>NW_006159625.1:3970359-3983255 GCF_000334495.1 Tupaia belangeri chinensis
GGCTTGCTACTTGTAACTGGACCGCTGGTTCTCAATCGAGTTCCACTGCGTAGAACACACCAGAAATTTGTCATTGCTACCTCCACGAAAATTGATATTAGCAAAGTAAACAACCCAAAGCACCTTACCGATGCTTACTTCAAGAAAAAGAAACTGCGGAAGCCCAGACACCCAGGAAGCTGAGATCCTTGACACAGAGGAGAAATATGAGATTTCAGAGCAGCACAAGATTGATCAGAAAGCTGTGGATTCGCAAATTTTACCAAAAATCAAAGCTGTTCCTCAGCTCCAGGGCTACCTGCGATCCGTGTTTACCCTTACAAATGGAGTTTATCCTCACAAATTGGTTTCTAGATTTTTTTGCCAAGAACCTAATTAAATAACTGATCATATATATATAAAAAACGAAATAAAGAAAAGAAAAGCAGTTTGAAATGGTAAGGAAGTTTGCTTAAAACTTATAGCCTGGAAACAGGTTAGTATTCTGTTCAAATAGTAGGTACATGAACCTATTGACAGCTCAGGACAGGACAAAAACTCTTAAAACCGACAACAAAGCCTAGAAGAAAAGCAGCAATATTTTAGTCAAAAATCACAGAATGCGGGGGACTAGCAGTTAGTGTAATGACTATGTTGCTGAACTCCCATGTAGCCGACCGTGGTTCGAGTCCCAGACCCGGTGGCTTAAACTCATGCCAGGCACGTGTGCGTGCGTGTCCAAGATCCCGAGAGGAGAATGGAGGAGAAGGGGTTGCAGCGTGGCCATCCCCCCTGAGGAGTGATTTCTCGCTTTCTGTCTCTCTGTCTTTCTGGTGAGTGCACGCACCCTATAGCAAAAACCTCTCCAAAAAAATAAATAAAAATAATGGGGACGGGGCCAGCAGTTGGCATGGTTGTTAAGGTGCTGGACACTCTCACATGGCTGACCACAGACCTGGTGGCTTGCTTTCTCACTTTCCCCCTCTTTCTCTCTCTCTCTCTCTCTGTCTCCATCTCTTTCTGGTCATATTAAAAGAAAAAAAAAAATCACAGAATGCTATTTCACCAGTTCAGTCTCATGTACTTAATCTCTCTTCTGTTGTGGTTCGATCCACCAGACTGAATTCTGAGATATAATATATTCAACTCCAGACTTGTCCCTACGATTAAGTTGGCCATTTTCTTAGTTTATGAACTCTTATTTCTGTGTGTCTGTATTTAATTTTCCTGGTATAGCACTTTCTTGAGAACTTCTGGGAGATATGATCTGGTGCTGGTAAATTCTTTCTGGTTTTGTTTATCTGAGAGTGTTCTTGTTTTTTCTTCCCATATGAAGGATAATCTTGCTGAGTACAGTATTCTTGGTTGAAATTGCTTTTCCCTTAACACTTTGCCATAGGGTGGGCGCCACCATGCCCATTCCCTTAACACTTTGAATATGTTTTCCCATTCTTTCCTTGCTTGCATTGTTTCTGATGAGAAGTCTGCTGTTAGCCTGATGGGATATTCTTTCAAGAGCTAAAAGAGGAATTACACACTTTAAAAAATAATCAAATGGACCTGTTAGAAAGGAAGGCTATAGTACAGGAAGACAAAATCTCCCTTGAAAGTACTAAAAGAAGACTAGATCATACAGAAAATAGAATCTCAGATGTAGAAGAGAAAATTGCTGGGCTAGAAAAGTCCACCATGAAGACAGAAAATTGCCCCCCAAAAATGAGAATAATATATGAGAAGTACTAGAAACCATCAAACGTCCAAATATCTGGTAATTGGCATCCCAGAAGGCGAAGAGACTCATAAGGACACTGATAATCTATTCCATGAAATCCTGGAAGAAAACTTTCAAAACCTAGAGAGGCACTCAAAGATCTAGTCCTAAGAACTACAAAGGACCCCAAATAGAATCAATCCAAGAAGATCTTCTCCAAAACACATTATAGCCAGGTTGACCAAAACCACAGACAAGATACTAAAATTGGCAAGAGAGGAATGACAAGTTACCTACAAAGGTTATTTGAAATTTTCTGAGCTTCAGTTTATGATCTCAGATGCAATCTACCCTGTGTATGCCCCATGAGTACTTGGGAAGAAAGTGTATTCTGCTGCTATTAGAAGTGCTCTATGAAGTGTAATTAGATCCTGTTGGTTGACGTGCTGTTAAGGTCTTTTGCTTTCTTTTGATTTTCTGTCTAGCTGTTCTAGCAATTATTATTTAATTCTCCAGCTCTGATTGTAAATTTGTCTAGTCCTCCTTGCTTCTCTTTAACTTTTTGTTTCGTATATTTTGCAGTTCAGTTGTTTTGTCCATAAGCATTTAGGATTGCTAAACTTTTTATCATTATGTAACGTCCTTTTCTGTCTCTGGTCATTTCCTTTGCTCTAAAGTCTATCTTATCTAAAATGAATATTGCAACTTCTGCTTTCCTTAGATTAATCCTTTGGAGGGACCAACAGTTAGCATAATGGCTATGTCGCTGGACTCCCATGTAGTCAACCATGGTTCAAGTCCCAGACCCAGTAGCTTAAACTCACGCCGGGCGCATGTGCATGTGTGCCCAAGATCCCAAGAGGAGAATGGAGGAGAAGGGATTGCGGCGTGACCATCCCCCTGGGGGGTGATTTCTCGCTTTCTATCTCTCTGTATCTCTCTGTCTTTCTGGCGAGCACACGTGCCCTATAGCGAAAACCTCTCCAAAAAAAAAAAATAATAATAAGATTAATCCTTTGGATAGACCTTTTTCCATCTTTTTACTTTCAACCTGCCTGTATTGTTACATTTGAAGATAGTTTTATATTGACAGCATATTGACAGGTTATGTTTTTAAAGCCATTCTGCCATTCTCTTTCCTTTTTTTCTTTTTTCTTTTTGATTTGCCAGAGGGCACATGGGCTCCCCGGAGAGAGACAGAGAGAGAGAAAGTGAGAAAGCATCCCTCATAAGGGACAGGCAAGTCACAATCCCTTCTCTTCCATTTTCTCCTTTCTGGACTTTAGGCACGCATACACTCCTGCCCAGCATGTTTTTTCTAGCCGCCCAGCCAGACTCAAACTGTACAGTCAGCCATGTGGGATCCAGCCACCTTAACCACCGTACCAGTAGCTTGCCCTAATCTCTTCCTTTTCATTGTTTATTTAGCACTATTTATATATATTTAAATAATTATTTATTTAACTTTATTTATTTATTTATTTATTATTTGGTTTGCTATAGACCACATGCACTCACCAGAGAGAAAGGGAAAGTAAGAAAGCCAGTCGCCAGGTCTGGGACTCAAACCACAGTAGGCCATGTGGGAGTACAGTGCCTCAACTGCCATGCTACCTGCTGGCCCCAGGATTATTTATATTCAACTTAGGTCTTATATCTGCTACTGGTTTTTTTTTTTTTTTTTTTTTTTTTAACCCCGGAGGGAGAGAGTGATTTTGACAAGATCTCATCACATCATGATCCCCTGTTCCAACCTCCTAGTTAGCTAGGACCATGGGCCGTGCCACCAGGCCCATCTGTTTAGGTTAGGCAGGAACCAAACCCAGGCCATCCGTGCGGCCTCAGCCACTCTGCAGGACCACCCTCCTGTCTGTGCCACCTAAAACAGCATTAGTTTTTGTTTTCTGTTTGTTCCTTATTTTTATTTCCCTGTTGTCTTTTCCTACCGTGGTCGGCCATGTGGGAGTCCAGTGCCTTTAACCTCCACACCACCTGCTGGCCCCAGTAGAATTCAGAGTTCTAGGTTGGTTCTGTTGAAATCTCATGTGGGAAAAGGTGCCCATCATCTCTGTCGGGTGGGGCTGAGAGTCCCAGTTCTCCACTTGGCCTGCACTGATGCTGCCCTGGCTGGCTGAAGTGGGAATGCCTTATTACTGCACCCCTTGTGGCCTCTACTGATGGCACCAGTGAGCGGGGGTCTTGTTACTGCTGAACGGTGGTGAGGCCTCCTCTGACTCTACTCCAGTGAAGGAAAGAGACACCTCATTTCTGTGGTGGCGTGGAAGCCCAGACCCTCCATGTAGTCTCCACTGATCTGTGACGTGAAGAAGCTCCATACCTCCTATTAGGAGTGAAACTCTTGAAGATAGCAGGTGGCATGTGGTTAAGGTGCTGGACTCCCATGTGGCCAACCATAGTTTGAATCTTGACCCTGGTAGCTTGCTTTCTCACTCTCCCGCCCCTCCCTCTTTCTGGTGAGTGCACATGCCCTATAGCAAATTAAATAATAATAATAACTTTTTTAATTAATTTTTTTTTTAAAAAAAGGAATGAAATTTTTGTCCTTCCATTCTGCCCTCCCACACCTGGCAGCAGGTTTTACATTCACAGTTTATGTTACAGCTAAGAGGGTGGATATCCAGTGCCTACTCAGTGCTAGCATTGGTGGGAAGGTGGGGAGACGGAGAGAAGGGGGACAGTTGGGCAGCTTTTTCTGTGTGTTTGGCTACGATGCAGTGGTTTCCAGCTAAAAATGTTTTGTTCTCACTGGGCTGCCCCTTTTCAGTTCATTTGGCTGGTGAGAAGAGGCTTTCATTGAGGCTTTTTTTCTTTCTGAGTGTGTTGGCATTGCTGGGTTGCTGGCTTCTTCAATTCCAAATTCAAGATATATAAAACAAAAAGAAAGTCCAGGACACTCACTACCATTCTGTTCCTTGAGTCACAATGTCCCTTCTAGTCTGCTGCCTTCTCGCTGCCTCTGAGTCTCTTGTGTTTGTTTTAATTTTTAATTTTTTTAGATTTTTGGTATAGGTTGCATGCGCTCACCAGATAGAGAGAGACAGACAAAGAGGGAAAGTGAGAAGTCATCCCCCCAGGGAGGATGGCCATACCACAATCTCTTCTCCATTCTCCTCTAGGGATTTTGGGCAGGCAGGCACACACCCTGCCATGATTTTCGAGCCACTTGGTCCAGTACTTGAATTGCATAGTCAGTCATGTGGGAACCAGCTCCCCTACCCACTACACCACCTCGCTGGCCCATAGTTGATAACATTTTAATTGCAAGTGCATCTTTAATATCTGTCAACATGGGTATTTATAGTGTTTACAGGTTTGACAGGACAGTCTGCAAACATAACTGATTTTTGGTTACCAATGATTCATTGCCGAGTGATGAGAAAAAGAATTTCACCCTGGGAAGTAGAGCTTTATTTATTTATTTTAGGGAGAGATTTTTGCTATAGGGCACATGTACTCACTGGAGAGACAGAGAGAGAAAAAGAGACAGAAAGTGAGAAGTCACCCCCACAATCCCTTCTCCTCCATTCTCCTCTCAAGATCTTGGGCACACACACACATGTGCTTGGTATGAGTTCTAAGCTACCAAGTGCAAGACTCATACCTCAGTCAACTACGTGGGAGTCCAGCGATGTAACCATTACATCATCTGCTGGACCCAGGAGGTAGAGCTTTAAATAGATCTTAGTCAGTTACAGGTCACCAATTGTGTTGAAGTCCTTGGGTCTGAGCAAGCAGGTAGCATGGTGGTTAAAGCACTAGATCCCATACAGCCAATGCAATGGTTCCATTCCTAGACCTGCTGGTCTGAAAAACATACCAGGTGCATGTGCATGTGTGCCCCAAATCCTGAGAGGAGAATGGAAGAGAAGGAATTGCAGCATGATCATGCCCCCAGGGGGTGGTTTTTCACTTTCCCTCTCTCTCTGTCTCTCTCCAGTGAGTACAAGTACACAAGCCCAGTAGCAAAAAAAAAAGTGTGTCTAACCATCTAACCTCCTCATTCAATCACATGTGTTTTCAAATTCAGCATTAGAATAAAAGAGAAAAATTTCTTTTGCCTAATCTAGATCTTTGTTCCAAAAACGGTGACTTTTCAGTTAGAATTAGGCTCAGCTGTAGCCGACAGAAAGATCACGGTGACAATGGCTTAAACAAGACAATAATTTATTCCTCTTACATAGAAACCCGGAAGGGAAGTTCAGAACTGATGCGGTAGCTCTGGATTTGGCAGAGACCGGGGCTTCTTCCAAGTTCTTATTCTTCCATCCTTAGCTCTCAGACGGTGGTTCAGAGAGAAGCAGGACACAGCCTATCCCTGCAGTGGTACTTTGCAGAAGTCCTGTATACCCCTACCTCCTGGGCTGAGTTAAGTCACAGGCTGCAGGGAGTTGCAAAGAAGGCTGGGAAAAGTAGTGTCCATGTAACCATTTGTTCTATTGCTGAGGAAGAAGAGAAGAATAAAATTAGAGCCAAATAATTTCTGTAATAGGGACTAACAATAATTAAAATTTATAATGCTCTCTAGGGATTACCATCACACCCCTCTTTGCCTGCATGTGTTGTCATTTATAAGTATGCTGTGGACTTTTCCATTCAATGGCTGTATCTGCCTTTTTTTTTTTTTTTTTTGGAGAGGTTTTTGCTATAGGGTGCGTGCGCTCGCCAGACAGACAGACAGAAAGAGACAGAGAAATAGAAAGTGAGAAATCATCCCCCAGGGTGGATGGCCACGCTGCAATCCCTTCTCCTCCATTCTCCTCTTGGGATCTTGGGCATGCACACACACGCACCCGGCGTGAGTTTTAAGCCACCGGGTCCAGGACGCAAACCGTGGTCGACTACATGGGAGTCCAGCGACATAGCCATTACGCTAACTGCTGGGCCTTATATCTCCCTTTAAGAGGAGAGCGCAGGCCCAGCCTCTCTGGTACAGTTGGAAGCATGCTAGACTGTGGAGCTGTAAGCCACATGCCCACCATGATTTGAGTCCCCAGCACAGTCGACCTGAAGACACACTGGGCCACACATATATGTCCAGGATTGTGACAAGCTGGCAGATTGCAGGAGGGAGAGTGTGATGTGACCAAGCCCTGTCAAGGGTCTTCTCCCTCTCTATTGTACTCACACACATGAGAATTTAACATTTTTTTTAAAAGGAGAAGTACCCTTAAGAAAACCTCCTCTCTTCTCTACTAGTGCCAAATAATGCTGATCAGACTCAGCAGCAGGCTTAATTTCAGATTCCAAGAATGATTAACTGTGCCATGGAGTCTGTGTAATAAATACAGAATAAATATCACGGCAAAGAGATCACAAGTCCAAGCAAATAGCATGCCCTTGGAGAAATAGAAATGTTAAAACGAATCACATCTAGTTTGCTAGGAAGCCAGACCCACTGTAGAAAGCCGTGGTCTTCCCGAAGCTAGCAGAAATTCAAGCTACCCTTCCCTTAAATTCCCCCAAAAGATAGAGAGATGAAAATCTCTGGGTATGGGAAGATTCGATCTAAGGTCTGTGTCAGTTGTAAGCATGTCATCTGGTAACCCACCTGAAAAATCCACACGAAAACGTTGGTAGTTTCACAGTACCCTCCGCCACAGCTTCGGGGACTGAGGACTGAATAACTATCTCTGAAATTCACCAAAATAAAAACCTCAGCTGCTGAGATGGCGCTACTTTAAAATAAAACAAGAACACATGGATTTATTTTCCTTGCAAGTCAAGCATATCCATTCGGTTCTGACTCAGTCCCTGCAGCCTTGCCCTGCGTGCAGTTCTAGTAAGCGTGTTATCTGGCTTTCAACTTGCAAGCATAGTGAAACCATAGAAGCAGCAAGAGTGGCTGTGTAGACCTGGCGCTTGAACAGCAGCCGGAAGTGATGATTATTAACCTGCCAGCAGGGGAGACCCAAATCTACAAAACATAGAAAAGAATGCCAACAAATCTGGTTTCCACAGGCCTTGCCAGTGATGGAGTAGTTAAGGCTGGTCCCATATAACCACTGCACAGTTTGGGCCCCAGACCCAATGACTTGAAAAGTATACCAGGCACATGTGTGTGCATGCTCAAAATCCTCAGAGGAGAACGGAGGAGAAGCGACTGTGGTATGGTTGCCTTCTCTGGGTTGCGTGGTTTCTCATTTTCCCTCTCTATCTGTCTCTCTGACAAGCATAACATGCCCTATAACAAAATTTTTAAAATAAATTAATTGATGGTACCAGCATATGGCATAATGGTTACATGGCTGGACTCCCATGTGGTTGGCCATGGTTCTAGTCCCAGATGGCAGCTTAAAATTCATACCAGGCACATGCGTGTGTATGCACCAGCAATACTGAGAGGAGAATGGAGGAGAAAAGACCACGGCATGGCCATCCCCAGTGGGTGATTTCTTAATTTCGGTCTCTGTTTCTCTTGTCTCTCTGGCAAGTTCACGTGTCCTATAGCAAAAATCTCTCAATTTTTTTTTAATTAATTGATTAATATAAATGTTTGTAAAAGGAACAACTATTGGGCCAGCCCTGTGGCCTGGTGGTTAAAGAAGCTAGCTGGATCTCATATTGCTGACCACATAGTTCAACTCCTGACCCTGGTGGCTTAAAATATATACTGGACGCTCATGTATGTGTGCCTAAAATCCTGACAAGGCAGAGACATAAGGGAGAAGGGATTGCGGAGTAACTAGTCCCCCTAGGAGGTGCTTTCTCACTTCTTTTTCTCTCCTTGGGGAGTGCACCTGCACTCTGACAATTTTTTTAAAAAGTTGTTCTTAGTGCAATTCACTTAAATTTAAGTTTTTAAGACAATGAAAAAGAACTAAGATCAACTAAACAAAATTGGTTTAAGTTCCACAATCACTGATAAAAACCCAAACCAAGCATACTAAAATTCAGATGCTAAAAAAGAAATGAGTGAGGTTTGCGGGTAGAGTAAGGAGCTACCATATGGGTGCATGTGTGTTCTCACTCAGAGATTTCAAAACAATCAATTTTGATTCTTAGATTTAAAACCTGAGATGTAGGGCCAGCAGGTGGTGTGGTGGATAAAGGTGCTGGATTCCCACGTGGCTGACCATGGTTCAAGTTCCGGACCCAGTGGCTTGCTTTCTCGCTTTCCCGTTCTCTCTCTCTGGTGGTCAAATAAAAAAATAGCAATGACAAATGGAATTAAATAAATAAATAAATAAATAATTCTTAAAAAAAAACCCTGAGATGTAATTTCTAATTGTATTTGGTTCAAAACATTTATTAAATCATGGACTACTCTGAGAGTCTAATGAAAACTATAGAAAACTATATACTTCACTCCCTGGAAAACACACATAAACATATGCATAAAACTTTGTGTACAATTAATTTTATTGCCTTGGAAATTTTTTCCTTCTCTTAGAGAATTACAAAAAAGTTATATGTTTTTCTCATTTTTTTTTTTTCAGAGAAAGGCTTTTGCTATAGGGCACATGCACTCACTAGAGAGACAGAAAGTGAGAAATCCCCTGGGGGGGCGGGGTGGCCTTGCTGCAATCTCTTTTCCTCCATTCTCCTCTCATGATTTTGAAGATGTACACACATGTGGCCGGCATGAATTTCAAGTCTCTGCATCGGGGACTCAAACCACCATTGGTCATATGGGAGTCCAGTGATGTAACCATTACACCACCTGCTGGTCCCTAAAGCTACATTTTTCTAATATGGTTTTCAGGCAAAAGCTAATGACCACTTCTTGAAAAATGAAAAGAATAAAAAATAAAAATGGGGGCCAGCCAGTGGTGGGTTGGATACGGTGGCTGGATCCCAGATGGCAGACTGCGCAATTTGAGTCCTGGACCTGGCCTGTTGAAAAACACAGGGGGCATATGTGTGCATCCCAAAACTCTGAAAGAAAATGAAGGAGCAAGAATTACAGCGTGGCCATCCCCCTTACATTTCCTCTCTTACATGTCCTCTCCTTCCCTCTGTCTCCAGAAAAGCATATTTGTCCTATAACAAATTAAATATATATAAATATATGTATATGTAGATATGATTATATTGTGTGTGTGTGTGTGTGTATACACTAGCCACATAGCACAGTGGTAAATCACTATGCATTGGGAGCCATATCCACATGGCTGACCACAGTTTGACTCTCAGCCTGAGGCTTAAAAACATGCCAGGCTTATGTGCATGCATGCCCCCAAATCCTGACAGGGTGGAGAAATGGAGTAAAAACAATTGTGGTGTGACCACACCCTATCAGGTGATGCTTTTTTTTCCCCTTTCTCTCTGTCTCTCACTTGTGCGAGCACTCCTGCCCTCTGGCAAATAAAAATGAATAAAATTAATTTAAAAATTTTTTTAAAAATCACATTAAACAAATTAAAAAGTCATGCACATAAAAAGTCAGGTCACCCAGTGGCATGGTGGTAAGGTGGCTGGATCTCATCTAGCCAACTGTGTGGTTTGAGTCTCTGATACACAGCTTGAAAAACACACTGGGAGCATGTGCACCCAAAACTGCAAAAGAACGGAGAAATAGAGGCAAAGGGATTGGGCATGACCGTCCCCACCAGGCGTGCTTTCTTACTGTCTCTCTTTATCTCTTTCTGTCTGACTGCCTCTGGCAAGCACATGTACTTTTTCGGGGGGTCAGGGGGAAGAGTAAGTCTTAATTCTGCTAAAAGTGATTTCAACAAAAAAGATGCAATGCTTTTGTATAAAAAAAAATGACAATATTATCATTATTATACAAATGACCTTAACTTTTGCTTTGATGGAAAAAAGTGTTGAAACCCTGACTCACAGGAGTCTGTGTTAGCAAGTGGAATGGGCACTCCAGTGGCCAGTTAAGGACAGACTTGGATCAGGAACACCAGGAATCTGCACAACTCTTCAAGCTGAATTCATGTTACCTCATTTCCTTTGTTCTTGTCAATGAAGTCATCTTTGGCAAGGCCTGCCTTATTACTGCTGTCTTTGTCAACAAGGAAAGGATTACAAATTCACTTTCCACTTGGAGATTGCTTGAACAGAAGTCACACTGAAGGATTTTGAGAGTTTTCAGGTCACTTTAGTTTTTCGACTGCAGAAAAATCGAGAAGGCTGCTTTGTCACTCTCAATTCCGGCCTGTAGAAACCTTTGCTTCAGCAATTTCATGTTTGAAGATTCGGTTTCTTGAAGTATTGTTCCAGCTATATAGGCTTAGCCAAAATAATCTATAGGTTTTTTTTTTTAAGAATTATTTTATTTAACTTTATTTATTTATATATTCATTCATTCATTTATTCAGGGGGATAGAGCGAGAGAGAGAGAGGAAAAGTGAGAAAGCAACCCACTGGATACAGGACGCAAACCATGGTCAGCCATGTGGGAGTCCAGCGCCCTTAACTACCACACCACCTGCTGTCCCAATAATTTGTAGTTTTTTGGTTTCTGGTTTTGAGTGGTTTTCCTGCTGTTACTGTTTTTAGCAGAATTACATTGGTGATTCCAAAACCTTGATTTGGAATGAACCTTACATGGCACCAGCAGGTAGGATGGTGGTTAAGGTGCTGGATTCCCACATGACTGTCTGTAGTTCGAGTCTTGGACCCAGTGGCTTGAAAATCACAACAAATAAGTAGATAAATAAATAATTAAATGTTTAATTTTTTTTTTTTTACCTTATTCAGTATGACCAAAACTATCTGCCTTAATAAACCAAGCAGTGCACAAGCTTCTCCCAGTAGAATTGGTTGGAGAACTGACTTTGGCTTTCATTTTCTACTTCTCTCTCTTTGTTTTTCTTTGTTTGTTTATTTTTTGCCATAGAGCATATGCTCTCCCTGGAGAGAGAGAGAAAGAGAGAGAAAATGAGAAATCACCTCCCAGGAGGATGGCCACATTGCAAATCCACTCTTGCCCATTTGGGATTTGGGACATGCCTGCACACACACTCTGCATGTTTTTTGAGCTGCTAGGTCCGTGACATGAGCCACAGTCAGCTGTGTGGTATCCAACACCTTAACCACCATGCCAGCTGCTGGCCATCTTTATCTCTTAGGTACATATGCAAACTTCTGCTCCAAAGTCAATAAGCACTTCATGACCTGTATTATTCTGTGTGCTTGATAATATCCTACTGCTACTGGGGCCAGCAGGTGGCAATCACAACAAGACAGAGAAATGGAGAAGGGATTGCAGCATGACCGTGTACAGACACTCCCGCATGGCAGACTGTGGTTCAAGTCCTGCACCTGGTGGCTTGCTTTTTTCCTTTCTCTCTCTGGTAAATTAAATAATAATAATAATAATAATAACAAAATAAAAATTTAAAGTATTTTTTAAAAATATCTTTCTGCTATTATTTGACAAAATCTCTTGAAAGAATGGTGTGAAAGGCCTGGCTTAGAGGAAGCTGGAGCTTTCACAGCAGTGGGCAAGGCTATGATGGGCCTTTTGGACCATTGTGTGCTGGCCAAGATGCAGAGCTGCTTTCTTCTTGTTCCTTTTTTTTTCCTTAAAAAAATTATTTAATTATATCTGTTATTATTATTATTTTTTTAATTTTGACCAGACAGAGACAGAAATAGAAGGAAAGGGAAAGCAAGAAAACAAGCTGCCAGATATGAGACTCAAACCGCAGTCGGCCATGTGGGAATCCAGCACCCCTAACCACCATGCCATAGGTCAGTCCCTGATGCTGCTTCTTCTCCAAGGCAGTGCCACCAGATGGGCTGCTGGCTTCACAGGGATGCCTCTTAGGACCTGAGCTGGTAGTTGTCTTTCTCTCAAAGTGTATTTGGCATAGACTTTTCACAGTTTTGAAGAAGTTGGTGGTATCTTTATTTCCAAATATGTGGGCCAGCCCTGTAGCAGTGGTTAAGCATCATGCATAGAAAGCTGAATCCCACATGGGTGAGTGTGGTACAAATTCTGGTCTCAGGGGCTTGAAAACCACATCAGGTATGTGTGTGTGGTTCAAAACTACAATGAGATGGGGAAATGGAGAAGGGATTGCGGCATGACCACATAAAGCTGAGAGGTGTGTTCTCCCCCTTTTTTTCTCTGTCTTTTTCTGGTGAAGTCATGTGCCCTCTGGCAATTAATTTTTTAAAGGATTATTTTATTTAACTTTATTTATTTATTTACTTATTTATTTAAATTTGACTAGAGAAAGAGAGAGAGAGAGAGAGAGAGAGAGAGACAGAGAGAAAACAAGCCACC
>NW_006159625.1:3983384-4020358 GCF_000334495.1 Tupaia belangeri chinensis
CCCCCCCCCCCCCCCCCCCGCCCAGAGGGATGGCCATGTCGCAATCCCTTCTCCTCCACTCTCTTCTCAGGATCTTGGACTCGCATGCACACGTGTCCAATATGAGTTTTAAGCCACTGGATCTAGGGTTTGAGCCACAGTCGACCATATGGGAGTCCAGCGATGTAACCATTATACCATCAGCTGGTCCCCAGCAATTAATTTTAAACGATTATAAAGACAAAAATGAGCTCAAAAAAACATATTTTTAGGGCATTGGTCCATTGCAAATAGTGCACAAAACCAGGTCAGAGAAAAATTTTTATAGTTTTGTTCTTTTCCATACCAAAAGGTAAAGACATTTTTAAAATTCTTTTTTTTATTTTTAATTTTGCCACAAGTACTTGCACTTGACTGAGAGAGATGGGGGTGGGGGAGTAAGAAAACACCTCCCCATGGAGAATAGTCACACTGCAATCCCTTTTCCTCTGTTCACTCACCTTTCAGGATTTTGGACATGCAGGCAGGCACACATACCTAGGGTGGTTTTCTTTTTATTTCTTTTTTTCTTTTTAAATGAGAGATTTTTGCTATTGGGCACATGTGCACTCCAGAGACATAGAGAGAGAGACAGAGAGACAGAAAGTAAGAAATCATTCCTCAGGGGCGATGGCCACACCACAATCCCTTCCCCACCATTATCCTTTTGAGATTTGGAGCACCCACATACACATGCCTGGTGTGAGTTAAGCCGCCAGGTCTGGGACTATAACCACAGGCAAGTATGTGGGAGTCTAGCGACGTAACTATTACATCATCTGCTCGTCATCCCAGGGTGTTTTTCAAGCCTCAGGTCGAGGGCTCAAATGCACAAGCACGTGGGATCCAGTCACTTTAACTATTATGCCATGGGCTAGCCCTATCACTTTAAAATTATTCTAATATTTGATTCAAAATATAAGAAAGGAATATTACACATTTTTGGCAGTGGGTGACAACAAGTGAGATATTTTGTCTCAGTTTCCTATCCCCAATAGGCCAGTTTCAGAATCATGACTTCATTGGGGGCTCTCCGACCAGATGTCAATTGTTCACCTTGGTAATAGGATGAGCAGTCTGGCAAGATGCTTCAAAATAAAGCTCTTGGGAACCAGCAGTTAGCGTAATGGCTATGTCGCTGGACTCCCACGTAGTCAACTGCAGTTCGCGTCCTGGACCCAGTGGCTTAAAACTCACACTGGGCATGTGTGCGTGCATGCCCAAGATCCCGAGAGGAGAATGGAGGAGAAGGGATTGCGGCGTGACCATCCCCCCTGGGGGATGTTTTCTCGCTTTCTGTCTCTAATGTCTCTCTCTGTCTGTCTGGCGAGCACACGTGCCCTATAGCGAAAACCTCTCCAAAAAAATAAATAAATAAAATAAGGCTCTTGCGTTGGGATAAATCCATTTGAAGAGATTCTAGTCTTTCTAAAACAAGATTGCTCTCATGAATTCACACTGTCTTAATGTAGATTTTAGGGTGGAAAGATATCCAGTGTTCGTTCAGGTGTGTTGGCCAAGATTTGCATTGGCAGAATCTTGGCTCACTCATCCAAAGTGCTAGGGACTTAGGGCCCAATTCCATTCAGCAATGATAGTAGACAAAAAGGCGCAAAGATTTGGTCTTGGGGCCAGCAGGTGGAGTAGCGGTTAAGGCACTGGATTCCCACATAGCCAACTGCAGTTCAAGTACTGGGTCCAATGGCTTGGAACTCACATTGGGCACATGTACATGTGTGCTCAAAATCCCAGGAAGAGAATGCTAGTGAGGGGATTGCAGCATGGCCATCCCCACTGGGGTACGATTTCTCACTTGTCCTCTCTCTGACTCTCTCTTGCGAGCACATGTGCCCTATAGGAAAGCTTTAAAAAAAAAGAGTTTGGTCTTATTGTACTTTCTTCCTTTCAACTTTTTCTAACTGAAGCTAGACCCAACAAAAGCAAAGGCAGATATTCGTATTGAAAATGATAGAGTATATTTTATTTAAAATTCTCAGTAATGATTTTTTTTTTTAGAGAAATTTTTGCTGTGTGTGCACTTGCCAGAGAGAAAGAGACAGACAGAAAATGATAAATCACCCCCTGGGGGATGGCCATACTACAATCCCTTCTCCTCTATTCTCCTCTTGGAATTTTGGGCATACATGGACACACACCCAGCATGAGTTTTAATCCACAGTTGACTACGTGGGAGTCCAGTGATATAACCATTATGCCATCTGCTGGTCCCAAATAAATCTTTAACTATGAAAAACTAATATTGGACATATTTTCACTATGAATAAAAATCATTTTTTAAAGAATTTATTTTATTTAACTATTTATTTATTTATTTATTTATTTAAATTCTATCAGAGAGGGACAGAGCAAGAGAGGAAAAGTGAGAAAGCAAGTTGGCAGGTACAGGACTCAAACCATGGTCAGCTGTGTGAGAGTTCAGTACCCTATCACCACCACACCACCTGCCGGCTCCAGCAAAACTCATTTTTAAAGCAGCTTTTGAGGGCACAGCAGCTGGCATGGTGGTTAAGGTATTAGACTCCCTCACAACTGATTGTGATTTGAGTCCTGGACCGGGTGACTTGAAAATCACACTAGGTGCATGCACTGGTTGCCCAAAATCTCAAGAGGAGAAAAGAGGAGACAAGATTGCAGCATGGCTGGGAACCAGCAGTTAGCGTAATGGCTATGTCGCTGGACTCCCACGTAGTTGACCGTGGTTCTTGTCCCGGACCCGGTGGCTTAAAACTCACGCCGGGCGCGTGTGCGTGCGTGCCCAAGATCCCGAAAGGAGAATGGAGGAGAAGGGATTGAGGCGTGACCATCCCCCCGGGGGGTGATTTCTCGCTTTCTGTCTCTATGTCTCTCTCTGTCTGTCTGGCGAGCGCACGTGCCCTACAGTGAAAATCTCTCCAAAAAAAAAAAGATTGCAACATGGCTGTCCCACCTGGGGGTAATTTTTCACTTTCCCCCTCTCTCTGTCTCTCTGGTGAGCACATATGCACTATAGCAAATTTCTTCTTTAGATTTTCTGTGATAGGGTGTGTACCCTCACTGGAGAGAGACAAAGAAACACAGAAGGAAAGTAAGAAATCACCCCATAGGGGGTAGGGGGAATGCCATGCTGCAATCCCTTCTCTTCCATTCTTTTTTTCAGGATTTGGGGCATGCATGCACACACACACCCAGAGTGATAGTCAAGCCACTGGGTACAGAACTTGAACTGCAGAGTTGGCTATGTTGGATCCAGCACCTTAACCACCACACCACCTGCTGGTCCCTCAAATTTTCAATAAGTAAAAATAACAACTAAAGTAGCCTTTGATGTTTTTTGCCATCTTGTGTAAATCAACAGTTTTTTTTTTTTTTTTTGGGGGGGGGGGGGGGTTTTTTTCTCGGCTATAGGGCGCGTGCGCTGGCCAGACAGACAGAGAGACATAGAGATGGAAAGCGAGAAATCACCCCCCGGGGGGATGGTCATGCCACAATCCCTTCTCCTCCATTCTCCTCTTGGGATCTTGGGCACGCACGCACACGCACCCGGCGTTTTAAGTCACCGGGTCCAGGACTCGAACCGTGGTCGACTATGTGGGAGTCCAACGACATAGCCATTATGCTAACTGCTGGTCCCTAAATCAACAGTTTTTCACTACCAATCTTCTTGTAAGATACTACTGGATAAGCTGAGAGAAACAGTCTTATTTATGACAGCCTTATTTGTGACTATCCTCTTTTTACATTGTAATGATCATGAATTTGTACATTTATAGAAATTAACTTGTAGACACTAAAAATTGCTTTTTTAAAAATTTGGCAGAAGGGATAAGCACTTGAGAGACAATGAGACAGAGAAGAAGAGAGAAGAAAGCAACCCTTAATGGGGAATGGCCATGCTGTAATCCCTTCTCAATTCACCATCCTGTCAGTATATACATGCCAGGCATGTTTCTCAAGCTATCCAGGCCAGGATTCTAACTCCATAGTCAGCCTTGTAGGATCCAGCTACCTTAACTACTAAGCCACTGGGGCCAGCCAAAAAATTGCTTTTATATCTATGGATGGAATAAACTCTTAACAGGAATTACTGGTTTCCAAGGAATTTAAAATATATGGGACCAGCAGATGGCATAATGGTT
Organism: Tupaia belangeri chinensis; assembly: GCF_000334495.1. Taxonomy (NCBI): domain Eukaryota; kingdom Metazoa; phylum Chordata; class Mammalia; order Scandentia; family Tupaiidae; genus Tupaia; species Tupaia belangeri. The sequence continues at coordinate 3,987,539 of NW_006159625.1, forward strand.
ACATCACTGGACTCTCACATAGTCAACCACAGTTCAAGTCCTGGATCTGGCGGCTCAAAACTCAAAACTGGGTACGTGTACATGAGTGCACAAAATCCCAAGAAGAAAATGGAAGAGAAGGGATTGCAGCATGGACATTCTCCCAGGGGGCAATTTCTTGTTTTCTGTCTCTCTTGTTTTCTGTCTCTCTGTCTCTCCTGTGAGCGCACACACCCTATAGCAAAAAAACTCTTTGAAAAAAATTGAATATATACGTGTATATATAATATTAATGTTTTTATCTGGGGCCAGCAAGTGGTATGGTAATTAAGGTGCTGGACTCCCACACTTATGACCACAGTTCAAATACTGGACCTGGTGGCTTGCTTTCTCACTTTTCCTTTCTCTCTCTGTCTCTCTCTGGTTGAATTAAAAAATAATAATAATAGATTAAATGCAATTAAATCATTCTTTTAAAAATATTTTTTACTGGGACCAGCAGGTGGTGTGGTGGTTAAGGGCTTTTGACTCCCACGTGGCTGACTACAGTTCAAGTCCCAGATCTGGTGGTTTGCTTTCTCACTGTCTCTCTCTCTCCAACATTCTGTCCCTCTCTAGTCAAATTAAAGATAAACTGAAAATTTTAAAGTCCTGTAATTCTAATTTTTTTTTTTTTTTTTTTTTTTTTTACCTAAGAATGTCAGGTATTTTTACTCTTTTCAACTTTGATTTTGTTTTTGGAGAGGTTTTTTTAATTGGGTGTGTGAGCTCGCCAGAAAGACAGAGAGAGACAGAGAGATAGAAAGCGAGAAATCATCCCCCAGGGAGGATGGCCACTCCGTAATCCCTTCGCCATTCTCCTCTCGGGATCTTGGGCACGCATGCACATGTGCCCAGCATGAGTTTAAGCCACCAGGTCCGGGACCCAAACCGCAGTCGACAACAGGGGAGTCCAGTGACATAGCCATTACGCTAACTGCTGGTCCCTCTTTTCAACTTTTGTTGAATGAATGAAGGCACTATGTTAGCAATGGTTTTACCAACAAAGACAGTATTCATACCAAGTTGCAATGTTTTAAACTATACTTCAACTGTTCCATGCTTTCTGAAAATTTGTAATGCTTTCTAAAATTTTTCAAGGCAATTTTCCTCGAGAAATCTTTGAAATCTATATTCCAACCACAGAAACAGTTGCCTTAAAGCTTTGCAATTTAGTCAAAGTGTTTTGTAATCTTCAAGTAAATGTGTGTTGATACGATCTATGAGGTATGTCATGAACTTCAAGCTATATGTAGGACCCCAGGTGGAAGCCAATGAACACCCTCTGATTAATTACTGGCGAGGAGAAAGCCCTCCAGTGCACGTTGCCATTGTTGATATCATTCATCAATTTACAATGAAACATTAGCACATTCTGCAAAAGATAATTACAGACTTCTGTCTTGACAATGTTTTGAAATAACCATAGTTCCAAAACAAACAAAACTCACATGGGCATACACAACTGACAACCGTTGAAAAATCAGACCATGAAAGAACAGTAACAAAAAAAGGTGTGCATCAAGCCTTGAAATCATGCACTCGACAGGCACAGATAAGCCCACATTGGAAGACAGCTAAGACACCAACTACAGAACAACGCCAGCCCCACTGACAGCCTAGGTGGGATACCCAGTTACACCCCTAGCTTTTCTGTTCTTTTAAATTTTGTCTACATGAAAAATTGAATATTTTTATGTTTTCAGAGACAAATACAATCACACGTATGCTTAATAACTTACATAGCTTTTTTTTTTTTTTTAAGAGAGATTTTTGCTATAGAGCGCATGCACTCACCAGATAGAAAGAGAGAAATCATCCCCCAGGGAGGATGGCCATTCCACAATCCCTTCTCCATTCTCTTCTCAGGATTTTAGGCATGCATATACACATACCTGGCATGAATTTTGAGCAGCCTGGTCTGGAATTCAAACTGTGGTTGACCGCATGGGAGCCCAGTGACGTAACCATTACACCATCTGCTAGTCCCCTTACATAGCTTTTTAAAATAATTATTTATTTAATTTCATTTACTATCACTATTCTTCAGTTGGACCAGAAAGAGAGTGAGAAAGCTAGCCACCAGGACCAGGACTCGAACCACAATTGGTCATGTGGGAGTCCAGTATCTTAACCACTATGCCACCCCATAGTTTTTTTTTTTTTTTTAAGGTTTTTGCCATAGGGCACTTGCTCTCACTGGAGAGAGGCAGAGACAGTGAGTGGGAAAATGAGAAATCACTCCCCTCATGAGGGGATGGCCATGGCATCCTTTCCTCCTCCATTCTCTTCCTGGGACTTTGGGGCACACGTGCACATGCTTCCAGCAGATTTTCAAGCTGCTAGGTCCAAGACCTACCACACTCAACCACGTAGGAGTCCAGTGCCTTAGCCATTACGCCAACCTTGCTGGCCCCTTAAGTTTCTTTTTGAGGGTTTTGATTTTTTGTTTTTGTTTTTACTTTTAGGCGATGGGTTCATGCACTCTTGGGCAGGAGACAGAAAGAGACAGAAAGATGGAAAGTGAGAAATCACTCCCCACAGGGGATGGTCCTCCTGAAATCCCTTTTCCTCCATTCTTCTCTCAGGATTTTGGTCAGGCATGCACACACATCCAGCATAATTTTCAAGCTGCCAGGTCTGGGACTCAAACCATAGTGGACCATGTGGGAATCCGGCATCTTAACCACCATGCCACCTGCTGGTCTCATTAATAACTTTTTAAAACTTTTTTTAAAAATTTCATTTGTGAGGCTGGCAGGTGGCATGGTGGTTAAGGTGCTGGACTTTCACATGGCCTACCGCAGTTCGAGTCCTGGACCTCACAGCTTGCTTTCTCACTTTCCCTCCCTTTCTCTCTGTGTCTCTCCCTGATCAAAGTAAAACTAACTAACTAAAGAAATGAAATGAAATCATTCTTTTTTAAAAAGAAAAAAAAAATGTAGAGCTGGTCCCATAGCCTAATGATTAAGAGAGCTGGATCCCACTGAGTTGTCAAAAAAAAGATGATGTATTTTTCTTTGTCTATGCAAAAATGTATCATGATTTTTCCCATGTCTCAATTCATGGCTGTCCATGGTTTGAATCCTGATCCTGGAGACTTGAAAAATGTCATGCAGGGGCCAGTAGATGGCATAGTGGTTACATCACCAGACTCCCACATGACTAACAATGGTTCAAGTCCTGAAGCCTGTGGCTTGAAACATGCTGGGCGTGTGTACATGCATGTCCAAGATCCCGGGAGGAAAATGGAGTACAAAGGATTGCAGCATAGCCATGCCCCCAGGGGGTTGACTTTCTCTCTTCCTCTCTCTCCCTGAAGAGTACATGTGCCCTAAGGTAAAAACCTTCTATTAAAAAAATAAAATAAAATAAAAAAGCAGGCACATGAGTATGCGTGCTCAAAATCCTGATAAGATGGAGAAATTGAGAAGTGATTTCATGATCGCATCCCCACTGAGGGTTGCTTTCTCTCTCTTTCTCAGTCTCCGTCTTTCTCAGGCAAGTGCCCACATCCTCTGACAATTTACAAAAAAAAGAAAGAGAGAGAGAATTTTTGGAAGAAAGTAGAGGAAGGCCTTTAAGTTTTAAAAAAATATTTCATTTAATTTTATTTGTTGTTATTATTTTTAAGAGTTATTTTATTTAACTTTATTTATTTGTTTGTTTTAATTTGACCAGAGAGGGACAGAGAGAAAGAGAAAGAGAGAGAGAAGGCCACCAGGTTCGGGACTTGAATCACAGTTGGCCATATGGGAGTCCATTGCCCTTAACCACCGCATCACCTGCTGGTCCCATATTATTATTATTATTTTAATTCGGCCAAAGAGACAGAGAGAAAGAGAGAGAGAGAAGGGAAAAGTGAGAAAGCGAGCCGCCAGGTCCGGGACTAGAACTGCAGTCGGCCATATGGGAGTCCAGCACCTCAACCACCATGCCACCTGCCAACCCTAAAACAAATTATTTTTAAACTTTTGCTAGTGGGTGTGTGTGCTGGCCCATGCGCGCGCGAGAGAGAAAGTGAGAAAGCACCACCATCTACCCCAGTCCCAGTAGACCCAGATCACAGGCATGCACGTGCACACTTGGCATGCTTAGGGTGATCCCATGACCTTTTCCATGTGGATCCAGTTGTGCTACCACCATGTCACCACCTGGCTCTGTGAGGCTTTTGTATTTTAATTTTTTATGACATTTAGTTATTCTTCAATGAGAGTGAGAGAGACAAGCTTCTCCATCAGTGTCTCATGCCAAATCCACGCCCAGTCTCAGTTAACCCGGATTACAACCACCCAAGGTCCTTTGTGCCTAGGGAAGCCTTTGGGCTTGAACCAAGGATCTTGCCCATGTGGGTTCAGTTGTGCCACCAGTGTACTACTTCCTGGCCCCCTCACCAATTAGATTTTTGTTTGTTTGGTTGGTTAGTTAGTTTTTTTGGTTTTTGGTTTTTCTTTGTTATGGGGTGTGTGCGCTCACCAGGGAGAAAAAAAATCACCCCCCATGCTGCAATCACTGCTTCTCCATTCCCCTCTTAGAATTTTGTACATCTGTGCATGCAGCATGTTTTCCAAGCCACCAGGTCTGAGACCCACACCATGCAGTCAGCCATGTGGTTCAGTCACCTGAACCACCATGTCACTGGCAGGCTCGCTGATGAGTTTTTAAATACTGTTTTATACTTGGGGACCAGCAGTTGGTGTAATGGCTATGTTACTGGACTCCCATGTAGTCAAGTGTGGTTCGAGTCCCGGACCCAGTGGCTTAAACTCACGTCAGACGCGTGTGCGTGTATGCCCAAGATCCTGAGAGGAGAACGGAGGAGAAGGGATTGAGGCTTGGTCATCTCCCTTGGGGGGTGATTCTCGCTTTCTGTCTCTCTCTCTCTCTGTCTTTCTGGTGAGTGCACACACCCTATAGCAAAAACCTCTCCATAAATAAATTAATAAATAAATAAATAACATACATACATACATACATACTGTTTTACACCCTCGAGAGAATTATGAAAGATTTCTGTTCTTTTGAGAAATTCTTGAGTGATTATTCTGATTATTGGTGGAAAGTTAATTTTAAATGACTTCTGTATCCTTTTGAGGAAAAATTGTGTATATTCTTTCCCACCACTCAATTACATTACAGCATTAGTAAGACTTTTGACAGATTTTTGCAGACTTTTGGCAAAGCAAAAGTGTAGTGTGTTTAGACTAAGTGTTAAAAGTTTTAGGGCAAGGGGACCAGCAGTTAATGTAATGGCTATGTCGCTGGGCTCCCATGTAGTCAACCGCGGTTTGAGTCCTAGACCCAGTGGCTTAAACTCACGCCGGGCGCATGTGCATGTGTGCCCAAGATCCCGAGAAGAGAATGGAGGAGAAGGGATTGCGGCGTGACCATGTTCCCGGGAAGTGGTGGTGGTTGTGATTTCTCACTTTCTGTCTCTCTTTGTCTTTCTGGTGAGTGCACACACCCTACAGAAAAAAAAGAAAAAAAAAAAGTTTTAGGGCAAGGTTTCATTTCATTCGACAAAGTCTGCCTAACCCTGGCTTAAACAGGGCAAATAGACCCATGATATAAAATTAGATACCAGTTACAATTTTTTTCTGTACTTTGTTTTCATGAGACCTATTTTAAGTAGATAATTATGAAAAAAAATTTAGAGTTAGAATAATGATAAAATTTACAAACTGGGCCAGCAGGTGGCAGGAAGTTAAGGCAACTGGATCCCACATGGCTGGCAGTGCGGTTCAAGTCTGGAACCCAGCAGCTTAAAAATCATGCTGGGCATGTGTGTATATGTGTGTGTGTGTGTGTGTGTGTGTGTGTGCGTGTGTGTGCTCTAAATCCCAAGAGGAGACTGGAGGAGAAGGATGGTGGTCGGGCCATATCCCCTGGGGATGATTTTTCACTTTTTCTCTCTTTGGTGAGTGCATGTGCCCTGTTGCAAACTAAAACAAAACAAAACAGAATAAAATATCTAATTAAATAGTGGCATGGAAGTGAAGGTGCTGGATTCCACATAGCCACAGTTTGAGTCCTGGACCTAGGAGCTTGAATATCATGTCAGGCATGAGTGCGTGCATGCCCAAAATCCCAAGAAGAGACTGGAGAAGGGATTGCAGTATGGCATCCTCCCAAGGGGTGATTTCTCTCTCTTTCTGTCTCTGTCTGGCAAGTGCACAAACTCTATGACAAAACTAAAAAACAAACAAACAAACAAAAAACCATAACTAGATAACTAAGTTCATCAGAACCAAAAACCCAGAAAGAGCTCTGCATTATGGTTCAAACAAGCAATAACCAAAAGTCATAAAATTTACTTCTCTGATTACGTTGTGCTTTAAAGACTTACTGAAGTTGCTGAAGATGAAAGATATTCAAATAATTATAATTTTCAGGTCATCTTGTGATGTTACATAGTTTAAAGCAAGACTTTGATTAGGAGTTCATTTTTCACTAGTAGGAAACAGGCAGAAACATCTAGGAATAAAATCTAGAACGACTGCAAACCAATTATGATTTGTGTAATTCATGGGTTAGTTATTAATATGAAATATAAAAATACCTTGGTACTTGTATGAAAAGAAAATGTAACACTAAGAGGAAACTCTGGTTTCTACATCTTATGATGTATGCACACTTAAATAAGACTGCTTTGCCATAAGTCTTGAGATTTTGAAGAATTCTTGTAGGCAGTAAGCCGGGACAGAAGAGGAGACTGGAGTAGTGTCAAAGTCAAAGGCCCAGCGGAGGACAGTAAAGGAGGGTGGCTGGGTGAGAACAAAGGGGATAGTGAAGACAGAGACCAACTGGGGGGGTTCTGAGTGCCACCTGAATAGCAGCTTTTGACACTTGGGGATGTGGGTGATACAATCTTCAAAAACCGCTAAGTGATTTGGATACTGGGATTTCTGTAAAATCTCCTGATTATTTTTTAGTTTTTTTTTTTTTTAAATTAAGTTTTTTGCTATAGAGTGTGTGCACTGGCATGCACTTGCCAGAGAGAAACAGTGACAGGGAAAGTAAGAAATCACATCCCCAGGGGAGATGGCCACGTTGCAATTCTTTCTCTTCCATTCTCCTCCTGGAATTTCATGCATGCAAGCCACCAGGTCCAGGACTCAAACTACAGTAGACCATGCGGGAGTCCAGCAACTTAACTACCAGGCCACCTACTGGCCTCATCTCCTGATATTTAATTTAGCAAATAACTTAACATAAAATAAAACAAAACAAAAACCCCTGTGGGTGGGGCTGGTCCTTGGTGCAGCGGTAACACACTGCTCAGGTGAAGCTCTAGCCCAGTGTGGCAGCTGAGGTTGGACCCGCTGGCTCAGTCAGCCTTAAACTCACTGGGCACTCACATGCCCAAGATCCAGCCTTCTGGAGGACAGGAGAAAAGGACTGCGGCACAAACAGACCTTGTAAAGGGTGCTTCTCTCTCTCTCTCTTCTCCTCTCCACACACTCTCATGAGTAAAGAAAAAAAACCTGCGAGTCAAATAAAACTCACACACTGGATTCAGCTTGTAGACCATCTCTAGACTAGAAGAGAGAGTGACATTAACATTAACTGAGCCTCTATTTAGTGCCAGGTAATACACATAAAATACATTATTTCTGTCTCAATACCTCAAGTAATTCAGTGCAGGGATCATTTCTTTCTTTTTTTTTTTTTGGAGAGATTTTTGCTATAGGGAGCGTGTGCTCGCCAGACAGAGAGAGACATTAGAGACAGAAAGCGAGAAATCACCCCCCAGGGGGGATGGTCACGCCACAATCCCTTCTTCTCCATTCTCCTCTTGGGATCTTGGGCACGCACGCACACGCACCCAGCGTGAGTTTTAAGCCACCGGGTCCGGGACGCGAACCGCGGTCGACTACTTGGGAGTCCAGCGACATAGCCATTACACTAACTGCTGGTTCCCTAGGGATTATTTCTGTAAGACAATGAGAAAATTAATGCTTACAGAGTTTAAGTTTTTTTCTTTCTTTTGAGAGAGAAAGATTTTTTTTATCGGGTGTGTGCATTCACGGGACAGACAGAGACAGAAAGCAAGAAATCACCCCCCTGGGAGGATGGCAGTGTGAGTTTTAAGCCACCAGGTCAGGTACTCATACCACAGTTGACTATGTGGAGTCCAGCGATGTAACCATTTTGCCATCTGCTGGTCCCCAAGTTTAGAATATTTTTGATGATATCAACCCAAAAAGGAAGGCTGATGCATAGTAAATGATGCTAAAGTTTATTTGAGCTGAAGGTGATGTCCAAGTGGCACAGATTCTAATTGCCCCAAAAGAACGCACTGAAATGGCTGCTGAGAGTGCTGGTTTGTACAAGAAGAGGGAGGTTCTAAGAATTTACATTGGTCGGGGACCAGCAGTTAGCGTAATGGCTATGTCGCTGGGCTCCCACGTAGTCAACCGCGGTTCGCATCCCAGATCGGTGGCTTAAAACTCACGCCGGGTGCGTGTGCATGTGTGCTCAAGATCCCCGAGAGGAGCACCGAGGAGAAGGGATTGCTGTGTGGCCAGCCCCCCTGGGGGGTGATTTCTTGCTTTCTATCTCTCTGTCTCTCTCTGTCTGGCGAGTGCTCGCGCCCTATAGCAAAAAAAAAAGAATTTACATTGGTCCATCTAAAGTAGCGCAGGGAGCTGATTGGCTATACATTCTTCTTTTTAAAAAAGTTTATTTACTTATTCCATGACTGAGAGAGACGGAGAGAAAGAGATACAGCACTCTCTATAGGGCCTTATCCCTGCAGTCCACTTCCAGGGTTCAGCCAGCCCTGGATCACAAGGATGCATGGGCCTGATGTACTTAGGATAGTCTCTGCAAACCTGCAGCTTTCCCACGTGCGTCTGCCTTAGAAAAAGGGAGAGCATTATGTTTTACCGCTGCACCACTATCAGGCCCCCAATATTTATTAGTCTTTACATCAGGAATTCCAAGAACGTGGTGATAAAGAAAGGGTGGGGGTCACATTGTTCGCAGCTTGGTTTGTCTACTGTAAACTACAACATGCCTTTGGGCAGTAACCGCATGGGCATAGGGTGTAACCAAGGCCTCATTGCTCATGCCTCTCTTGGGCCAAATTCCAAAAGACCTACATTCTATAGATTGCTCTGTCCATGGGTAGCAAAAGGTTTCAAAAGAAAAATTAACAAACCTGGGACCAGCAGATATTGTAATGGTTACATTGCTGGACTCCCACACGGTCGACAGCAGTTCAAGTCCCAGTTGCTGTGAATTCAAACTCACGCTGGGTGCATGTGTGTGCATGTCCAAGATTCCGGAAGCAGAATAGGGGAGAAGCAGGGGGGGGAGGGAGGGTGGTTACAGTGCAATCATTTCTTCATTCTCCTCCTGAGATTTTTCTATTTTTTAGAATTATTTAATTTCATTTGTTGTTATTATTGTTTATTTTTAAATTTGCTATAGGCCATGTGAGCACACCAGAGGGAGACAGAGGAAGAAAGAGAGAGAAAGTAAGAAAGCAAACCACCAGGTCTGGGGCTTAAACTGCAGTCAGTCATGTGAAAGTCCAGTGCCTTAACCACCATACCACCTGCTGGCCCCTTCCTCCTGGGATTTTGGGTGCACACATACATGCGCCTAGCATGATTTCAAGTCACCAGGTCTGGGATTTGAACAGCAATTCACCATGTGGGAGTCCAACAACTTAAATGCCACGCCGTCTGTTGGCCCCTCCTTTCTGAATTTCTAAAATGTTTTTCATTTGATATATATTATCAGAAATAAGCCCTATTGAGACCAGCAGATGGTGTAATGGTTATGGACAATGTCACTGGACTCTCACATGGTCGACCGTGGTTTGAGTCCCATACCCAGTGGCTTAAACCTCACTCCAAGAGCGTGTGCGTGTGTGCCCAAGATCCTGAGAGGAGAATGGAGGAGAAGAGATTGCAGCGTGGCCATCCCTCCTGGTGGACGATTTCTCGCTTTCTGTCTCTATGTCTCTCTCTGTTTCTCTTGAAAGCATACGTACCCTATAGCAAAAATCTCTCTAAAAAATATATAAATACTATTTTTTGGACGTTTAATCCATTGAAAACAATATATAGCACTTACAATCAAATCACTAAGTCTTAAATAGCTTAAAGAAATAGCTTTTATTGGACAAATTTAGCCACTAAGTGTTCATTCATTCCACTGCTCTTGGGTTTCCTGGAATTCCACTTACTTCTGTCTCCTGAAAGACCCACTCTGGATGCACTGTCATCTAAGAATAAATCTCCACTCTGTACATCCTGGGCTTCTCCAGGAACACTGGCCATTGTAGGTGGGAAGCTCCTTTTAGACTTTTCCTAGTAGGATTCTTTTCTCCTCTCTGTTTTTTTCTGTTTTGTTTTGTTTTTTCTTTTTTTTTTGGTTTTTTTTTTTTTTTTTTTGAGGGGTTTTTACTATAGGACGCTTGCACTTGCCAGAAAGACAGAGAGAGACAGAGAGACAGAAAGCAAGAAATACCCCAGGAGGGATGGCCACGCCACAATCCCTTCTCCTCTATTCTCCCCTCAGGGTCTTAGGCATGCATGCATATGCGCCCAGCATGAGTTTAAGCCACCGAGTCCAAGACTTAAACCACAGTCGATTACATGGGAGTCCAGCAATATAGCCATTACACCAACTGCTGGTCCCCCTTTTCTCCTCTCTGAAACAACCATCCATCTTCCACTCTTCTGGTTTGTGAGTCATTCACTACATTTCTCTTGTTGAAGTGATTTCCCTTAGATTTTCAGTTGTGCGTATGTACCTTGACAAAGTCTAAACTAATCCACGTTGCCACATCTTCACCCCATCTCCAACCACACTGGACCGTAGAGTGACTTCACTCTTCTCATTCTGCTGCCTCACTTAGCCCTCTGTTCAGTGTTTCCGTCTCACTCTGCACACTGCCCAGTGAGTTATTGCTATTCCTGCTTTACGTAATCAATGCTACTTGGGATTTGCTCACACATTTACTCACTTGTTTGCCATTGTTTTCTGAGTGCTGCTCTTTCCTGAATTCAGTGTCCCTTTTTTTCCTTTAAAAAATTTTTGTCAGGGGGCTGGTGAGAGACAGAAAGCAACAGGGAGGAGTACCTGCATGGTCACGTTGCAAGCCTGTCTCCTCCAGCTCTCCCTCCTTTCAGGATTTTGGGTAGGCATGCACATGCACCCGGTCTGTTTTTCAAGCTTCAGGGTCTGGGCCTTGGGAGATCTAGCTGCCTTGACAACCAGGTCATGGGCCTGCCCTTCAATGTCCTTCTTCTAAACAATGGCAAACAAATCAGTAAATATATGGAAAAATTCCAACTAGTATTGATTACATAAATGAGAACAATACTAGCTCTTTTGGTAGTCCCTGCAGTGAGGTTCTCTGGGTGGTGAGCTCCCTCTTTCTCTCTTTTCTTTTTCCTTTTCTTTTTTTTTTTTTTTTTTGCTGGAGTAAGCATGCACTCACCTGAGAAAGACAATGAGAGCAAGAGGGAAAGAAAGGCAGCACCTCCCTATAGAGGATGGCCACACAACAATCCCTTCTCCATTCCTTCTTTCTGGGTTTTGGATACTCACACATGCCTGCCCATTATGTTTTTTAAGCCTCTGGGTCCATGACTCGAACTGTGCAGTCAGCCATGTGGGATCCAGCCGCCTTAACCACTACACCACCAGCTGGCCTGGTGATCTCTCTTTTAAGCCTGCAATGTCTATATTTTACTGTTTCTTTACCACAATAAGTAAATTAGATCAGCAGTTATTTTCTCTCATCACTTTGAAGATATTCCATTAGTTTCTGATTTCTTTTTCTTTATTCTTTTATTTAATTAATTAATTTATTTATTTTTGAAGTATTTGCTATAGGGCACATGCACTCACTGGAGAGAAGAGAGACAGAAGGAGACAGTGAGAGGGAAAATGAGAAATCACCCTTGGGGTGGGAGCGGACATGCAGCAATTCCTTTTCCTCTCTTCTCCTCCCGGGATTTTGTCATGCACACATATGTACCCAGTGTGATTTTTCAAACCACCAGGTCCAGAACTCAAACCACAGTTGCCTATGTAGGAGTCTAACACCTGAATCACTCCGCCACCCGCTGGTCCCTAGTTTCTGATTTCTATTGTTGCTTTTGCTCTTAGTCAAGTATTGCCCCTTTGCAAGTGAACTGTTCTATCACACTGTCTTTAGTATTTAATTTTTTTAATGATATGTCATGGTGTGGAATTAATTTTATTTTTTAAATAAAATCATGGATTAAATGATATTAAATAAAATAGCCTGCTTAGGACTCAGTGTGAACATTGAATTTTCCATTGTAATCTCATCTTCAGCAGGCTTTCTACCAGGTGAGCCTCTGTGCAACCCAGGCTGAAGGTACATTTGAATGTTTGTATGAAAATGCACATGGGGGGGCCGGCAGGTGGTGTGGTGTTTAAAGGTGCTGGACTCCCACATGACCGACCTCGGTTCAAGTCCCAGATCTGGAGGCTTGCTTTCTCACTTTCTCTCTCACTCTCTCTCTCACTCTATCCCTTTATGGTCAAATAAAAATAAATAAATAAAATAAATGAATAAAGATAGATAAAATAATTAAGGACAATTTTTTTAAAAAAAGAAAATGCACGTGGAAGTGTGTGTGTGTTTGCTTCTGCCAAAGAACTATGTGTATCATTGGCCTAAAACCATATTCTATATTAATGTCTTAGCTTAAGGATTTGCAAATTGCAGATGTAGAATACGTGAAGTCTCACAGTGATGTGAGGACAAGCCATGGAGAGAAATGATCAGCTGTGACTTTTTTTATCCCCACCCAGAGCCTGAGCTAAAATAGACATGCTTCCGTGCCATCTCCCTGTGCTAGTGGGTGGGTATTTTCCACTGCTTCCCTTCCCTGAGGACATAACCTTCCAAGGTTTTGGCTACTGAGCAGCACTCTCAGCCCTTCCTCTCTGCCTACTCTGCTGTCCCCTTGTGGTCAGAAAATCCCAAGTGCCCTGATTACCTATATGTGGACAAACACCCCCACCCCAATGCTGTTACAGCAACCTCAGCTCTTCTCTTTGTCTCCGCCTCTCTCTCTCTCTCTCTCTCTCTCTCTCTCTCTCTCTCTCTCTCTCTCTCTCTCGTTTTCAGTCCCATCTTTGATTTTGCCCTTTAGAAAAGTCGCTTACTTTCTCAGAGCCCAGCTACGCATTTGAAAGGATGTTTGTTGTGCTCTATGCAGCATTTAAAGGAGTTTGTGGCAGGAAGGTTTCCTGTTAACACATCCCTCCCACCATCCTCCTCCCCTGGGAGTTCTGGAAAGTGATGCCCGTTTCTTCTACTCTCCCTTCTTCTCTTTCTCCTTAGGATTTTTCAGATCAACAAAGACACTGCATCTGGAATATAGACGTGAGTTCCAAACTTGTTTGGTATCCTTCTTACACAATGAATACCAACACAGATCTCCTGGATTAAATATTTTTTTATAGCCACAGTTAATTATAAATTGCAAGAAGCCACCCCAGGGACTATATTCCAGGGGAAAGACCCCAAATCTTTTATTCTAATTTTTGCAGGTTTATTTAGAATAAAACATAGTTTTTTTAATATATAAAATAAAAATAGTCCCTATTGAAGTCAAATTTTAGTGATTCCCAGAGGCAATAACTTTTTTTCCCTGTAGGGTATATGATTACCTGAGAGAGATAGAAAGAAAGAGGAAGTGAGGAGAAACCACCCCCTAAGGGGAATGGCCATCCCACAATCCCTTCTTCTCACTCTTCTCTCAACATGTCTTTTTAAAGAATTATTTATTTAATTTTACTATTATTGTTGCTTTTTTAAAAAGTTGTTAGAGGGTACATGTGCCCTTCAGAGGGAGACAGAGAGAGAGAAAGAGAAAGACAGGGAAAGTGAGAAAGCAAGCTCTCACGTCCTGGAGTGGAACCCATAACTGATTATGTGGTAGTCCAATGCCTTTAACATCTCACCACCTTCTGGCCCCTCTTAGTATGTCTTTCTTTAATTTTTTAAACTGTATTTAAAGAATTATTTTATTTAATCTTATTTATTATGATTATTATTATTTTAATTTGATCAGAGGGCGACAGAGAGAAGGGTAGAATGAGAAAGCAAGCCACCAGGTCCAGGATTCAAACCATGGTCAGCCATGTGGGAGTCCAGTGCTTCAACCACCAAGCTGCCTGCTGGCCCCTCAGTGTGTCTTTCATGCCTGGGCTCAAGACTTGAAGTGCAGAGTCAGCCATGTGGGATCCAGTTGCCTCAACCACTGTGCCACCTGGCTGACCCAAAAGGTAACAGTTTTTTGTTTATAAACACATTTATTTGCTTATCCATTTATTTGTTGTGATTTTCAAGCTGCCAGGTCCAGAACTCAAACTGCAGTCAGCCACGTGGGACTCTAGCACCTCAACCACCATGCCACCTGCTGGCCCAAAGCAACAGTTTTTATTGGGCATCTTGAAACGAATAGGAGGATCTAGTTTACAAAGCTGCCTCTGACAGAGCATGTTGATCCTCTTTATGTCTATTTGGGATGAAATTGTAGGGAACCAAATTATGCCACCCAAAATATAATTCTTTGGCATGTTTTGCTGTGATGTATCAGAGGGGATGCAGATACAGAATTAACTTAAAAAAAAAAATCTAAGCTTTTGTAAAATAATTTCCATTTATTTACATCAATAAGCATGCAGAAGATATAAGCAGACTGTCCCGAGGCCACCACCTTACCTTTCTAGACACAGGAGAAAGGGGATGTGAGGTCTGACCTCTGGTCCTGAAATATATGGCACTCATTGCCTTTTCTCCCCTTACCCGTTGTCGGCTTACTCCAAGCCTCTCTTTTTCTGTACAGTATAAAATCTTCAGTCACCTGGGCCCTCCTGAAAGCCTATTATGTGCTGGACTCCCATGTGTGCATGTTTTTAATACAACTGATATGCTTTTTTCTTCTATTAACCTGGTTGCCAGTTTATTTCATAGGCTAAAAATCATCAAGGAACAAATTAAAAACTTCCCTATGACATTCGCTCTGAAAGCGGGCTTATAGTCTTGTGATTAAGCACTACCTAGCAGGTGCTGGATTTCACACGGCCAGCCTTGGTTCAAATCCTGACCCTGTGGAGATTTGAAAAGCATACTGTGTGCATGGGCTAAAGTCCTGACAGGATGGGGAAGTGGAAATAGAAAAGATTGTGACATGACCACACCCCATTGGAGGCTGCTTTCTCCCTCTCAGTCTGTCTCTCTACCTCCCTCTCTGGCAAGCACATGTGGCCTTTGGCAATTAAAAAAGATTAAAGGAAAAAGGAGGTGGTGTGAAGGTTAAGGTGTCTGGATCCCACATAGCTGACTAGGCAGTTCGAGTCCTGGGCCTGGAAGCTTGAAAATCACATTGTGCATGTGTATGTGTGCCCAAAATCCCAAGAGGAGAATGGAGAAGGGATTGCAGCATGGCCATCCTCCCTGGAGGGTAATTTTTCTTACTTTTGCTCTCTCTCCCCACGCCTCTCTCTCTCTCTCTCTCCCTCCCCCCCCTTTCGCTCTCTCATATGTGCATACATGTACACATGCAAAGAAATGCACCACACCCTATAGCACAACTAAAAAAAGACTAGACACTTTAATTTTTTAGAATGAGGAACAGAAGAAAAGAGAGAAATGAGAGAGGATCTTAGTCAAGGAAATAGAAAGTGTGCACAGACAGGCTGAAGCCTTGGGATATATAATGACCTACCTGAAATCAGATGGCACTCTCAAAAGAAGTAATTAAATATAATTTAACAAAGGAATTATTTCATAGAAAAACCAAGGAGAACTGGTGAAGCAGCCAGGGGCTAGCCATGGCTGAAATCTAATATTACCCCATGCTTGAAGAGGAAAAGGAAGAGAACAGTTACTGTACCCTGGGAAGAGCCTTGGCCTTGGCCTTGGCCTTCAGTCAAGAATACCATCCTTGGGGCTGGCAGGTGACGCAGTGGTTAAGGTGCAGACTCCCATATGGTTGACCATGGTTCAAGTCCTGGACCTAGCAACTTGCTTTCTCACTTTCTCTTTCTCTCTTTCTCTGTCTCTCTTTGGTCAAATTAAAAATAATAATAACAAATAAAATAAAATAAATAACTCTCTTTTTAAGAATTATTTATTGGGACCAGCAGTTAGTGTAATGGCTATGTCGCTGGACTCCCACCTAGTCGACCACAGTTCACTCCCGGACGCAGTGGCTTAAAACTCACGCTGGGTGCATGTGCGTGCATGCCCAAGATCCCGAGAGAAGAATGGAGGAGAAGGGATTACGGCGTGACCATTCCCCCTGGGGGGTGATTTCTCACTTTCTGTCTCTCTTTCTCTCTCTGTCTGGCAAGCGCACGTGCCCTATAGTAAAAACAAAACAAAACAAACTCAAAAAAAAAAAAAAAGAATTATTTATTTAGTTAATTCATTTGTTATTATTATTTTTTAATTTGACCAGAAACAGAGAGAGAGAGAAAGGGAAAGGGAGAAAGTAAGCCACCAAGTCTGAGACTTGAACCGCAGTCGGCCATGTGGAACTCCAGCTTCTTTTCTTTTTGGAGAGGTTTTTGCTACAGGGTGTTTCGTGTGCTCCCTAGATAGACAGAGAGAGACAGAGAGACAGAAAGCGAGAAATCACCCCCCACGGGGAATGGCCACACCACAATCCCTTCTCCTCTCAGGATCTTGGGCACGCACGCACACGTGTCCGGTGTGAGTTTTAAGCCACTGGGTCTGGGACGCAAACCGCGGTGGACTCTGTGGGAGTCCAGAGAACATAGCCATTATGCTAACTGCTGGTCCCAAACTCCAGCTTCTTTAACCACCACGCCATCTGTGGGACCCAATATATAATTCTTAAAAAAAAAAAAAAAAAGCCATGCTGGCCTGAGGCGCAGGGCGGAGAGTGGAGAGGGCAGAACAATTACCAATCTCTGTCCTCCAGTCATTGGCTAACATTCCTAGGATCCACAGGGCAAGAATCCTCTACTGTTGCAATCAAAAGAGGTCAGCCTCTCAGGACAAGAGCACCATGCAGAAGGGAGTACCGTGGAAGTGTGGATCTGGAGAGGCAGAGGACTGCCCACGGAGGTGAAGCCTGCAGCTGTGAATGGAGGGTTAGTGTAGGTACAGGACAAACACACAAAATACCAGCACCCTATTTTTTTATTTGTATTTTTTTTAGAGAGAAATTTTTGCTATAGGGAGTATGCACTTGCTGGAGAGACAGAAACAGAGAGACAGAAAGCGAGAAGTCACACCCCCAGAGGGGATGGCCATGCTGCAATTCCTTCTCCATTCTCCTCTCAGGATATTGGGCACACACACACACTCGCCCAGCATGAGTTTGAAGTCACCTAGTCTGGGACTCGAACCACAGTTGGACATGTGGGAGTTCAGCAACGTAACCATTACACAATCTGCTGGTCCCAAGATCAGCATTCTTTGACTATCTTCTGCGCATATTTCATAATGTTGCTTTCACATTGCTTCTGCCAATGACTTTTCATGTACAGACAGTACCCTACTGACTGTTGAAAAGGCACTAATTGGGGCCAGCAAGTGGTGTAATGGTTAAGACGCTAGATTCTCACATGGCCAACCACAGTTTCAGTCCTGGACTCAGTGGCTTGACAATCATGCTGGGCACGCGTGTGTGCCCAAAATTCCAAGAGGTGAATGGAGAAGGGATTACAATGTGGCCATGCCCACTGGGGGAGGGGTGATTTCTTACTTTCCCTTTCACTGCCTCTCAAGGCAAACACATGTGCCTTATGGGAAGAACTTTTAAAAAGAAAAAGCATTGGGTTTGGAGACTGGCTTTGTGGGCGTAAATGCTCATTGGATTTCCCCCTTGCCTTTCTCAGTATGTCTCATGGAAAGGTGGCAAGCACCTATCCTATCCCCTGGCACGTTGTTCAGCACCTTGGTGGCATTAGAATGACACTAAATAATAGGAGTAGCTGTGAGTTGCTCCTCTAAGGGTTAAATTATCAGGAAAACTGTAGAAGTCTACCAATCTTGCCATTTCTCCAATCTCTACAGGCCACCCAGGTCTTCTGCATCCTCTTCATTTAATTAAAGACCTTTCCTCATTGGATAGCCATAGAGAAAAAAGAGTGAAAGGAGGAGACAGAAGAAGCAAAAAAAGGATAAATGGCCTTTTCCTCTTCCCATAATCATTGACATAATGCACTACTGATTTCACTATGCATGGGACCCCGAGAACTTGAATCAGTTTAAGGGAAGGCCCCAGAGCCAACCTTTAATTATTCATTGATTCAGTAACCATGGCCCAGTAATACCATTTTCAGCATTTGACAATGACATTACTCATAAAGATTGGTATCTATGTGTGTAAGCGTAGCTTGTAGACCGAGGCTGGGCTAGTGTTCCTTTAGACTGCACATATAAAATCTATTTGCTAGTCTGCAGAAAGAGCCACTAATTAAAGCATCTGGTGCCATTTGTAAGCTTGCCCTTTTTGCCCTGTGATAGGTCACTTCTCTTTTGTAAAACTAGTCACCCCATTTCTGATTACAAAAGACCAGGTTAGTCTATCTGCCCTTGTCATTTCTCAGCTAATCACAAATACGATGTCCAGAGTCTTAACAGGGTACTAGGAGAATCAGCAGTGCAGAAATCACAAACTCTGAGCACAGTAATAAGCACGGGGTCTTGCACAAAGGTGCTCAAAAACATCTGTTGAACGAATAAATGAACATTCTTGAGAGTTGCATTTACTACTCCAAGGTGAAAGGGTAGAGTGACAATATGGCTGAGAATTTAAAAGAAACGTTGGGGTAATTCATAACAGTATCTACCTATACTGGTTGTTAAAAAAGAAATGGACAACCTGGTAAAACTTTAAAGCCCTACATTCTTATTCATTATTATCTATATACTGGGTTGTTGGAAAAGTCATAATATATTCTTTTATCTATGTGAAAATGTGTCATTACTTTTCCGACAACGCAACATATAGATATTAGAGATCAAATTTTTGAAAAGAGCATGAGACTTGGCATCTAGCTACTGCCCCCAAATGTGAGACTAGGAGAAAGCTGCTTAGAGTTGAGCTTGGAGCCTTGTTTTTCTCATCTAGAAAGTGGAACTACTTATCACTTTATTTTGATGTATAGCTGAGAGAGTTGTGAAACACTTTGAAATGTGTGAAGCATAATGTAGATGTTGATCTTTGTTGGGCGATCTGTGCACCATGATCCAGTGGACACAATGTCAATAGAATACACACTATTTCCCTAGAAGTGACAGTACAGAGCCTGGCAGTTGGTGTGGTGGTTAAGGTGCTGGAATCCCACATGGCCAACCGCAGTTTGAGTCTGGAAACTGGCAACTTGCAACTTGCTATCTCGCTTTTCTTTTCTCTCTCTCTCTGTCTCTCTCTAGTCAAATTAAAACAGTAATAAAATAATAATAAGTAAAGTTAAATAAGATAAATCTTAAAAAAAAAAGAGGTGATGGGGCTGGCAGGTGGTGTGGTGATTAAGGGCACTGGACTCCCACATGGCTGACCGTGGTTCGAGTCCTGGACCTGGCGGCTTGCTTTCTCACTTTCTTTCTCTCTCTCTCACTCTGTCCCTCTGTGATCAAATTAAGAAATGTAAATAAATAAATAAAGTTAGATAAAATATTTTTTTTAAAAAAAGAGATGATAATACATTGGAAAAGATATATTTCCTTTTTTTTTTCTTGAGAGAGAGGTTTTTGCTATGGGGCATGTGAGCTCACTGGAAACACAGAGACAGAAAGACAGAAAGTGAGAAATCATATGCTGGGGGGATGGCCATGCCACAGTCCCTTCCCTTCCAATCTCCTCTCAGGATTTTAGACACACACGCACACGAGACCAGCATGAGTTTTAAGTTGCTGGATCCGGAACTCAAAACAGGGTTGAAGACGTGCAGTCCAGTGATGTAACCATTACGCCATCCACTGGTCCCAAAAAAGATTTATTTCCTATAAAGTGTCTTCATTTGGAGTTAGAGCATATGGTTGTTGAAGTAGTGGACCACTCAAGGGTGGATGTCATCATCTGGCGGCCAGAGAAGAAAGTTCCAGCCACTGAGACTGACAGAATTAAATCTGTGCAGGGACTGGGAGGGGGAAAAACGATCTGGTTAAAGCGCTGGACTCCTACATTGCTGGCCACGGTTCCAGTTCCAGACCAAGCAGCTTGCTTTCTCACTTTCTCTCCCTCTCTCTCTGGCCAAATTTTAAAATAATAATAATGATGATGAATAAAATTAAATAGAATAATTCTTTAAAAGAAAACAGAATTAAATTGGTGCATGCATCCTACTTGTAAGTATAAGGAAACCACTCTCCCAAACAGCTCTTTCCATGACTTTTTTTTTTTTTTTTTTTTAGTTTTTGCTAGAAGGCATTTGTGTTCACTAGAAAGAGACAGAAAGTGAGGGATCATCCCCCAGGGGAGGCAACCATGTCACAATCTCTTCTCCTCCATTCTTCTCTCAGGGTTTTAGGTATGCATGCACATGTGCCCTATGTGTTTTTCAAGCTGCTGAGTCTGGTACTCGAACTACAACCATACAGGATCCAGCCACCTTAACCACCACACCACAGGCTGCCCCTTTACTTTTTTTTTCTTAAAGAACTATTTATTTTATTTAATTTATTATTATTATTATTATTTTATTTGTCATAGGGCACATGCATTCACCAGAGAAAGACAGGGAAGAAAGGAAAGTGAGAAAGCAAGCTACCAGGTCTGGGACTCCAACATTGGGCATTTGGGAACTCAGCACCTTAACCACTATGCCACCTACCGGTCCCCTTCCATGTTTTTTTTTTTTTTTTAATATTTATTTTATTTTATTATTATTTTTAAATTTACTATAGGGCACATGCACTCTACAGAGAGAGAGAAGGAAAGTGAGAAAGCAAGGTGCCAGATCTGGGACATAAATTGTGGTTGGCCATCTGGGAGTTCAGTGCCTTAACCACAGCATCACCTGCTACTTTCCTCCCTCCATGATTTTTTTTTTCAGAAACTTAAAAAAATTTTATTTATTTAATTTTATTTATAATAATAATCATTATTTAATTTGATGAGAGAAGGAGAGAGAGAGAGAAAGTGAGAGAACAAGCTGCTAGGTATGAGACTTGACCCGTGGTCAGCCACGTGGAAGTCCAGCACCTTAACCAACACGCCACCTGCCGGTCCCCCTCCCTCCATGACTTTTAACAGAGAATAGAATCTGGAAATTTTCATTCCCCAGGGGGTTTAATGTAACAACACTGGACCGAGAATCATAAGCTGGTTTCAAGGCTCGACTGTACTCTCTGATGGTGTGATTACAAACAAGTCATCTATCAGTGCTTAGCTGGGAACAGAAATAACGAAATCTACTCTACAGGACTTTTCAGGAGGCTACAATAAGTTAGTACATGTAATGTCATTTTGTAGACTGCAAAGCACTACACGAATATGAGTATTAGTATTCTTCCCAGATGCTGAGGGGGGATGTTACTGAGCATACTGAGATGTTACAGATTTACCTCACACAGAAATAGCAGAAGCAGGGAGAAAAGGAAGAAAAGGTCCTGATAATTCACAGACTGGAATAACCAGCCCTGAATCCTATGGGTCAGGCTGGTCCAATGTATGGTTCTGGTGGCAACTTCAGTGTCTGGAAAACGAAGTCTCCAAGGAAAAGCTGAAAAGGCATTATTTACTCTACAGAAAAGATAGATGAGAGGGAAATTAATGATTTCCAAGAACATACAAAGTGACTGTGGAAATCTAGCAAGCAGATTTTCTCTGCCGTTTCTGCAGAGAACAGGTCTTACAGTGGCTGGCTGAGAGTCTATTTGGGCCAGAAGGATAAGAGATTTCTGTCCCATAGAGCAATGAGGCAGGCCAGTGGAGCTGCCGTGACTGGTTATGTACTCAGTGAGCTGGCCCCTTGTAGAGTTTGCCTGGGAGAGGAGACACCATTGTGGAGCTTAGTTATGCTGCATAAGTGCAGGCTCACTCCTAATAGTGAAAGTTTCATCTTTGCAAGATGGAACTTAAAGGTGTCAGGAGGACAAGAAATTTACTTTGGCAGGTAGCTCACTGCAGACCTAATCTATACTTCAATCCCTCAGTTAATTACTCGAACAATTTTCTACAATCTTACAAGATCTAAATATAAAACAAAATGCTGAGCTCATCTTCATTCATTCGTTCATTTTTTTTTTATCTATTGATCTGGTACTAATGATAATCACACACTGGCAGAAAAAAACAGAATGGATGGGGTCAGCGATAGTGTGGTGGTTAAGGCACTGGACTCCCACATGGCCAACTCTGGTTCAAGGCCTAGACCCTGTGGCTTGAAAATCATGCTGGACACATTTGCGTGCATGCCCAAAATCCCAAGAGGAGAGTGGAGGAGAAGGGATTGCAGCAGGGCCATCCCTGCTTGGAATGATTTCCCACTTTTCCTCTCTTTGCCTCTCTCTGGTGAGTGTAAGAGCCCTATGCCTATATAAAATAATAATAATAAAGAAACAAACAAAAAATAAGAATGGATATGACTTAGTCCTTTCCATAAGGAAGCACATCAAGCAAAGAAGGGTGTGAAGCCTGTGGTACAAGCAGAGGAAAAGAAGAGTAGCCTCTGTGGTTCGGGAGAGACAGCCACGTCTCCTGACTGGAGATGAGAGGTCAACATTGAAGAGGAAGTGGCATCTGGTCAGGGCCTGAGGATGGGCAGCTGCTGGCAAGGAAGTAATGGGAGAAAGGGTGTTTGGGGCGGTGGGGATAGCATGAATCTTTGTGTGTCAGTATTTAATATTTTACTCTTTTTTTAAGTTTTAAAAATTTATTTTAGTCAGGATAAAGAGTATGTGCATGAGAAAGACAGAAAGTAGTGTCAGGCCAGCAAGTGGCATAGTGTTTAAGGTGCTGGATCCCACATGGTTGACTTTGCAATTCGAGTCCCAGATCCTGCGGCTTAAAAATCATGCCTGGTATATGTGCGTGCATGCTCAATATCCCGAGGCAACTAGAGAAGAAGGGATTGTGGCATGGCCATACTTCCTGGGGGACAATTTCTCACTTTCCTTCTCTCTCTGGAAGTCCACACACCAAGTGGCCAAAAAAAAAAAAAAAGGAAGCAGAAAAGAAAAAGAAGCACCTTTAATGGGGTCTCCTCACACCAAGTCCCTCTTTTCTAGCCCTCCAGTGCCTCAGGATCCTGGCATACACACATGCACACACAGACTGTGTTCAGGCTGACCTGGGAATCCCAACCACTGGTTGGCCATGTGACTTCAGCACTGTAGTTCAGTTTGCTGCCAACTGTGCACCAAGCTAGGCCTTATTCATGGTTTTAATTGTTTTTAATCGAAGTATAGGCTTTTAATCAGAGTTGTGCATTACACTGGTGTCATGGCCTATGTGACTGCTAGCACGGTGTTGCAGTCTATCTATGAATGAATGCCCCATTCCACCCCCTTCTTTCCACTTCTCATCCACAGTCTTTCCTCAGAGATCTTGCTTCATTCAAACTCTTTCTGTAGGCTTTTACCGCTCATTCTCACGTTCAAATCAAATCCATTCTATGAGGACAACTTAACTTTTATCATGAGGAGAAATAACTCAATTTCTTCCTAACTCCTGTTCATAAAAATAAACCACAGGGGATCAGCAGGTGGCATAGTAGTTGTGGTGTTGGACTCCCACAGGGTTGACCTTCGTTCAAGTCCCAGATCTAGTGGCGTGAAACTTATGGCAGGCAAGTGTGTGTGTGCCCCAAATTTTGAGAGGACAATGGAGAAGGGATTGTGGTGTGGCTATCCCCTCTGGGGTGTGATTTCTCACTTTCTTTGCCTCTCTCTGTTTCTCTTCAGCGAGAGAATGCACCCTATGGCAAAAACCTTAAAACAAATGAACAAAAGACAATAACAAAAAACTAAACCATATACAATTGTTCTTTCTGTAGATAAAACAGGGCCAAATATTGACTGTTTTACATGATTTAGCCTAACATACTCTTTTCTATTGATTTGACACCCATTTGGTTTCACACTGCAATACTTTCTATTATTAAAATGTATGGGACCAGCAGGTGGTATAGTGTTTAAGGGTCTGGACTCCCACATGGTCAACCATGGTTCAACTTCTATACCTGGTGGCTTGAAAATCATGCCAGGAGTGTGTGCACATATGCCCCAATTCTGAGAGAATAGAAAAAGGATTGTGGCATGGCCACTCCACTGGGCGGGAGAGGTGATTTCTCACTTTCTATCACTATGTCTCTCTGGTGATCGCATGAACCCTATAACAATAATCTCGAAGAAAAAAAATTATATTACCGATGTTTCTCAATTTATGATGGGGTTAGGTCCTAATAAACTCATCAGAAGTTGAAAATATCACAAGTTAAAGATGCACCAAATACTGGGGCCAGTAGGTGGTGTGGTGGTTAAGGCACTAGACTCCCATATGGCTGACTACAATTCAAGTCCCAGACTTAGATGCTTGAAAATCACACCAGAAAGTATGTGCACACATGCCCAAAATCCCAAGAGGAGAATGGAGGAGAAAGGATTGCAATGTGACCATCATCCCTGAGGAGTGATTTCTCACTTTCTCTTTCTCTGTCTCCTCTGGTGAGCATACACACCCCCTATAGGGGAAAAAACTATTTAAAAAATGTACAACTATACCTAACCTACCAAGCATCATATCGTAGCCTAATCTACCTTAAATATACTCACAACACTTAATATTAGCCTGCAACTATACAAAGTCATCTAACACATAGCCTGTTGTATAATAAAGTATCTCATGTAATTTATTGAATATCATACTGAAAATGGAAAACAGAATGATATTGTATTATATATTCCTAGTCCATAAAGAGACAATTCAAAAATTAAAATATGTATAGTTTCTCTTGAATGCATAACACTTGCATAGCCACCATGAAGTTGAAAAATTATGTTGAACCATCATAAGTCAGGAACCATTTGTACTTGTTCTCTTCCTCCCTTTCTTGGCTTTTTCCGTGCTTCCCACTCTCACCCTCTACCAGTGTAAGCCCCATGAGAGTAAGAACTGTGCTGTCATGATTGATTCATTTTAAAATTTTTGCTATAGGGTGCATGCACTTGCTAGAGACAGAGAGAGATGGCCAGGGTCGGGGGCGGGGGTGTCTTTGGGGAAGGGAGGGGCAAAGCACCTCCCAGAGGGGATGACAATGCTGTAATCCCTTCTCCTCCATTGTCCTCTTGGGATTTCGGGCACTCATGCACACGTGTGTGTGTGGAGGGGGTTCAAGCCACTGGGTCTCAGATTCAAGTCGGGCAGTTGGACATGTGGAATCTCGCTCCTTAACTTCCACATCATCTGTTGCCTCTAGTATGCTGTCTTTTTATTTGCTATATCCCTAGCTTCTACATACTGCATGATACAACATAGGCACTCAAAATTTATTTAATACATGAATGAACACTTTGTCTTGCGCATTAAATGGATATGGTCTAGTTGTGGGTGTGTCTCTTTCAGTCTCACTTTTCTCAGCTCTAAAGGCCAACTTGTGGGCTGTAGGTGGCGGGGAGCTTAAGGTAGCTGGATCCCACATGGCTGGCTGCACGACTCGAGTCTCAGCCCTGGTGAAAATCACACTGGGGGCCTTGTACCACAATCTTTTCTCCTTCACTCTCTACTTTCCACCTGGGATTTTGGGCATGCATGACCACACATCCTGTGTGGTTTTCTTCATTTTTCAAGCAGCCGGGTCCAGGATCTAGAACCGTATACTTGGCCACATGCGATCAAATGCCTTAACCACCATGCCACCCGCTGGCACTAAAATTTCACTTTTAAATTATTTTGGTATAGAGAAACAAGTTTTGTTCAATGCTAACCTTATTGCTGGCTATTTTGTAAACTCACTTACTAAGACTAATTGTTATATATTAAAATACATTCATGGGCCAGCTAGTGTGGTGGTTAAGGTGGCTAGAGCCCACTTGGCCTGTTGTGGGTCTTTACAAGTTCCTGGACCAAGCAGCATGTAAAACATGCTGGACATGAGTGCATGCATGTCCAAAATCCCAAGGGGAAAATGGAGAGGGGATTTCAGTGTGGACATCGTCTCTGGGGGATTCTCTCTCCTCACCTCCTCCACTCCGGGGAATGTGTTTGTCCGATAACAAATTTTAAAAATAAATAAATAAATAAAAATAAAATGGATCCTACAGGCTGACTGTGCTTGGTTTGAGTCCAGTACCCAGCAGCTTGAAAAACATGCTGGGAGCATGTGAGTGCATGCCCAAAATCCCAAAAGAAAAAAGGTGGCATGACCATCCCACACCTAGGGCGTTTTCTCACTTTCTCTCTGTCTCTCTCTGGTGAGTGCACATAGACTCTAACAAAATAAGAAATGTTGGTGTTGGCAGGTGGTGTGGTGGTTGAGGCACTGGATTCTCATATGGCTGACTGCGGTTCAAGTCCTGGACCTGGCACCTTGCTTTTCCACTTTCCTTTCTCTCTCTTTCTGTGTCTCTCTCTGGTCAAATTGAAAAATCATGATAATGAATAAAATTAAATAATTCTTTTTTTAAAATTATTTATTTGTTATTATTATTATTTTTAATTTGATCAGAGAGACACAGAAAGAGAGAGAAAGAGAAAATGTGAAAGCAAGCTGCCAAGTCCAGGACTCGAACTGTGGTCAGGCATGTGGGAGTCCAGCACTTTAACCATTGTGCAACCTGGTGGCCTTAAAATTAAATAAATATTTTTTAAAAATTATTTTATGTAATTTTATTTATGTATTTATTTCAGTTTGACCAGAGAATGACAGAACAAGAGAGCAAGAGAGAGAGAGAAAGTGAGAAAGCAAGCCTTCAGGTCTGGGACTCAAACTGCAATTGGCCATGTGGGAGTCCAGTGCCTTTAACCACCATGCTCCTGCCAGCCCCAAATAATTCTTTCTTTTTTAAAAATGTTATTTAAAAATATATCCTGTGAGAATACTAAGGTTTTTATTTCTTCCTTTCTAAAAAATATGTATTTTTCAATGTGGGATAAATAGTTTTTATTGGGATGAGACCAGGAGTCTTGAAGATCTGTTTGTTGGTTTTCTTCTCCATGTACTCTTTGGCCTATTTGAACTAATTTGGCCTATTTGAACTAATTCTTCTTTCTGTAGTAAATCTTGACCTGTTCTTCCTCTTCTCCAGATGGCTCTCCTTCTAGCCAACCTCATAAGCCAGGTGTGAATTTATGTCAAGGCTTCAGACACACAATTTTTTAAAAAAACAAACTATTTATTTAATTTTATTATTATTATTATCATCATTTAATTTGCTATATGGCTCACAAGAGACAGAGAAAGTAAGAAAGCAAGCTGCCAGGTCAGGGACCTGAACCTGTGATCAGCCATGTGAGAATCCAATGCCTTAACCATCATACTACCTGCTGGCCCCAAGCCGCACAGATTTGAGCAGAAATCATCATCTGCTTCTTTTGTCAAATCCGGCGCTCTGAAGTGGCCTGATCACAGCCACATTGGATCTGTGGAGTGCCATACCTTGTGTGCATATCTACCTGAGGATGAGCCTGGGGACCAGGAAGTGGTAGGGGTCATGGGATTGGTAGGTGTCCTTGCTCTTGTGGAAGGTCAAGGCCTGGTACTTCAACTTGATTCCATAGAAGTTACCAGAAAGGCTAATGTTCTCACAACCTATTACCATCACCTTTAAGCCCAACAGTACCTGCTTGGCCACTCTGGCCTCTAGAATTTTAGAAGATGTTTTTTCCCCTCTACTTATATGATTGAATGATTTTTCTCCTTTGTTAATACGGTGAATTATATTGGTTAATTTATCATATGCAATATTGAATTTGTTTTGCTTAAATACTTACAATTTTTTACATTTATGTTCATGTAAGTTTCCTTTTTCCTAATATCTCTGTCAGACACTGATAGCTAAGTCATACTGGTGTCATGAAATGAGCTGTGTGGTATTTACTTTCTTTTTTTGTTCTCTTCTGTTTGTTTGTGAGATGGATCTATCTTAACTGGTAGAATTCAGTAGTGATGTTATCTCTTTCTGTTATTTTATTTGTAGAAAGTTTAAATTAGTATTTGACTTTCCAAGTTTCTATTTCTTTGTTAGTTTGTTCTGTGGTATTTTTGTCTCTATGTTAAGCCTCATTGTTTTATTCAGTCAACATTTACTTATCTACATATTTCTACCTTTTATTCTTCTTCATTCTTTTTTAAAAAGAATTATTTTCTTTTATCTTATTATTATTTTTTAATTTGACCAGGGAGAGACAGAGAGAGGGAAAGTGAAAAAGCAAGCTGCCAGGTCTATCCACGAACCATAGTCGGCCAAGTGGGAGTCCAATGCCTTACCCACTACGCAACCTGCCAGTCCCCTTCTTTTTTATTTTTATTTTTTGGAGAGGTTTTCGCTATAGGGCGCGTGCGCTCGCCAGACAGACAGAGAGAGACATAGAGACAAAAAGCGAGAAATCACCCTCCAGGGGGGATGGTCACGCCACAATCCCTTCTCCTCCATTCTCCTCTTGGGATCTTGGGCATGCATGCACACGCGCCTAGTGTGAGTTTTAAGTTACCGGGCCTGGGACCCAAACCGCAGTTGACTATGTGGGAGTACAACGACATAGCCATTACGTTAACTGCTGGTTCCCCTAGTCCCCTTCTTTATCCTTTATATTTCTCTGAGCTTATACTGAAGAAGTAGTTTCCTTTTGCCTGAAGAATATACTCCATTATTTTTTTTAGTATGGGTCAGCTGCTAAACCAATTTTCACATTTTCTTTTTCTTTTTTTCTGGTCTTTATCTTATTTTCATTCTTGAAGTTCTCTCTTTCATCCTTTCTTTTTTTTTTTTTTTTAAAAGGTTTTTGCCAGTGAGAGACAGAGGTGGGGAGGAGTGAGAAATCACCTTCCATAGCAGATGGCCACTTTGCAATCATTTCCCTTCTATTCTCTACCTGGGATTTTTGGGCATGCACATGCCCCTGGTGTGATTTACAAACTGCTGGATCTGGGACTTGAACCATGGTCAGCCAAGTGGGAATCTAGAGCCTTAACTACCGTATCACCTGCTGGCCCCTTGAAATTCTTTTACTTATTAATTTTTAACACAAACCAACAGAGTATAGTTTATATACATTCTTGAATTGTTGAGACTATTATTTGGCTCTAGGAGTGTGATGGACTCATGAGTGGGAAAGGCCTGAAGTATCAGGGAGTTAGTTAATCCAGGAGTAACCCTCAACTATGGGGAGAGAAAGTTGATGGATAAATAATCCCAGATTCTTCCTGCCTCAGTAGGTTAATTCTGAGTGTGCCCCATAGGATCTCAGAAGGTCTCCAGTAGGAATGAGTTCTAGTTGCCCATGTTGGTAAAACACTTCTTAATGCATGTTTTATAGGGGTTTCCTCTCTTCCTTTAGTTTTCCACTCTTACACAGTGCTTGCAATTACTTTTAAGGTTTTTGCCATAGGGCACATAAGCTTCAGAGACAGAATTAGGGAAAGTGAGAAATCACTCTGCAGGAGGGGTGACCATGTTGCAATTCCTTCTCCTCCAGTCTTCTCTCAGGCTTTTGGGCACACATGCACATGTACCTGGAACAATTTTCAGGTTGCTGGGTCCAGGACTCCAACTGTGGTCGACCCTGTAGCAGTCCAGTGCTTTAACCACTACACAAATTGTTGGCAATTACTTTTAAATAAACTACTTCTAACTAAACATTTGTCTCAGGGTCTACTTTTGGGGCTAGCAAATCTAATATTTGGTTTATTTCAGGGATGTTGTCCTTCAAGTTTCAACGCAAACTCAGAGGGATTCATTAGCAACCCTCCACCCCTCATTTGGAAGAGCCTCAACATCAGCTCCTGTTGTCTTGGCCCCAGGTGCCTGTCAGCCTCTTGATGTCTCAGTTTGCTTTTTCTGGGAGAATTGTCATTCATTCTAAGATAAAAGGTGGCTCCAAACACAGAACTCACTTCCCTGGTCTCATTCAGCCCTTAGACCCTGGTCTGGTCACTAATTATTTTTTGTTAGTTTTCTCATAGCTTTTTTTTTTTTTTTTTTTAAGCTAGAGGGAACATGCCCTCCCTGGCATGAAAAGGAAAATAGGAAATCACCCCCAGAGGGATGGGACAGGAAGGCCACTCCACAACCCCTTCTCCATTCCCCTCCTAGGATTTTGATTACACAGTCACATGTACCAGTGTGATTTTTCACCAGGTCCGGACTACAACCTCAGCAAACCATGTGGGAGTCTAGTGCCTTAACCACTACGCCACCTGCTGGCCCCAGTTTCCTTGTATCTTTAAGCATATTTAAAGCAATATTTTGCTAATTTTTCTGGTTGCCCTCAAAGGTAGAATTAGTCCAAATTATTAGAAAGGAAGACTCTTCAGCTATCTTTTCTAGGCTCTTATTGCACTTTGACTCTTCAGAGAGCTTCTGCTTAAACACTGCTTATCTCCATTCTCCTATCTATTTTTCCTCCCCCATTACTGTGATGGGCTTTCACAACTCCCATGTCGTTACTTACTCTCCCCCCCACACACGCCCAACCCCGTTCAAAGTGTAACCTGCCAAAGAGTCAGAGCTCTAAGAGAGGAAAATTCTCCCTAAGTACCATCTGGTACAACAGAAAAGGAGCAATGTCAAGAACACTGTCAGGCAGACCACATAGGAAATTTGGACAGGCAGCTAGAGGGATGACGACAGTCTTCAACCAGGAGATAAAAGTCTGAGTTCTAAGAAACTAGTATGAGTAAATCAAGTTGGAAGCAAGATGAAAACATAATGAAAAGATGAGGGAAGCTAGATTCATGAGGCAAGGTATGGGCATGCTATGGCCTTTTCGGAGGCAAATCTAAAAGGACCAGGCTTAAGTCAGATACTCTATTTGCTTGGGACATTCTTGAAAGCTCAGCTTAACTGACCTCTTAATTCTCTTGGCTAGAATCACTTCCTCCTTAAATTCCACAGCACTCTTACTGCATTTATCATATTATATGTTTCCTATTGGCTTTGAATAGTCTGTTCCTTCTAAATTATTAAGTACTAGGTGGCAGCTGTAGTATGATGGAAAGAACAATGGAATCAGAGTCAGAAGACCTGGGTTTAAGTCTCAGCTTCAGCACTCGCCTAAGCCCTTTGAGGCCCCATGTCCTCGTCTATACAGTGGATAGCATTATTTGCCTCATCGCATGACTCAAGCATTAAAAGATTACAAGTGTATAAAGGGACTCATGCTGAACATTTAAAAGCTACCGCTTGCTCAGCCTAGTGCATGAACTGCTCTAGGTGCTTGACAAACATGATCTTATTTAGATGTCACTACAACACTGTGTAAATCTACTATTGTGGAATATTTAATAAGTGAGAAAACCCCCATTATGATAGGTCAAATAATCTAATCAAGTCACACGAACAGGACTCAAGTCCAGGTCTGCCAGGCTGTAAAACTAGCAGCATCCATTGGTCTACCCTGCTTCCCCAGGGCTCACGTGAACTTCTAATAGTGGCCTTGAAATTACTTTTTAGTATAAACTAATCTAGGCTCGTGTTGGAGTTGGTGACCTACAAAAGTGTTCTATTATCTGTCTCAAGGGGTACCTAGTCTATCCTGATTTAAAAATAAGTTTCCATATATTTTGCTCAAAAGAACTCCTTAAGCAAAAAGTGGGTGCAATGCATCAACAGAGGAAAAGTGATACTCTTCCTTGACAAAGTTTTACACAACCTCTGCTTAAATAAGCGCCCATGCAGACTGCAGAAGAGGTTTCACGTTTTCAGTTTTTGCATTGAAAGAGGTAGCAAGTACTTACGCCATTTTATATGAGGGACTGGAACATTAGATTTTAGTACTTGGTACATAGTGGGGAAGGTCCTGGAACCAATCTCGTGCAGATACGGAGGGATGACTATACTCGATTTTTGAAGAAATGACAGAAACTTTTGCAAAGAAAGCTATGAACTGGTTCCTAAAAAAAAAAAATAAATAAAATTAAAAAATTTGCATGATCCCACGAATCATGTTGAAGAATTCCCATGTAGAATAGGTATATCGTCTTTCATTTAAAATGAATATAGAATCGCAAATCACTTAAAACAGTACATTAGTGGAAATTTCCACATTTTGTCTTTATGTCGCGTATGTGGTGGGAGATCAGAGGGGCTCGAGTGATAAAAGAAGTTGCTATGTCAGCTCCATGAGCCTAAGATCATCTTCTGGAAAGGCCCTTATATAACTACCTTAGTTCCTCAATAAAAGGCTGTGCATTTCTTGCCCCTTAACTGATTTGACACTTTCACTTTAAATACAACTGCGGATTAAGCACGAGAAGAAAACACCAAAAAAAAAAAAAAATCCCTAGGGGTCCGCAAAATAATTAGGGCGGCCCGAGGGAAATCAGAGCGAGGGAACGCCAGAGCCCCTCTCCCTCCCACCTTCTCGGGTCTACACTCGCACCCTCCCAGCTCAGTCCCTCCCAGCCCAGGCGGGCTCGCCTCTCCGCCTCCGCCTTCTCTAACACGTGCTCTCCGGAACACTCACTCCGGAGATACCCCACCCCCGGGGGGCTGGGCTCGAGGGGCGAACGGACCAATCGTCACGCGCTTTACAGCGCCGTGGCCCGACAACGTTGAACCGCCCAATCGAATGGGCCTGGCCGCCCGTTTCCCGGAGCCCCGCCCCCTCGCGGCCGTGCCCCCGCCCGCCGGTCTCCTCCCTCCTTCTCCTACTC
>NW_006159625.1:4020678-4046247 GCF_000334495.1 Tupaia belangeri chinensis
TGGGGGGGGCGGGCGAGAGCGGGAGGGGGCCGTCCTCGTGAGGAGGACGAGAAGGAAGCACCATGACGTCCATCCATTTCGTGGTTCACCCGCTGCCGGGCACCGAGGACCAGCTCAATGACAGGTAATCGGCCGGCGGGCGGCGGGCTGGGGGAGGGGCGCCCTCCCTCCCCCCTCCCCCACGGGGCCACGCCGGGGCGGGCGCCGGTGTTTACGCGCGGGTCGTCCGGCAGGCTGGGGGAGGGGGTCGTCATTGCTCCCTCCTAGGCCCCTTCCGGGCCAAACTTCTCATCGTGGGGGCTAGGGACCGCGGAGGGGGGAGCGCGGTGTAGACGGGGCCCGCGGTATAGACGAGAGAGCGCGCTGCAAACCCCCTCGCTGCCTCTCGCTGCTTCCTCCGGAGAGGAGCGGCGTTGAACTCGGCGGAGATGGTCGATGCGGGCACCGGGTCTCGAGGGGTGGGGGCCAGGTTGTAATTACCGCCCGGCCCAGGCCGGAGGAATCCATATTAGTCAAAGTTGAATTGAGACAGACAATGCGGATGGGGGATGGTGGAGGTAAAAAGAGAGGGAAGAGGAGAAGCGGGGCAAGGGGCCGGGGGGTAGGCTAGGCTGGGCTGGGCTCGCCTGGGTCTCGGAGCTGGGTCTGGTGGGGTGGGCTGCCAGCCCTGGGGATCCGGTCGGTAGTGGGGCTGGGTGAAAAACCGATTCCCAGCAGGTCGCGGCGAGAGGGGGGGGAGGGAGGGTGGAGGAGGGGGAGAGGGAGGAAGCGCCATGATTATTGTTATTATTATTAAATTTGAGCCCCTGCAGTGAGGTTTGCCTGCCCCGGGAGGGATAAATTCAGGCGGGGGTGGGGAAGTGGATTGGATTCTCTTTGCTCTGTTGAAATGGTACTGGCAGCTCCTGCTCTCAGGCCTTGTTGTGGGAGCTTTTTTGTTTCCTTTTTTATTCTAATGATAGTGTTTTCCTGAGTTGTAATTTGACAGCTGAAAACCGAGCGTAGAGTGTCAAAGGAAAACTCTTACGTTTGCAGTTCGCAATGCTGCTTTTCTTAATACGCTGTAAATTTTTGGGTTGGGTTTGCTATGGGCGGAGGAGGAATTATGATTTATTTTTTATTTATTTTTTTTTCTCTCATAAGAATGTTTTGGTTTGGATTCCTCTTCTTCCCTCCTCCACCGTTCCTTGCCAGTTTAGGATATTGAATTGCAGGGCCGCATGCTCTCCGGGAACCGAGATAAAGCCGGAAAAGTTCCTTCACTGTTGCAAAACAGACTCAGGAGGTTGAGGAGGCCTCCATTAAAGCATGCCTTAGAATCTCAGACTCCGAACTAATGATGGGATAAACGTCTAGAGAATCAGCAAGTAGGGCGGTTTAAGCTTCCCTCCTCCCCAGTGCTTTCGCAGCGGCCTATATTTCTTTTGGGTATAGGCCATTCCTTTGGTCCCCAGTTTAGAAGTTAGATATAATTTTTGCCAACTGACCGGGTGACTTAAGTTGCATGACGCCCTGTTTGTCATGCGCTTCCCGGAGGGAGGAAGACTGACTTGCTGCAGATACTGGCTTCAGTCTCAGTGTGGGGCGGGCAGCTTTTAAATCCGGAGCTGGCTTTTTTAGTTTCTGGCGCTGGGTTCGGATTTGTCAAATCTTTGCCGAGGCCATATTGTATTTAACAGTTTGTGAAACTTTGGAACTACTTTTTGAAAATACTAGCTAATTGGAGTTGTCACATAGTTTCTTTAAATGTTAAAATAGTTTTTAGATTATTTAACATTTTATTATGCGATTCTCTGATTTTATTTCACTAGAGATTTTTTTTAAAGACTTAAGATGTTTTTTGTGTGTGCAAATTTTTGAACCAGGCCAGTAGTGAGGATAACACTTCTGTTGTAGAACCATCTCAGTAATGCTTGTGGTATAACTTGGCTTAGTGTACCAAGGAGGAAATAGGAATGTTCTCTATATTGGTCCTAACTTTATGCCCTAAGCATCCTGACTTCCTTATGCGACTGACTTTTCTTGCCAAAACCTATTCTACAGTTGTGCTGGGCACTTTGATTCCTTTTTGAGCATTCCTTTTGCTTTTATCCATTTGAGAAAGTTACAGGGAAGTAATTTTTTTTTTAAAACTACTGTTTTTATTTTTTCAATTCATAGTATAACTAGCTTTGGTTTTGATCTTGTGTCAGTACGCAACACTAGTATTTAGATCATTGTGAGTTTTCATTTCACAATATAGGGGAAAAGACAAGTGGATTTGAGTTATATTACAAGCGCATCAAAGTGGCATGTATTAGAAAAAATAGAGAAGTTCTGTAGGTAAAATTTTAGGGACTGTATGTGATTGTATCTAGTAGCTATGAACATGTCTGTTCTGTGAGGCTTATAAAGGCAGCATTTGAGACAGTCATGAGCGATAAATTTCGAGGCAGTTACCTTGTCGCAGGAGCTGTTTTGTGTCTCCCTTGCAAAAGGGAAGATCCTCTTTGCATACCTAGTTGTAAAGTAATGGAGTCAACTTAACTGCTTGAGAAAAATGTTTTCAAAAGAGTAGCTTTTCTGGAAACTTAATTAACCAGAACAAGCAGCTCAGAATATTTTTGTTTTCAGATTAAAAGCTTTGGTGAGTTTTAGTAATTTTGTTAATAGAAAAAGGATGTGCCCCTGTGGTTTGATTTTGATAGACATGAGAAATGTGCCTGTGAGTCACAAAATGATAGATGATAGTTTTGAATGAGAAAGGGTATAAGTGGGTTATTGTTAGACAGTATGGTACTACATATAAATACCTCAGTTAAAGATAACTTTTTGGGCCTCAAAACATCATCTTCTTCAAATACGTTTTTCTGTTTTTTTCCCCCTCTTTTTTTCTTTTTAGAGAGAGATTTTTGCTATAGGGTGCGTGTGCTTGCTGGAGAGAGACAGAGACAGAAAGCAAGAAATCACCCCCAGGGAGATGGCCATGCTGCAAATCCCTTCTTCTCCATTCTTCTCTTGAGATCTTGCGTGCCCGGCATGAGTTTTTTTTTTTTTTTTTTTTTTCCTGTCTATAGGGCGTGTGCACTCGCCGACATGAGTTTTAAGCCACCAGGTCTGGGACACGAATCACAGTCAACTACATGGGAATCCAGTGACATAACCATTACACCATCTGCTGTTCCCATCTTTTTTCCCGTTTACCCCAAAATAAAGTTATCTTTTTTTAAATACTCACATCGCATTAAAAGTCAGAATATTTAGTTCAATATAATCTGACGTCTCACAACATCTAAAATAATGAAACATAGAGACAGCTATCTGATTTTTTTTTCTTAATCTGTATTAACAAACATGTTAATAACAATGGGATAGTGGGCAAAAAGTAGAGGAGAAGTTCAGAGCCTGGCATATTGCTGTGGCCTTCCTACATGATTATAAGGTCCCTGACACAGATTTGCAGAGCCCTCAGTAAATATTCATTGAGTTGAATTGGAACCATTCAGGGCTCAGATACTTTTGTGAAAATTGTGATTTTTTTTTTTTTCCCCTAGTGAATTTCCTGAGTGGTTCTGCATAAAGCATTGTTAGCAGGATACCCAGAACATGGTACAGCATGTTGAGGTTAAAGCTGGAATTGCTTGTTTCCTAACACTTGGAATGTGCCTGAGAAGTCATGAAGACCTGTCCTTCACTAATGAGATGAAAAATAGACCCAGAAATTTATGGAATTTTTCCAGGGATACACAATGAGCTATTGACAGGCACATGGCGGAGGAACCCATGATGGGTCTTCTGCCCACCCACCTTCTTTTTTTTTTTTTTTTTAAAAAAAAAAAAGATCCTGAGCTCTTTCTGCTATTTGGTGAGGTCCATATTCCTGAGTATTTCCACTGTTTCAGGCATTCTAGCCTTAGAGCAGCCACCTGTCTTACTTTACTTTTTTTTGGCTATAGGGCATGTGTGCTTGCAGGAGAGAAACAGGATAGACAGACAAACAGAAAGGGAAAGTGCGAAATCAGCCCCCCACCTCAGGGGGGTGTGCAGATTGCCACCCTAAAGTCCCTTCTCCTCCAGTTTCCTCTCAGGATTTTGGGCATGGACAAGTGCCCAGCATGATTTTCGGGCCTCCTGATCAGGGTCTTGGACAGTGGACTTGGTCATGTGGGATCCAACTGCCTTAACCTCCATACCACCTGCTGGCTCCTGGCTTAAAATTTTTATTTCCTCCCTTCCCTCTACCCCTTCTCTAGTACTCCAGCTTGACTCAGGGCTTTTGTCAGGAAGCTGGTTAAACTTAACCCTTATAAAGTGCTAAATTAGGAGAGGACCTTTTCAGGTGATGCGGGTATAGTATGACTAGTCTCTGACCTGAATTACTCCTCAGGATGCAGTTGAGTTACAGTATAAACCAGTTCTCATTGTTTGTCTATATGTGGAATTTTCCTACCAGCTTTTGCCTTTTGGCATTAGAATGTGTTGTGCAATTATCAATATAAGTCTTTTTTTAAACGAATTATTTTATTTAACTTTATTCATTCATTTATTTTTAATTTGACCAGAGAGGGACAGAAAGAAAAAGGGAGGGAGGGAGGGCGAGAGAGGGAGAGAGCGAGCGAGCAAGCAAGCCAGCCACCAGGTCCGGGACTTGAACTGTGGTTGACCATGTGGGAGTCCAGTGCCCTTAACCACCATGCCACCTGCCAGCCCCAGTATAAAGTCTTGATTGAGATTGTCCTGTCAAGAATTCTTCTCCAAGGATTTTCCCCCTTTAGGTTTCTTAAGGCTACAGGTAAGAATGATACTGGAGTTTGAAGCTATATGCTGGTAGGCAAATCATGTAACATTGTAGTACCTCAGTACCTTCTGCACCCCCCAGCTCAGTCTCTAAATTAGGCATTATACCCACTCCAAAGTCAGGGATGAACAGTTGAAATAATGGATAGAAAGCCACAAATAATATGTGGCGTGTGTGGAAGATATTAGCAGTTCTTTCAACTGCTTTTATAAGTTGCCTGTTTGCTATATAGGAAAGAAGAAACTCAAAGAAATTGCCCTAGAATGTCCTTAGCATTGAGTGCTAGAGTACTGGTTCTCAATTTAGGACTGTTTTGCTCCCCTGCACATACCTGAAGAGTCTAGAGACATTTTTTGATTGTTGCAGCAGGGCCGTTGCTATTGGCATGTAGTTGATGAAGGCCGAAGATGCTGCTGAACATCTGTAATGAACACTGAACAGGCTCCTGCCAAAAATGATCTGTTGTAAAATGTCAGTTGTACTGAGATTGAGAAACCTTTGTCTTCAATTCTCTTTAGTAGATATAGATGTAAAAATAAATAGTAATGACTTCTTTAATTTGCCAGGGTACATGTGTGCTCTTTGGAGGTGGGGGGTAGTGAGAAAGCACCTCTGGTAGGGCATGGTCATTCTGCAATCCCTTCTCTGTCTCTCCCCTGCTTCCCAATTTTGGGCACGAAGCACATGTTGCTGGTGTTTTTCTCAAGCCACTGGGTCTGGGACTGGATTCACGTAGTTGATCATGTGGGATCTAGTGCCTTAACCAGCAAGGCCACAGGCTGGTCTGGAAATGAATTTTATGAAGAATAATTAAAGCCCTAAAACACAACTATTACAATTAAATAAAAGTTGAAATCAGCTCCTTGGTAACTAGACAAGTACTCTGTAGCCACAGTAGCTAGCTACCTGCTACCATATTGGACAGCACAGATACAAAACAGTGCCATCAACATTTAAAGTTCTGGTGGATGGTGTTAACATAGTGTGTTTTTGTACAGTATATGGCATTTAGTATGTGCTCATTACTTTTCTTTTAGCTACTGATGGGTTTAAAGACTCATCCTCATCCCCTCACTAGGAGCCAGAAAATGTGCCAGGGATTATGTGGAGCTGAACAAAGGTGGTGGGTAGGTGTTCTCAGAGTTGAAAGCTGCCTGAAATTTCAGCATGTTGCACAGAAACAACAAACGCAAGAATTAGGCTGTGTGGGTTAGAGTGTTGTATCACCAAGTCTGTTGGAAATCTCACTTTGATTATAGAGATTGTTACCTGGGAGTAGCAGCTGGCGTAATGGTTACATCGCTGTACTCCCATGTCAACTGCAGTTCGAGTCTTGGACCTGGTGGCCTGAAACTCAGGTTAGGTGCATGGGCTGGGTGCATGTGCGTGCGTGCCCAAGATCCTGAGAGGAGGATGGAGAAGGGATTGCAGTGTGGCCATTCCCTGGGGAGTGATTTCTTGCTTTCTGTCTTTCTGATGAGTGCACATGTCTAGCAAAAAAATCTCTTAAAAAAAGAGATTGTTACCTAAAAATTATACTAGAAACATTTACTGGAAAAGTACAGTTGTGCTTAGGTAAAATGAAGTTACTTAGGGAAAGGGTATAAAATAGCGAAATGAAAAATTGAAGATCAGAATAAACAAGGACTTATCAGTTTCATAAATTAAGAAATCAGTGACTAGATCATAGGCCTAAGAGTAAACACACTCGGGAAGGAAATTACATAGTATTCAGCAGTATAACTGGGAATAATGGAATGAAATTAGAAAAGGTCAGGCTTTTTTCCTTTAAAATCAGATTATTTAGGAAATAGTTTATAAAGGAAAGTTTAGTCACTGAAGAGTTAAATTATTACTGTTATTTTGCCGTGAGGTACACGTGCTTGCTGGAGAGAGACAGAGAGAGGAAAAGTGAGAACTCACCGTACAGAGAGGGGGATGGTCATGCTCCAGTCCTTTCTCCATCCTCCTCTCCATGTTTTGGGCACTCAGGCACGCACATGCACCTGGCATGATTCTTAAGCATCAAGGTCCAGACTCAAACTATGGTCAGCCATGTGTGATCCAGCACTTTAATCATCATGCCATTTGCTGGGCCCAATAAAACAATCTTTAAAAGAGACTTTTGACAACTATTGGTTAACAGAGACCACTGATGCTTTTAAGTGATTGTTTTTCTCTGCTTATCCATTGTTCTTATTATGTGGATTAGAAAATAACTGAGAGGGAGTACTTTGCTGTGGGCAGCAAAATCTTTCCTCTCCGTAGGAACCACTGTTTCTTTGCCTCCTGTAGTTGCCAGCAGCAGAATGAATCTAAATTGCTGCCATATGCGTCTGATGATTCTGTTAGGATTCGTTCACTGCTGAGAAGCTGCAGACCCAGAAATGGGCATCTTTAGTTGAGAAGAGCATGGTCTGCAGGTCACATATGACATGTGGTCTGTTTTTGTCGACAGCTGTTCATGCTTCCATTTCTGAGAGCTACTGAAGAGTACGTACATCTAGAGATCAGAGTTGGTATGTGGTTAGTGTCATCCCATCTCAGAGTGTTTTAGGTTTCATGAAACTCAGTTGGGTTGTGGGGATTTTAGGGAAGATAGTATTTTGTTGTTGTTTTGGAAATTTAAACAGTCTTTTCAGTTGACATGAAGATTTAATATTCCTTGGTTAAATTTTATGACATTCTTGAGAGGTGATAACATTTTTTTTTTTTGAAGGGGATGATATATTAAGCCTTTTTTTTAAATGGAAAGTTT
This sequence comes from Tupaia belangeri chinensis, assembly GCF_000334495.1. Classification (NCBI taxonomy): domain Eukaryota; kingdom Metazoa; phylum Chordata; class Mammalia; order Scandentia; family Tupaiidae; genus Tupaia; species Tupaia belangeri. Next base: position 4,028,214 of record NW_006159625.1, read on the forward strand.
TCCTGACAGTAACATTGACATTTCATAAGAGTAATGTAACCTAACTAAATTATGATAAAATAATTTATCAAGGTGGCTTTTTTTCAGTTAAGACTCCTTGATTTAAAGCAGTGCTTCTTGGGACCAGCAGATGGTGTAATGGTTATGTCGCTGGACTCCCACGACAACTGCAGTTTGAGTCCAGGGCTTGGTGGCTTAAAACTCATGCCACACATGCGTGCATGCCTAAAATCTCCAGAGGAGAATGGAGGAGAAGGGATGGTGGCATGGCCATTTCCCCTGGGGGGAATTTCTCCCTTCTGTCTCTCTGGCGAGTGCATACACCCTATAGCAAAAATTTCTCTTAAAAAAAAGCAGTACTTCTCATATTGTCTGAATGGACCGTAAGCAACATGATTCCTAGTGCTTGATGATCAATATATAAAAGGCTCTTCACTTTTTTTTTTTTTTTTTTAAGTTTTTGTCATTAGGGCACATGAGCTGGCCAGAGAGGAGAGAGACAGAGACTGTGAGAGGGAAAGTGGGAAAGGGAGAAATTACCTCCCAGGGAAGATGGCCACACCACAATCCCTTCTTCATTTTCCTGAGATTTTGGGCATACACATGCATGTGCCTGGTGTGATTTTTCAAGCCACCTGGTCCAGGATTTGAACCATGACCAGTCTAGTGGGGGTCCAGCCACTTTAACCACCTCGCCACCTGCTAGCTCCAAGCACATACTTGAGTTATGTATAGTCACAGGAGTGAAGCTGATCCACAGACCAGTAGCAAACTGAAAGACTGGTGAAAAAGTGTACTGATTTTACAAATGAATTACATGTATTCAAGGTCAGAAAAGCACATTGCCATTTAGTGTCAGATACAAAAGCAAATACCTGTTCTTGCTCACTCCAATTTATGTTCATCCACCCTCATATCAAACACTGACTAAAAACCTGAACCACTGCACAGTATATACCTGCACAACTTAAAATCACCACCTAAAAACACCGAGTTTTCATTAAAGTTGTGTCTTCTGGGGCCAGAGATGGTGTAGCAATTACCTCGTTGGACTCCCCCATGGCGGACCATTGTTGAGTTTGGCCCATGTACATATTTGCCATGCTGTTGCCTTCACAGAGTTTGACAACAGCGTTAGATTAGTTTTCCTTGCTCAGTAACTAATGGTTGTATGCCTAGTATGTGCAAACACTGAGTGAGGCCAAGGATGGCTGATATGTTTCACTTGCACCGATCCTTCCTGGAACTTTGGATTGAGAAGTGTTTGGAACTTTCTGGCTCATTGGGAAAGTTTGGAGTAAAGTTATAGATTAGTGTGCTCAGAGAGTGGCATAAGGTGGGTGTGCCATGTATTGTTTTTCTAACTTTTTATTTTAGAATAGTTACAGTATGGGTTCAAAAGAAGTTGCAGAAATAATAAAGTGCCATGTATTCATCAGCTAGCTTCTCCTAATGATAAGATCTTAATTATGTCATATATTTTTGACATCCTTGCTAATGTACTAGAGAGAGAGGAGAATTTTCCTCATGAGTGGTTTTTTTTTTTTTTTCTGGAGAGGTTTTTTCGCTATAGGGCGCGTGCACTCGCCAGATAGACAGAGAGACAGAAAGTGAGAAATCACCCCCTAGGGGGGATGGTCACGCCGCAATCCCTTCTCCTCCATTTTCCTCTCGGGATCTTGGGCACGCACGCACACGCGCCCGGCATGAGTTTTAAGCCACCAGGTCCGGGACGCGAACCGCGGTCAACTACGTGGGAGTCCAGCCACATAACCATTACACTAACTGCTGGTTCCCCCTCATGAGTGTTTTAATTCTCATAAGATAGCAGATTAGAAGACAACTTTTTTTTTTTAAAGAGGTTTTTGCCTTAGGGTGCATGTACTTGCCAGGGGGACAGGGAGAGAGATAAAGGGAAAGTGAGAAATCATCCCCCAGGGAGGATGGCTATGCTGCAGTCCCTTCTCCATTCCCCTCCTGGGATTTTGGGCATGCACTTGACACACGGCCCTGGTGATTTTCAAGACACTGGGTCCAGGACTTGAACAGTGGTCGGCCATGGGGGAGTCCAACGAGGTAATTGCTACACCATCTCTGGCCCCAGAAGACACAACTTTAATGAAAACTCGGTGTTTTTAGGTGGTGATTTTAAGTTGTGCAGGTATATACTGTGCAGTGGTTCAGGTTTTTAGTCAGTGTTTGATATGAGGGTGGATGAACATAAATTGGAGTGAGCAAGAACAGGTATTTGCTTTTGTATCTGACACTAAATGGCAATGTGCTTTTCTGACCTTGAATACATGTAATTCATTTGTAAAATCAGTACACTAGGTCAGTAGGATTTTATTTCCCCCACTTCTGTTTCCATACCTTTAAAATTGTAGTAGGGAACAGTTTTTTTGTGTTGTAGTCTGTCTCAGAGATAATGAAGTGTGAGTGTAGTTATTTGTGATTTCTTTTACTTGATTCTGTTGATGCATTGGGAAAAAATGAACGAGGTAAGTGGGAACAGAAGTTTTACTCTTTTATTCAATTCACAAAATACTTTGTCAGCTACATTGTATACATTGGGATACAAATATGATTGGCCTCTGTTCTCCTGGAGCTTTCAGTTTAATGGGGAAACGACATGTAAACAAAGAATTAAGTGCTAATAGATAATGTAAATGATAGAGAAAAATGATCTAATGGTTGAACTGTAGGTGCTTAGGAAGAGCTTTGAAGACAGATTGCAGGGTGTGGGGACTGGTTTATCCTCTTTGGCTCTTTTGAGCCTAGTGAATTTTGTTTTATAGGCATTGAAGATACCATGAGTAATGAAGATTTGATCATAGGTGCCTGAAATGATATTGATAATCTCTTTTTCTGAGGGGGGTTGTTTTATTTTGTTTCATTTTTTTTTTCTTTTTTTTTACTTAGGGTGGGGTGTGCTTGCTGGAGAAAGAGAGGGAAAGTGAATCACCCACCAGTGGGGATGGTCACACTGCATTTTCTTCTTCTTCGTTCTCTTCTCAGGACTTTGGGCACACACACACATGTACCCAGCATGTCCCTCAAACTCCCGGGTCTGGGACTCGAACTGTGTAGTCAGTCACGTGGTATTTAACCACCCTGACCTCATACTTCTGCTGGCCCTGATATACCTATTTTAATGGATATAGAATTTTCATATCAACCTTATTCTTTTAAGACCCCAAGGTGAGATGAAATAATCAAAAATACATTTCTGAATTCAGATGTATCTGTTTAATCCTTAAACTTTTGTAATAAATTTTTAAGTGTGGCAAGGTTTGTTTTACAATGCTAGTGTTCATTGTCAAGTATTGTTAATCTTACAGAATTTGAGAGGGATACCATGTACCCGAAAGATGTTATGTGGCGTAGACAGGTCCTTGTGGGGTCAGAGCTCTGAGAACTGGAAAGACTGGAGTTGGAGTTAAGAGGCTTGTTCCTTTTTCTAGCCCGTCATATAATCTTGGGCGAGTCATTTTCCTGCAGTGAACCTCCGTTTACTCATTTGTAAGATGAGGGGGTGTATTTGATGTCTGCATATTCATTTCAGCTTTGAATCTGTGTGACTATAGGCCTGTAGATACTCTTTTGTATAAATAGTTATATTGGATAAATGGTGGCCAGTTCTGGCATTGCAAGGTTTAATTTGTGTTTCCTGTTTCATACTTTTTGTTCTACCCTTTTTGGACTTGTTCTGATAGGAATTTAGGTAGGAGTAGTAGACAGAGAATGAGCTTTCTAAACTCATGACTACCTTACTAGTTTAAGTGGAGGAGCCCTTTCTTAAAAAACAGCCCAACAAGCAGGCCGTGGCGTGGTGGTTTAGGCCCTGGATTCCCACATGGCTGACCACAGTTTGAGTCCTAGACCTGGTGGCTTGAAAGTTGCATTGGGCATGCACACGTGCTTGCCCAAAATCCCAGGAGGAAAATGGAGAAGGGATTGCGGTCTGGTGATCCCCCCTAAGGGGGTATTTTCTCACTTCTCTTATTGTATGCCTCTCTCTTTCTGACAAGCGCACATGTCTTATGGCAAAAATCTTCACAAACAAAAAACAACCCCAGCTGTTCAGTATTTTTTTTGAAGTTTATTTATTTCTTCCATGAACCAGACAGACAGCACCCCAAGCAGGGTCTTCACACTGTGATCCACCCCCAGCCGGCCCAGGATTGTGAGCGCTCATGTACCTAGTGTATGCATACTCAGGGAGGTCTCTCTGGCTGTGAACCTGGATGCTTCCATGTGGGTCAGCCTTACAGAGTGTCATGCTTTGCACTGAGCCATCATTCAACCCCTATAATTTTTGTTCATTTATATTTTAAACTGCTAGGGATAGTGTATTTGTAAAAAAAAAGAATTATTAGGACCAGCGGATGGTGTAATGGCTATGTCGTTGGGACTCCCATGTAATCGACTGGGGTTCGAGTCCCAGACCTGGTGGCTTAAACTCACACCAGGTGCATGTGTGTGCGTGCCCAAGATCCTGAGAGGAGAATGGAGGGGAAAGGATCGCGGCATGGTCATCCCCCTTGGGGGATGATTTCTTGCTTTCATCTCTCTCTGTTTTTCTGGCAAGAGCACATACCCTGTAGCAAAAAAACTCAAAAAAAGATTTATTTTATTCCATCTGTTATTATTTTTTTTTTTTGAGAGAGAGATTTTTGCTGTAGGGTGCGTGTGCTGGCCAGAGATAGAAAGCGAGAAATCACTTCCCAGGGGGTTGGCCATGCCACAGTCCCTTCTCCTCCATTCTCCTTTTGGGATTTAGGGCATGCACATACATGCACCCAGCATGAGTTTTAAGCTCCTGGGTCCATGACTTGAACCACGGTCAACTATGGGGGAGTCCAGCGACATAACTATTACACCATCTGCTGATTCTCTATTGTTACTATTTTTAATTGGGGGGGGGTTGATTTCTCACTTTTTCTCTGGTGAGCACACTTGCCCTATGGCAGAAACCTTTAAAAAAAAACTTTTTCAAGATACCTGTTATTCTGTATATTATTCTGTATAATAATATTGATATTACCTTGTGACATGACACTGTTAAATAGAAAGCCTTTTTTCTTCCCCCATAATTTTGCCAGAGAACATACATGCTCACCCAGGAGAGAGAGAGAGAAAGAAAACACCCCCATGGAGGATGGTCATACTGCGTTCTGTTCTCCACCTCTCCATCCTTTTGGGGTTTTGGTCGCTCACATTGAAGAACTATTGGAAATGAGGTCAGGATAGTGGTTATATGGTAGGCTGAGAGGCTGGTAGACCTGTGGGGTGTTAAGAAATAGAAGAGCTTCGGGACCAGCAGTTAGCATAATGGCTATGTCGCTGGACTCCCTCGTAGTCGACTGCGGTTTGAGTCCCGGACCCGGTGGCTTAAACTCATGCCGGGCGTGTGTGCATGCGTGCCCAAGATCCCGAGAGGAGAATGGAGGAGAAGGGATTGCGGCGTGGCCATCCACCTTGGGGGGTGATTTCTCGCTTTCTGTCTTTCTGTGTCTGTCTGGCAAGTGCACGCACCCTATAGCGAAAACCTCTCAAAAAAAAAAAAAAAAAGAAAGAAAGAAAGAAAATGGAAGAGCTTCTCTAGGCAGGTTGAACAGAAAATAAAAGAAAGACCCAGAGGTGAGAGAGTGCAGTGTGTTTCAGGAGTGAAAAGAAGCTCAGAATGTTTAGGGTGATGAGGAGCACTAGGGTATGGTAACTTGAATAGTTCTCTTATAGAAAAAGATACCCTGTTAACTGTCTTTAATAATTACTTTGGTGCTAGGTCATAAATTGACTGTAACCTGGTTAATTTAGTTAGTAGGACTTAGAGTAACTGAACCATTCCATGAAGATGTGAATTCCATACCAGTTCAGACTGTTGCTTTATTTCATGGCTACTAATAGCATCCTTTACTTCTGTCCAGCCATGTTATAGGTGTTCGCTATTATTGCTAATGAGGATGAATAGGCTTGCATGGATGATGGTTGAGGTTCAGATGTTTCACTGCTACTGGGAAAACTATCACAAATCCTGCAGATGGGGTAGAATATCATTGAGATGAACAAAAGATGGCACATTTTTCTTAGAAATTAAAAGCCTGTGGTACTAACCATGTTAAAGACAAAAGTGCTGAAAGAAAGCAACAGTGTACTTTCCTCTGGTTTATGGGTGATTACTTGTGACCATTTCTTGCTGTGTTTCAGTACTTTTTTTTTTTTTTTTTTAAAGAGAGGTTTTTGCTATAGGGCGCATGCGCTCGCCAGACAGACAGAGACAGAGACAGAGACAGAAAGCGAGAAATCACCCCCTAGAGGGGATGGTCATGCCGCAATCCATTCTCCTCTATTCTCCGGTCCAGGACTCAAACCGCGGTCGACTACATGGGAGTCCAGCGGCATAGCCATTATGCTAACTGTTGGTTCTCTGTTTCAGTACTTTTTATACTTTTAAATGAGTGTGGATTATTTTTACTGTAGAAAAAGAATAAATTTCTAGGCAGGTGTTTTGTTTTAGTGAGCTGTTGAACTAAAATAAGAATGTGCAAAGCACTGAAGCACTGGTTGAGGCCCGCCCAGCTGCTGTAGCACGGGAGGTCAGCGCTGCTGTGCCATGCTAGAGCCCTATGGGGGGCTTGGGGCTCTGGTCCTGGGTTGCGCTGAACAAGCTGGGTGTGTATGCCCATAATCCTGGCTGACTTAAAGGCTAGTGGGGGAAGGGATCTTGGCACGGTGAGACCCTATCAGGAGTATGTCTCTTTCATGAAAGAAAGAAATAACTTAAAAAAAGTGATTTAACTTCATCTGAATTAGTTCATTAGCGTTTTTCTTCTCAAAACTTCTTACATAAAATATAATTCTTTGTGTAAGACTAATTGAAGGATGATTCTGTAAGTTATTATTTACTTATAAAATTTTGCCAGAGGGTTCCTGGGGAGAGAGGAAGAGAGAATGTGAGAAAGCACCCCCATGGGGATTGGTCATTTGCAATTCCTTCTCCATTTCTTCCTCCTTTCTCGATTTTTGATAAGCGTACACACACCCTGGTATGTTATTTCAAGCTCCCTAGGTTTGGGACTTGAACTGTGCTGTTGGCTATGTGGAATCCAGCCCCCTTAACCACCATGCCACAGCCCACCCTAAATTGTTACTGTAAAGATTTATTTTAATCTTTGATATTGAGGGAAGCCCAGGAGTGTCAGATACCTGTGGGCATAATTTCTGATTCGTGCTTACTGAATATTTGTTCATATTGTTCCCCCAAAGGAATAATATGTAATGAAAGCCTTTTGGCTTTTGGTCAATAATTTATCATTTTCATCTTACATTTAGAATTCACTTATGGAAAAGATAGCATGTGAAAAACATTGTGGGAAAATTTAGTTAAGCACTTTTTTTTTTTTAAATAAATCGACCAGTTTTTTCAAATTAACTTAAATATAATTAACTCCCAGAAAACCCTTTTTTAATTGCTAGAGGGTGCATCTACTTCCCAGTAAGAGAGAGAGAGCCCATGTGTGTACACTCACGCCCGTGTGCTTGTTGTGAAAGAGTGCACGCACTCCCTTTTTTTTTTTGGAGAGGTTTTTGCTATAGGGCGCATGTGCTCGCCAGACAGACAGAGAGAGACAGAGAGACAGAAAGCGAGAAATCACCCCCCAGGGGGATGGCCACACCGCAATCCCTTCTCCTCCATTCTCCTATCGGGATCCTGGGCATGCACGCACACATGCCCGGCGCGAGTTTAAGCCACTATGTCCGGGACTCGAACTGCGGTCGACTATGTGGGAGTCCAGTGACATAGCCATTACGCTAACTGCTGGTCCTCCAAGTGCATGCACTCCCTAATGGGATGTGGCCAGGCCACAATCCCTTTTCCTCCATTTCTCCATCTTGTCAGGATTTGATGCATTTATTCACATGTACCTGGCATGCTTTTCAAGCTTCCTGGACTGGGATTTGAAGAATGTTGGGTCTCCTCAAGGACATTGCTTAGCTGTTGTGCTACAGAGCCAACCCTTATGGAAAACATTTTTTAAAAATTTGACTTACGGGCCTGCAGGTGCCATGGTGACTAAGGGCGCTGTACTCCCACATGGTCGACCACTGTTTTGAGTCCCGGACCTGCCAGCTTGCTTTCTCTTTGTCTCTGGTCAAAATTGAAAAATAAACATAATAAAGAAATAATTCTTAAAACAAATTTTTTGATTTAAAGTTTAATTTGTTCAGTGCTAGTCTACAAATATTGGGTGGTTGTTTTAGAGTAGATACTTGGACTGAATCAGTTAAAAAAAAATTAAATCTGCCACAAATTCCTTCCCCCATGGAGCTTACATTCTAGTGACGTAACTTTTTTTTGCATGGAACACCTCTTTTGAAATCCGTGGTGTTTAATTTCTATATGTTTCAACTATTTGGCATGTATTCTTATTAAATATGATTATCAGTTAAGAATGGTGGGAAAGCCCACTGAACTATTTTTTGTGATCTTCCTAATGATTTATAAGCACTGTTGTGCTGGCGCAGTGCTGCACTTTAAACTTGGCCATCCTTCAGTTCCAGCTTGCGTGTGATACCTGGGGAGCTAGGAGGTGACTTTTTTGACATTTGTAAGTAGCTGAATATTAGTACATTTGAACTTCAAAAGTAAGCAAAAGTGCTTTTTTTGTTGTTTTTTTTGTTTGTTTGTTTGTTTTTGTTAAGAGAGATTTTTGCTATAGGGCATGGGTGCTCTCCAGAGAGACAGAAAGTGAGAAATCACACCCTGTGGGGATGGCCATGCCTCAGTCCCCTCTCCTCCTCTCTCTTGAGATTTTGGGTACACTCACATGCGCCCAGCATGAGTCCCAAGCAGCAGGGTCTGGGACTCAAAAATCATGGCCAACCACTCGACATAACTATTATACCATCTACTGGTCCCAAAAGTGCTTTCTTTTAATCAAGATTAATTCTTAGAACTATGTTCAAATTTTTGAAGTAAAGAACAATTAGGTGTATAGTTGTCTTTTTAAAAATATAATAATTCTAATACCATTGAAAGATAGCACTTGGGACCAGTAAGTAGCATGGTGGTTAAGGTAATGGACTTCCACATGTTTTAAATCCTGAACATGGTGGCTTTCTGTCTCACGTTTCCCCTCCCTCTTTCTGCGCCCTATAGTAAAAAAGTTTTTTAAATTAAATTAATCTTACACAAATTTTTTACAAAGCACATTATAACCTGATTTTTCCCCCCCTGCTCTGTATTTCCTGTAGGAGGCCTTTCTTAGTCATCCTTTCCTCTGTATGTATGTGGGGAGGTATTTTTGGTGAGATTAATTTTTTAATTATTTTTTAAAATTTGCTACACAGTGCACATGCTCATTAGAGAGAGAGAGAGAGAGAGAGAGAGAGAGAAAGAAGCAAACCTCCAGGTCTGGGACTTTTACTACAGTCGGCCATGTGAGAATTGAGTGTGTTTACCACCATGCCACCTGCTTGCCCCAGAGATTGATTTTAATATATTTGTTTATTTGGTTTCTGTCAACATTACATTGTAAACATTTCAAACATGCAGAAAAATTGAAAGAACAAATATGAGCTATTTCTACTTTCTGAAATTGTTAATGGTTTGCCATATTTGCAAAATACACATATAAATAACTTTGTGAAATTATTTGAAAGTTGCAGTCACTGTGATAGAGTCTGTTACCAGGTGTGATTATTGAGAATTGATCTGTTGTATTAGTTCCTAGGGTACATAAAAAGTGTGGTGTTTTTGTTCGTGTGACGATTGACTTTTATTTTGAGCAAAAAATTGCTATTTAGATGAGTCTGGTTAAATAAATCTGTAAATCAGATACTTGAAAGAATTTTTCTAATTGCCAGAGAGATCACCTATGCTTGCCAGAGAGAAAAGGAGAGATATAGGGAGGGAGAACCCCCCACCCCAGGTGTGGTCACACTCATAACCCCTTCTCTGCACTTCTCTGTCACTGTTGGGATTTTGGGCATGCACATACACACACCTGGCATGTTTTTCAAGCTGCTAGGTTTGGGATTTGAACTGAGGGTTGACCATGTAGGGTCTAGTTCTTGTAACCATTAGCCATGAAAGAAATGTTTAAGAAAGTTTACAGTGTAGGGACCAGCAGTTAGCGTAATGGCTATGTCACTGGACTCCCACGTAGTCGACTACGGTTCGAGTCCTGGACCCGGCGGCTTAAACTCATGCTGGGCACGTGTGCATGCTTGCCCAAGATCCCGAGAGGAAAATGGAGGAGAAGGGATTGCTGTGTGGCCATCCCCCCTGGGGGATGATTTCTCGCATTCTATCTCTCTCTCTCTGTCTTTCTGGTGCGCGCACAGGCCCTATAGCAAAAACCTCTCCAAAAAAAAAAGAGTTTACATTGCAAATTAATGTGAAGTTTTGCCCTTTATATATATATATGTATAGTACAGTTAAAAAAAGCTAGTAGGAAGATAACTGATAAATGAGGCTTTTATTTATATATCAGTGGAATCAGGACTACAGAAAAGTTGAGATTCTTTTTGATCATCCTGATTTTTTTTTTATAGCTGCGCCATAAACTATTTTAAGCCTAATGGATAAAACAGTTGTCATTATTTCACAGTTCTGGGGATTGACAGTGTTCAGTTATGTGGTTTTTACTGTAGGTTTTTTTTTTTTTTTTTTTACCTAAATGCATTTGCAACCAAATAGTAGCTGAAGTCATCTTTCCATAGAAAACTTCTTTAGGGAAGACTCAAATACTCAAATAAATGGTTAGGGGCGTTGGGACAGCTGGGACTCCACACGTTTCTCTCTCTGTAGTTTCTTCAGCATGGAGGCTTCAGGGTTGCTAGACTACTTATGTGGTAGCTCAGAGCTTCAAAGGCATGTATCCTAAGAGGAGCCAGGCTAGAATGCCTTTTTATGACCTAGCCTTAGAAGTCCTGCAGCATTACAGCTGCAGCATCTCTCAGCAGCCAGTCATAAGGCTTGCCCATATTTGAGGGAGAGTAATTAGACTCTACCTCTTGAAGGGAGGGCTGTCAAAGAAATGTATAGATAATTTTAAAGCTACCACAACCATTAAAAAAGATGATAAACTAATAATAGTAAAGTATTATTCAGAAAGATTGGAGTACTGTGAATGTTTTAGAAAAGATTTGTACCATATATTTGAAGACAGAAACACTAAAGACTTGATATTTATGGCATTAGACATAACAACATAGTTTGTGGCAGAGTAAATACTAAAGAACAAATTATTTCCAGATCGAAGTATTGAACTTGACAGTTGAACAGTTTAATGCCCCAGAGGCCCCCCAAAAGCATCCAGTTCAGAATTGGAGCGAAGTCAGTATAAATATATTTCTTTGACATCTCTGGTATTATACAGTCAGGTGGTTGATTGGATGCATTATTTAGGAAATGTGAAACATTTGACATATTCTGAGACATAAAGGTTGAAATGTGGGCTAATGATTAATTTTTTTTACAGTGATTGCTCAAAACTCATTTTATTTCCTGAGAAATTTCTGTGGATAAAAACTATTCAGCTTCATCATTCATTTGATTAGTCAGCTCTAGAACGGAATGTTTTCTACTATCAGAAATACAGCTGCTCTGAAATGATGAGGTTTTACTGCTACTGCATTTATTTATTTATTTGATCACTTGCAGGCCCACTATGTGTCATGCGTTGTCTTAGGTCCTGGGTATGTCATGCCATTCAAAAGAAACCTTGATGTCAGTTCCAAGAGGAGAGCTCCAAAAATCTTCAGGGTTGGGAGCAGCATTGTTGAAATAAATGTGTAGCTTGCCAGCACGGTTAATACAAGGTCTGATTGCATGTAAATGTTAATTAGAAATCAGTATTATTGTTTCATAGCTTTGACTTTTTTACTTGTATTATTTATGGTCAGTTAGAAAAGGGGTATGTGCTGTTTTTGTTAGTGTTTTGCGGTTTTTAAAAAATGGAATGTGTGTTGAAATTGCAGGATGTTTTGTGGCAATGTGAAGAAAGACCCTGCGTGTATTAGGCTGTCGGGAAAGTTTTGATGTATTTTTCTATGTAAAAAATCCATCGTGACTTTCTCGATGTCCCAAGAGTTTGAGCATACAATACCTTTGGTTGTTTTGTCTATTTCTAATCAAATCTATTTTTGATCTTCCCTCCAAAATCTTATCGTTATGAGATTAGGATGCAGGACTACATAGTTTCTAAGGGCCCTTAGGTCTAACATTCAAAGGGGAAAGAGGTAGAAGTTCTAGATGATGATAGGAAGTGTCAGTGATGTGTCAGATTCAGTGAATCATTTTTTAGACTTTCTGGAAGTCAAGAAAAAAAAACATGGCCTAAAAATTGACAATACTTACTATGTTGTATCACAGAAAAACTTTTTTCCTTTTTTTTGTTTTACTTTTGTCTACATTTAATTTATGCTAACTTTATTCCCATGCCATGAGTTTTTGTTTCTTCAGTTCTTTTAGGATATCTTTTCCTTCTGTGCACTTCCTCTTCTGGTTTAGGAACGATTTGCTCCTTTTCAGTGAGGATCATCTCGATGTGGCAGGGGAGCCTCACCTATGGGTTAATGCATCCGTGAGCTCTGTATGTACGACAGTGCATCTTTGGTGCCTTGTTCACCTGAATGTGCTCAGTGATCAGAGAATCGACATCTAACCCCTTAAAGTAAACACAAAGATTTGAACCTCTTGACTTCCATGACTTTATGGGGTTCTCTGGGTCAAGCGAATAGCGAACCATTTTCAAAGATCATCTCAGGCCACTAACGAGAAGAGCGAACCTTTTTTCCTTTCTTATCATGTTCTGAGATAATATTTGATGAATCTTTTTTACATTAGAGATATTTAAAAACCCAGTAGACACCAAGTTTTATTATCAGTGTAGAAGTTTTTTTTGACTGTGTTGAATGTACTGGTTAAAAACAAATTGGGCCAACTCCATGGTCTGGTGGATAAAGCAGCCAGATCTCCCATGGCTGACCTTGTGATTCATGTCTCAGACCTGGTGGCTTGAGAAGCATGTCAAGTGTGTGTGCATGTGTGCCAAAAATCCCAAAGGGAGAGATGGAAAAGAAGGGATTGGAGTGTGACCATTCCCGGTGGGAGGTGTTTTCTCCTCTCTCTCTCTCTTTCTGGCCAGTATACGTATCCTGTAGCAAAAAAAATGAGAACAACAAAAAGTAAAATTATATTGTCTTGTTGTTTTATGGGGACTCTTTTTGTGGCTTGAGGAGTGTGACTTTCTGGGTTAAAATTGTACCGTGTTTAGAGGCTGATCAGATAAACTATGAGATTCACTCATTTTAAGTATTATGTTTAGCATTGTTTACACCTTACTATGTATGTATACATGTAACTCTGTTTTTTGAGTATTTATCTCATTTAACATCCTGGCAGGATGTTGGGAAGGAAATTGAGATGGTTTCCAGGCTATGTGGCAGTGAAGACATGGGTCTCCAAGCACAGGCCTTTAGTTATTAAGTCACAGCAACAGGCTCTGTTGTTGAGACTAGTGATGGGACACATGTGGACGGAAAGTTTTCAACATTGTAGATAAAAACAAAGTTTCATAATAAAGGACACAATAAAGCACATAAAGTGTTCCTTTTTTTTTTTTTTTTTTTTTTTTTTTTAAAGATTTTTACCATAGGCCATGGGCACTTAGTGGAGACAAAGCAAGTGAGAAATCGTCCCCTAGGAGAGATGGGTATGCATGCAAATGTGCTTGATGTGCTTTTCAGGCTCCCGGATCCAGCACTGGAACTGTGTAGCTAGTCATGTAGGATCCAGCACCTCGATCAACAGGCCACCTGCAGGTCCTAAAGTGCTCCAGCTTTTTTTTTTTTTTTTTTTAAGTATAATTTTATTTGACTATTTATTTAACTTGACCAAAGGAGGAGGGATGGAAGGAGGGAGAAAGTGAGAAAGCAAGCTGCCAAGTGAGCACTTGAATGCAGACTCAAACTGCATTTAGCCATGTGGGAGTCCAGTGCCCTTAACCACCATGCCCCATGCCACCTGCCAGCCCTAGCTTTTTTTTTTAATATTCAATTTTATTTTTTCAGTCAGTCATTTTCATTCGACCAAAGAAAGACACACAGAGAGAAGGAAAGTGAGAAAGCAACCCACCAGGTCCGAGACTCCAACCATGGTTGGCCATGTGGGAGTGTCCAGTGCCTTAACCACCATGCCACCTGCTGGCCCAGCTTTTTATTTTTTTAAGTCAGATTTTTGCTATAGGGTGCATGCACTTGCTGGAGAGATGGAGACAGAAAGTGAGAAATCACCCCTCAGGGGGATGGCTATGCTGCAATTCTTTCTCCTTTAGTCTCTTCTTAGGACTTTGGACATGCACATACATGCGCTGAGTGTGTTTCAAGCTACTGGGTCTAGTACTCGAACCTCAGTCAGCCATGTGGGAGTCCAGGGACATAACCACTATGCCATCTGCTGGTCCCCTAATGCTCCAGCTCTTAAAAGTAGCACATTAAGAACTAACAGGTGGCGTGGAGGGTTAAGGTGGCTAGATCCCACATGGCTGTCTAAGCATTTTGAGTTTGAGACCTGGTGTCTTGAGAATCATTCTGGGCATGTGTGCATGCATGTACAAAATCCACAGAATGGAGACCGTAATGCTATGTGGCCATCCCCCCTAGGGGATGATTTCTTTCTTTCTCTCTCTCTCTCTCTCTCGTGAATGTATACACCCTTAAAAAAAAAATAAAGTAGCACATTAACTGTTGTGTCTATGTGAATACGTTTTTAAAAATTGCTTTAACGTTTTGATCTGTTGGCAAAGGACAGAATCGTCATTACCTATATTTTCTTTCCTCTGCCTTGGGGTTTGATGGAAGAGAGGGAAGTATGTTCTCTCAGAAAGTTCATGGAAATGTGTATCATGAAAAAACTGCATGGATTTCTGGGTTTTTTTGGGGGGGAGGCACCATTTTTCTACAAGCTGTTTGAAGTCCTGTTGCATAAAGTAAGTGATAGCTGTCATGCTCAATTGAGTGCTAAAACTAGCGTCATTTTTAATTTACGATGCCAATATGTCGGTACCTGTTTATGGAACTCTTCTCTCTCTTTTTTTTTTTTTTTTTGAGAGGTTTTTTCTCCTTTAGGCGCGTTTTTTTTCACTATAGGGCGCGTGCACTTGCCAGACAGACAGACAGAGACAGAGAGACAAAAAATGAGAAATCATCCCCAGGGGGATGGTCACGCCGCAATCCCTTCTCCTCCATTCTCCTCTCAGGATCTTGGGCACGCATGCACACGGGCCCGGCGTGAGTTTTAAGCTACCAGGTCTGGGACGCGAACCGTGGTCGACTACGTGGGAGTCCAGCGACATAGCCATTACGCTAACTGCTGGTTCCCTGGAACTCTTCTCTATCTTAATATGCTTGGTTGGTAGTGCGAAATGTTGGGCTATGGATGTATCAGAATTATAACCGTAGTGGCAGTGAATTATTTACGTTCTTTATATATTCAGGTGTTAAAGATTTTGTGTAGTCAGATTCTGTTTTTTTTTTTTAATATTAGTTTCTTTAGTCAATCCATGCAATTACCTATATTGTACTGAATACCCAGATGTGCAAAAAATTAAGTCACAGGCCTAATTGTTATGTAGCTTACTATATGATTGGGAAGGTAAAATAGAAATGTGAAAGGTATCAGAGAGAACAGTACAAAGCAGTAAATGACTTGCACAATTTTGAATAGAATTGATGAAACATTCTGGAGAAGCTCAAAAGAGGAAGTGTTCACCTACTGTAGTATCCTAGCTAGACCCTTTTTGTAGGTATTTGATGTGTAACTTGGATGGGGTAGATGTGGGTAATTCTAAACGTAAATTTGAAGAACTTAATTGATAACCAGGTTTTGATAGATGCCATGACTTAACATAATTTTTATAGTAAATATAAAGTATATCTTAGTTTATATAAGCATCAATTATGATATTTGATATTGTTATGTGTTAGTTGTGAGATCTAGTTCAGATGTCAGTGCTTATTTTTTACTGGGGTTATAATGGTAGATAGTTGGATTAATTTTTTGCTCTCTTCATTCAAAGTGGTGCTGTACATAATAGTGGATCTAATAATAGCAATTCTACATCTCCACACTCTTTTTTTAAATCAGTTCCTATTTACTAGTTCCTTTTATTTTTTTCAGTCAGAAGCAATAATGGTAGAAATAGCAGAAGCACCTAACATTTTGTACTAGCCTCTGTACTAAGCATATTATGTGCTGTGACATTGCCTTGATTCAAATGTCTAAGTAGACTTTGTCATAATAGAAGTGAGTTTATGTCCTGAATTACTCCTTGGTATGTGTTGAGGGACTCAGCAACTCTTTCTGGATATTTCAGAGCAAAATTCTTGATTTAGTTTGAAGATCAGACTTTTATGTCCTGATTGTTGTGGTTAGAGTTTTTTGTTTTTTGTTTTTCTTTTTCGGCTTGTCTATTTTATAGACTCTGGTCAAGCCAGTAACTTGAGAAACCAAAGAGAGTTTAGAGAAGTAGGGTCAAGGCCTTTTTAGATTTAGTGATTTTGGGTAGAAATTGCAAGACACTTAAGCTTGTGTGCGTTTATTTTGGTCTTTGCTCTGTTCTTTTTTTTTTTTTTTGGAGAGATTTTCACTGTAGGGCGCGTGCGCTCGCAGACAGACAGAGAGAGACATAGAGACAGAAAGCGAGAAATCACCCCCCAGGGGGGGATGGTCACGCCGCAATCCCTTCTCCTCCATTCTCCTCTCGGGATCTTGGGCACGCACGCACACGCACCTGGCGTGAGTTTTAAGCCACCGGGTCCGGGACACGAACCGTGGTCGACTATGTGGGAGTCCAGCGACATAGCCATTACGCTAACTGCTGGTTCTTCTTTTTCATCCCAAGTTCTTGTCTTCCTACTGCATAATAGCTATTTGTCTATCTTTTCTACCCTTGACCAGAACATTCATAGCCTGCAGCAGTCTTTTGAGTTCAGTGCTATTTTGGCTTCTGATTCTCTCTGCTTGATACTTCTCTACCCCTACTCTCTTGCCTCTCTCATGTCCTGAAAGCTTTTAGGGACTTGCTTCAACCCTGATGTTGAGAAATTTCACATTGATGTATCTTAATGTAGGTCCTTTTCTCATTCTTTATGTTTTGGGTCCAAACACTTGGTTGATTTCTTTATTTGGGAATCTAGTATTCAGTTTTAGAAAATTTTCTTATATTATTTCTTTTAATACTTTTTTTCCCATCCATTTTCTCATTTTTCATTTTTTGAAACTCCTGATGGTTGAATGTCTGACACTCCATTTGCTTGTCTGCTCTTCTTAACTTTTATTTTCCATCATATTGACTTTGTTTTATATTCTGTTGAAGACTTTTTTTTCTCTTCTTGGGCCAGTTTCGCCAGAGAGGGAATCCTGGAAGGTAAGAGTGTGAATGCAAGCATTCTGAGATGGGGGCTGACCGATTCCTCATTTCTTCTTCCTTTTTTTCTTTTTATTTGTTAGAGTTAGGACAGAGAGAGAGAGAGAGAGAGAGAGAGAGAAGGAAGAAAGCACCCAGTGGATTGTGGTTATATCTCCATTTCCCCATCTGTCCGAGATTTTGTGCACACACGCGCGTACACACCTCTGGTGTGCTTTTTTTTTAAAGAGGTTTTAGCCATAGGGCGTGTGTGCTTGCCAGAGACAGACAGAAGCAGTGAGAAATCACCCCCAGGGTGCATGGCTACATCGCATTACCTTTTCTTCCATTCTCTTCTTGGAATCTTAGACACGCACGCACATGCGATGCGCCCAGAGTTATTTTCAAGCCACCAGGTCCAGGACTCATATCAGTTGGCCATCTGGGAGTCCAGTGATGTAACCACTGTGCCATCTGCTGGCCCTGGCGTGTTTTTCAAGCTGCTGGATCTGGGATTCTAATTGCACAGGTCAACTGTGGGGGATCTGGCTCCCTTAACCACTAGGTAAAAGGGCCAGCCCTGATTCCTCATTTTGATAAACAGCTTTCACTTTTTCTTC
>NW_006159625.1:4046268-4050712 GCF_000334495.1 Tupaia belangeri chinensis
CCTCCCATCTCAATGCCAGGTGTACTGAATTTTGAATTTTGCTAAGTTGAAATTTGCTGTGTAGGAGATTCTTTTAGAGTCTAGGAGGGCAGTTTCTTGTCTGGGGGGTGAGGATCTAGAGGCATAACTGCTCCTTATACAGATTTCTAACAATTTTCCTGTATTGGATTATCCACAGACTTCAGAGGTAGCTAGCTGATCCTTCCAATTCCTAAGACTCGGCTTGTTCATTTTTTCATTCCCCTCCCCCCACATGCTTTAGGTTTCAGTTTTCTCTTGTCTGCTAAGTTATTGGCTATTTTTTGGTCTGCTTTCTAGCTTCCAAAATTTTGTTGGCATCTCTTGCTTTGCATGCTTTAATCTTTTCTCTCATTGTCTTTGTAACTTTAAAATTCATTTTTTGCAGGGCCGGCAGGTGGCTCAGTGGTTAAGATGCTGGACTCTCGCAGGCTTGACTGTGGTTCAAGTCCTGACTTGGTGGCTTGCTTTCTCACTTTCCCTTTCTCTCTCTCTGGTCAAATTAAAACAACAACAACAATAATAATGATGATAATAATAACAAAATGAAATAAATATAAAATAAATAATTCTTTTAAAAGTTCATTTGTTGTGTTTTAAATTTTGTTATCACTTTAGTGATGGTGTAGGAGGTAGTGGAGCTGAATGTTTGTTTAACTAGAAGTCCCATGCATGTAAATCATTCCTCTTTTCTCTAGATAACCCAATTCTCCATATCCTGTATACCCTGTGTTTTTTTTTTTTTGGGAGAGGTTTTTGCTATAGGGCGCATGCGCTCGCCAGACAGACAGAGACAGACAGAGAGACAGAAAGCGAGAAATCACCCCCCAGGGGGGATGGTCACGCCGCAATCCCTTCTCCATTCTCCTCTCGGGATCTTGGGCATGCACGCACACGCGCCTGGCATGAGTTTTAAGTCACCAGGTCCGGGATGGGAACCGTAGTCGACTACGTGGGAGTCTAGTGACATAGCCATTATGCTAACTGCTGGTCCCTACTCTGTGTTTTAAATGTAACTTGTCTCTTTAGTGTACCTATTTTTCTTACAATCTCCGGGATGAATGTGATTCCTGGCCATGGCCCTATTGTTTACTTTGAAGGAGAGGTTTGAATTCTGCTGTTGAGTTCACGGCAACCCTACATTTTCCTCCAGAAAGTGAGTATTCCAGGGTGTGCAGATTTAATAACTCTCCAAAATGTACCTCAGACCTTACTCAAGATACAATTTTGGGAGGTCTCTGGTGATTTTCAGGTTTAAAATATTCTTTAAAACTCATCGTAAATCAGGGCTTATTTTCTTTTATTACTTAAAAAAAATTTTCCTCCTACATCTAGTGAGGAGTAAGATGAAAAGTTTTGCTGTGTTTCCCAGTTTTTCTGGTTCTTTTCAGAACACTCAAGTTCTTCTTTACAGCCTTTATTTTGTATGATATCATATCCAAGAGAAAGTGAAAAAGCACCTCCCTTTGGGGATGGTCATGCTGCAATTCTTTCTCCTCTGATTTTTCTCCTAGAGATTTTGGGGACGCACATGCACCCGTTGTGTTTCTGGAGCTGCTGGGTTCAGGACCCATCTGTGTTGTTGGCCATTTGAGATTCAGCCTGCCTTAATCACCACATCACCAGCTGGCCCTGTAGAGTAGGGGAGAGTTTTCTAGGGTGAACTCACTGCACTGTCTATATTCTAACCACTTTCACCCCACTGGTTTTCTTGTCTGCACACAATATTCAGTAAATACTTGTTAATTGGTAACTGTTGTGTGCATTTTTTCCTTCCGTTTTAGTTTATTCACCATACCTTGTATTTTTTTTAGAACTTTGACCAGAAAGGAGAAAAAATAAAATATCAGGACCTCCTACACCTATAGAATGGCTTTTTGACTGCCTACATCAGGCTTGGAGTGGTCAGGGTTAAGAAAAGAGGCTGTGTAGAAAATTTAGTTCTGGACAGGTCAACTGTAAGATCCTGGTGTGAATTGACATTATTTATGAAAGTACTCTAATGAGCTGGCTCCATTTTGTTAGTTTTGCCACCTGTTTCACTTTGTAAACATTAAACTGCTATCCAGATGTTAATTATATTTGTGGGAAACAGGAGCGCTACACTGTGTGGTAGCTATAATGATGGTGACTGAGGTTTGCAGGGATTCTTGTTCTTCTAAGCTGGTGTTAACTAGGAGAGGTCTGAGATAATGGCAGATTCAAAGAGCATCTGGCTAGAGATCAGTTAAGTGTTTGCATATAACTTCCACTCATGACCCCATCATCTAACCTTTTCAGAAAGCTGAGGTTAATTACGAAGAAAGGAGGTAGCTGATTACACCAACAATCTTGTGAATGCCTGGTGCTGCAAGATTGAGAACATAACAAATGTCTTTCTCTGACCATGTAGTAATTTCCAGGCACCAAACAAAATAAAGCGTGGCAAAAAAGCCAGCAATTTTCAGGAGGATAGTTAAGGACCAGAAGATCGTCAGATCCTTCTTCATACTCTTTCTCAAGGTTACCACACTCTCAGAATACCAAGTTGTTCCTGCCTCCTTATTGGCTGGGACAGGAGAGTGGAATCTGAGATCAGATGAGATGGCCTTGGTCAGTAACATCTTCACCAGTTAGGGACTGCCTGTTGGGCAAGTGTATGTTGAGTTGAGTAGCGTAAGACTAAGATTTAGAAGCATTTGTTGGTGAATCCTTGAAGGGTAAAAGGTGGGAGCCAAGCCTTTGCTGTGGTAGCTATGCTACCACACAAAGGAAGTATTCGTATATGTTTTTTCTCCATGGTGATAAAGCAAAAGGGATCTGATAGAGCCCTTAAATTTTGTTCTGATGGTTTTGTAGACTTGACACTTGTTTAACTATTTTGGTTTAGGTATCTGAATTACGCCTAAAAAGGTTTTCGGAGTTAAGAGACCTATTGTGCAGAACCTGAGGATTTCAGAGAGCTATTTGATACAGTTTTAAGACTCACTCAGATTTTCACACTCTAGTTAAAAAACAAAAAACACAATTGCTAGGTACTTTGTACAGCTCACTTATTAGTCTAGCTCAGTGGGAATAAAGATACCTACTAATGTCTGCTTATACTGGAGAAGAGAAATGATACTGAAAACTGGGAAATTGTATTGAAAACTATTGCTGGCTCCTAAGAGTTGGTAATTTTGAGTGAAAGACCTTTTAATTTTCTTCTTAAAGTAATAAAAGTGTCAGTTGCCATATTATTTTGGTTTAAAGAATGATTTGCTGAAGAGTTTTTGCATTTTTATTTTTAGAGAGTTTTGCCATAGGGCATGTGTGCTCACTGGAGACACAGAGAGACAGAAAATGAGAAATTACCCCCGGGGAGGCATGGCCGTGATGCAGTCTCTTCTCCTCCATTCTCCTCTTGGGGTTTTTGGGCGTGCACTTATATGCGCCCGGTGTGAGTTTCAGGTCACTTAGATCTAGGACTTGAACCACAGTTGGCCACATGGGAATCCAATGCCTTAACCATTATGCCACCTGCTGGCCCCAATATTTTGCATTTTTAAAAAGGTTTTCATTCATGATAGTACTTTTGAGAGCATGAGAAAATACTTTGTTAGAGTCTTGGCACACTTCAGGCTCCTTCCCCAGCCCTCTGGCTTACAATGTCTTTGAGCACACATGTGCACGCCTCATGGGTTTTAGATTAATTGGCTGAGGAACGAACCCGTAGTCAGCCACGTAGCTCCCAACACTATGGTCCAGTATGCTAGTGACTGGGCTACAGAGGATGAGTTCACTTTGCATTTTCTAAAACTGTAAGTTTTGGCAGAGTGGAATTGTTAGTGTTATTTGCTTTAAAAGATTCTTTCAGTTGAGGGAACAATGAGAAAGTCAGAAAATCACTTCTGTTTAGATCAGGTCAGGGACTTGATTTTTCCCTATAGGGTCAGTGTGCTCAACAGAGAGACGGAGATAGAAAGCAAGAAATCATGCCCCCCACCCCGGTGGGGGAGATGGCCACACCACTCTCCTTTTGGGATTTTGGGCAAGCACATACACTTGCCTGGTGTGAGTTTTAAGTAGCTGGGTTTGGAACTCGGACCACAGTTGACCACATAGGAGTCCAGTGATTTAACCATTACGCCATTTGCTGGTCCCATTAAATAGGTATTTAAAATTATAGTCTTAGGGCCAACAGGTGGTAGTTAAAGTGCTGGACTCCCATATAGCCCGCCATGGTTGAAGTCCCAGACCTGGTGGCTTGCTTTTTCCTCTGTTGCTCTCTGTTCAAAAGAATAATAAAAATTAATAATAGTATATATTTTTTTTTAAAAAAGAATTACTTTATCTAATTTTACTTATTATTTTTTTTTAAAATTTTACTTATTATTTTAATTTGACCAAAGAGAGGCAGAGTGAGAGAGAGAGAGAGTGAAAGAGAGAGAGAGAGAGAGAGAGAGAG
>NW_006159625.1:4050743-4099530 GCF_000334495.1 Tupaia belangeri chinensis
GAGAGAGAGAGAGAGAAAGCCTCCAGGTCCAGGACTTGAACCGTGGTTGACCATGTGGGAGGCCAGTACCCTTAACCACTATACCACCTGCTGGTCCAATTAATAATGCAGTTTTTAAAAATTGAATTGTAGGGACTAGCAGTTAGCGTCATGGCTATGTCGCTGGACTCCCACGTAGTCCAACCGCAGTTCGAGTCCCGGGCCCGGTGGCTTAAACTCACGCTGGGCGCGTGTGCATGCGTGCCCAAGATTCCAAGAGGAGAATGGAGGAGAAGAGATTGCGGCGTGGCCATCCCCCCTGGGGGGTGATTTCTTGCTTTCTGTTTCTCTGTCTCTGTCTGTCTGTCTGGTGAGTGCATGTGCCCTATAGCAAAAAACCTCTCCAAAAAAAAAAAAAAATGTGGCCCTTATCAAGGCTTTTTTAGAGGTAGGTGAATTGTGAATTTCTAAAAGGTGCCATCCTTCAGAATGGTCTCCAGACTCAGTAGTATGCTTACTCTCACTAAATGGACTGCTTAACTTGTGAATGTTTTAAGTAATTCGTATTTGGATTTGTGGTAGTTTAGAGTAGTGTCCCAAACCTAGCTTATCAGAATCTCTTTGGATGCTTAGATAATCATTTTTAAATTTTTAAAATCAATTTAAAAAAGTTGGCTATATGTTCATGTGATATAAAATGGTATACTGTGAAAAATCTCACTTGCGTTACTGCTCCCTGGCCACCTACTTCCCTTCTTCATAGGTAACTAATCTTATTTCTTCCAGAGATATTCATTCATGTACCAATATTTATTTAGTCAGAATACAAATTATTGAATATCGTTGTTGGAAATTTCTGATTTAGTTCATTTGTGTAGGGCATGGGAACATATATTTAAAAATATTCCCCAGCAATTTTGGTACTCAGCTGGATTAGCCTGTTACTTTACACAGTACAAATTACTTCTGCATGTGGCATGTTACCTGTCTGTTAAGATAACTTCATGAAACAGGTATGGTGACCACCATTTTTTTGCAGAATTGGAAATACAAGAGCAGGGCATGTTAAATAACTCACCTAAGGTTAAACAGTGGCAGAGCTGGGATTCAAAACCTAGGGCTTGTTATCTAGTTAGGACTAGGCTGGCACCAATTTTGCCCTTTCTTCCTTTTAAGAATTATTTATTTAATTTTATTTATTATTATTTAAAAAATCTGCTACAGGGCACTTGCACTCATCAGAGAGAGAGAGACAAAGACAGACAGAAAACCACCAGGTTCAGGAGTCAAGCTGTAGTTGGCCATATGGGAGTCCATTGCCCCAACCACTGTACCACCTGCTGGCACCCAATTTTGCCTTTTTATGAAAGCTACTATGCTGATGATTGGCAAAACCAAACTAACAGATTTTAATATATGTATTTATATTCAGTTATTGCTATTTTGTACAACATTATATTTTAGGATATTTTATTGCATTAGTTGCCATTAGAGGATATCTAGTGATCAAACTTTTTGTAATTTTAAAGTACTGTGGCTGCCAGTTAAGATTCCTATCAGTGTGAGGCACTTAGCAGGCAGGCTGCGCATAGGTAGGCTTTTGTTGCTGTTTTATTTCTCTTTGCTTCTAGCTACCTTTTGGTCCTTTCAACTGGGTAAGGGGGGCAGGGGAGGAGAAAGATCTGTTAAGTGAAGAACTGTCCTTTAAGTGGAGGGGACTAGAGAGTATCCCATGACCAATAAAGAACTGAGTTATTATTTGGTTAACTCTTTTGGGGGCAGATCCTCAGTGTTTTAGAAATTCCTCATCCTACTGTAGCACCATTTGAATAAGGGTGCAGGCTTCAGGGGGACTGTTTTGTAACACAGTGTTCCTTTGGTGTGGTGTTTTGTTTGTTTTTCCTTTTTCCTTAAAAGTCTTGTGCAATCACTAGAGAGAGACATGGGTCGGGGGAGAAGGTGAGAAATCACTCTTTAGGGGGGATGACAGTTCCCGGTCCTTTCTGTGTTCTCCTGTTGGGATTTGGGGTATGCATGCACACACACTCAGCGTGATTCTTAAACCCCACCTGGTGTGGGACTTAAACCATGCCATCCACCATGTGGGATCCAGCTGCCTCAACCTTCACACAACCAGCTGGCCCATTTTTTGTGTATTTTAAAAACCTGGTCTCATAATATTGGTCATGTAACATCTAGATATTTTTAAAAAGTCACTACCATTTTGAGGCAGTGTAGATTTTGGAGCTAAGACATATATGGTCATTGTTCATCTACACACTCACCAGTAAGGTCCTGGGGATTTACTAGGTTGTTGGAAAAGTCATGATGTATTTTTCCATACAAAAATGTGTCGTAACTTTACCAACAACCCAACAGAAATTAATGAAACCTGGGTCTAACACCTTCATAGAGTTTCTTGGACTGAGGAGACAAATGTTTCATCAAACACTTCATTGTATTGTAAGAAATGCTGTGCAGGAAGTATGCACTAGTTACATTGGAATTCAGAGAAATGCCTGGTTTAGCCCTGAGTGAAGGGTAAGTTAAAGCTTCCCTTTTGATTTTCCAGCCGGCCTGGAGGGACTAGTACTAGAAATGCAGAAGGCAGTAGGGATATAGTTATTCTGAATGAAAGGGATAGGTGTATACAAAAAAATTAGACAGTCGTTTGTGAGTTTAATTTAGATAGGGAATTGTGAGTATATAGGGGTATTTGGTTTATAGAAAACTCTTGAAAAAATGAGAGTTGAATTAGATATACATAGGACAGAAGAAATCTCACTCAGTGAGATAAAAATTCATGCACAACAAACAGTTATAGCGAGTGCATTTGCAGTTTCCATTTCTAAAATTCCCAGACTTAGCTGTCATTCCCTGGATCCTTAGATTCCTACCGGATCTCAAGATTCAAATTGAACTATTTAGTTTGGCGACCTGTTCTAGCTAGAACTTGGCAGATTTGAGGCAACAGTATAGCAAGCTGTCCAAGAATGAGAGAGATAGTTCAATAATATTGATAATGGCTGCCATTTATTGAGCATTTAAGTTCTTGACTCTTTCCAAGGTACATTACAGAATCATCTTTAATCTTTATAGCAATGCTCTCAGACAAGTGGCTTTATCTCTGTTTAACAGATTATTCTCCATTTAACATTTAAAGTAAACTTGCCCAAAGTTACATAGCCAGTGAGTAGTAGGGAGGGAATTGAAGCCAGGCAGGCCTGTCTGATGGCAAAGCACACTTCCCCACTCCACCAGGCTGCTCCTCACAGGAGGGTAAGGTGTGGTTCCTGGGGCCAGTGATGGGAGCTCAAGTTGTGAAGTGGCTATTCCACAGACAGTAAAACTGCTGTTTCATCTTTGATGGTAGGAAAAGGGTTGATGGTAGGAAAAGGGCGACAGGGCTGGCCCTGTAGTGCAGTGGCTAAGTGCTGTGCATTGGGAGCTGGATTCCACCTGGTTTGAATCATAGCCTCAGCAGCTTGAACATGCTTGGTGATGGGGCATGTGTGCCTCAAATCTTGATGGGGTGGAGAAATAGAGGAAAAAGGATTGCTGTGTGAAGCATGGTTCTTGACTTCATAGAGTTTGTTGGACTGAGGAGACAAATGTTTCATCAAACATGACCACACCTCATGGGGGGGGGTTCTCTCTGGGGTGAGCACTTATGCCCTCATTTATTAAAAAAAGAAAAAGGACAGGAGCCTTTTAACCTCCTGGAGGTTAAGGAGGGTAGATCCCACATGGCCTACTTTAAGGACAGAGTCCTGGACCTGGTGACTTGACAGTCATCTTGAGCGAATGTGTGAGCCCAAAATCCTAAGGGGAACGGAGGAGAGGGAATTGCGGTATGGCCCGCCCTGGCGAGTCTACATGCCTGAAAGCAAAACAGAACAAAAGGGCAAAAAGGAACCATCTCAGGGTAGTTCTTGTTTATAAAAGCGCTCTCATCTCATCTCATCACTATCATTGGTCAGGAATATAACCTCCTAATCATCTTGTTTCTGTGGTAAAATCGGATTTCATTCCAGGTATTTTATTTTATAGCTCTATCTCAAGGAGTGAATAGTTTGCCAAATGGCAGTGTTTATACTGTGAAGTACATCAGTCATCTCATGAGACATTTGATTTGTATGTAGAGTTAAAATTGGGTTTGTAACAATTTGAATACATTATCTGCTTTTGGCAGATGCTTTAATGAATGAAGTTGCAAGTATTCAGAATGTAGATATGGCCTGAGGGCAAAGAAAGCTAAGTAATTTTCTCCTAAAATTTTGGCTGGGTAATACCCTATTTTGGACAGGAGTTCTAAAGAAGTCTTCCTTTCCTGTGTGTTAATACAGTTTGATTCTTCTATGTATGTATGTTCATATAGTTAGAAAAATGAAATTAGATAAGACAGAAGTACTTACAAAATTATCAATAATTTATAAAAGTCATATCTTGTCTTTTACTACCAAATTTCTTTTTGTTCATTTGACATGTGCATTCTTTCCACTTTCCAGTTTTGAGTGGAGCTGAAAATAACATGGTTAACTTTGTTTTAGAGGAAAATGACTCATTATTTTTTTATGTGTGTGTTCAGCATTTAGTTTCTCAGAGATGTGTTTATCTTGAAAATGGCACAGTAGTTTAGGATTTTGGTCTCCTTTTCACTTTCTTAGGAAAAATGTTGCTTATGATATTGTACATGGATTTCTTTTTTCTTAGAGATTTTTGCTACAGTGAGCGTACTCTCATGAGAGAGACAGAAAGCTAAAAATCACACATGCGCATGCACCCACGTGCCTGGTGAGAGTTTTAAGCCTTTGGGTCCGGGACTCAAACTGCAACTGACTATGTGGGAATCCAGCAATGTAACCATTATGCCATTGGTTGGCCCCTGTATAGGGATTTCTCTCTTCTTTTGGTGAGGTTTTTGCTACAGGGCACATGCGCTCACCAGAAAGATAGAGATAGAGAGACAAAAAAGTGAGAAATCACCCCTTGGGGGGATGACCATGCTGCAATCCCTTCTCCATTCTCCTCTCAGGATCTTGGGCATGCACACATACGCGCTTGGCCTGAGTTTAAGCCATTGGGTCTGGAACTCGAACCTCAGTCGACTACATGGGAGTCCAGCGACATAGCCATTACGCCAACTGCTGGTCCCTGTACAGGGATTTCTAATCAGAATATTGTCCAGGTTAGGAAAGGAAATTATTTGCGGGTGTAATTAATTTTTCTCTATCATAGTTTACAGAACATATGTAACATCAGTTTTATCATTTAATTTATAGAAATATTTTTAAAAGAATTCTTTAATTTTGTTTATTAATTTATTTTAATTTGTCCAGAGAGAGAGAGAGGGAAATGAGAAAGCAAGCCACCGGGTCTGAGACTTGAACTGTGGTCGACCATGTGGGAGTGTCCAGCACCTTAACCACCTCGTCACCTGCTGGCCCCTATTGAAATCTTCTTAATCCACTAAAAACCCTCTTAGAGGAACTCATTAAAAGAAGTTCACATTTATGATCAGGTGATGTGGAGGTTAAGGAGCTGGATCTCACATGGCTGTCAGAGTGCTTCGTGTCCCTTCTCTACCCAGGGGCTTGAAAAATCACACCGGGCATGTGTGCTTAATGCCTGAAATCTTGAAAGGAGAATGGAGGAGAAGGGATTGTGGTGTGGCCATCTCCCTCCCCCACCTAGTCTCTTTAGTGAGTACACGTGCCCTATAACAAATTAAAGAAAAAGTTCACATTAAAACAAAAATTTATATGAATTTACAATATTTTTTGAGGTCTTTTTCTTTTGGGTCTTGAATGCATCTTGAAAATGAATGTCCTGTGACCAGCAGTTAGTGTAATGGCTGTGTTGCTGAACTCCCATGTAGTCGACTACAGTTTGAGTCCTGGACCTGGCGGCTTAAACTCACGCAAGGCGCATGTGCATGGTGTGCCCAAGATCCTGAGAGGAGAATGGAGGAGAAGGGATTGCGGCGTGGCCATCACCCCTGGGGGGCGATTTCTCGCTTTCTGTGTTTCTATCTCTCTCTGTCTTTCTGGTGAGCACATGTGCCCTGTAGCAAAAACCTCTACAAAAAGAAAGAAAGAAAGAAAAAAAGAATGTCCTGTATCATTTATTGATATTTAGAGTAATGAACTGTCATTTGTCATCTTCATAAGCATTAATAAAGTAAGTGTAAGTCCCACCTGTAACTGGTGATTGAAGAAGCGGACAGATTGTTCCTCTATGGAAGTTATCTTTTGTGTGATTTAGGGCAAATTTAAGAACAAAAGTCATATGTTTGCTATTTGGCAGTTTCCTTTGGATAGGCAATAAAGTGAGAAAAGTTAATACCACTATTTTGGAAGCTGTGAAGCCAAATTTAAAGAAATAAAATGTGGTTAATGTCTATGACTGAACAAAGACGTATTAGGAACTTGTCTACAGTTAGAGATCTGAAATGTAAAAAAAATTCTTTGCCAGAGGGCACGTGTGCTTATGAGAGAGAAAATGAGAAAGGTTATGATCTTGCCACAGCCCCTTCAATATTTCTCACTCTTTTGGGATTTTTGATGTATACACACAGGTGCTTTGTGTGTTTTTCAAGCTTCTGGGTCTGGGATGCAAACCCTGCAGTTGGCCGTATGTAATCTAGCCTTCTTAGCCACCACACCACCAGCTGGCCAAGGAGATCTGAGGTTTTTTTCTCTTTTTTAGGTTTTTGCTTTTGGGCACATTTGCTCTCCAGAGAGATAGAGATAAGAGAAGGAAAGTGAGAAGTCACCCCCAAGAGGAAATGGCCATGCTGCATTTCCTTCTCCTTTACGTTCCTCCTGAGGTTTTGGGCGTGCATGCATACTTGCCTTGCCTGAGTTTGAAGCCACTAGGTCCAGGACTGGAACCACAGTTGCCCATGTGGGAGTCCAGCACCTTAACCACCACAGCACCTGCGGACCTGCATATCTGAGTTTTAAGAATGAGATCAGATTACTCTTTACCAAGGAAATACCCTTTATTCAGTGAATGGAGGAGTAATCTTGAAACCCAGATGTCTGTAAGTATTAGGCAGCTAAGGGTATCTGTAGTCAACACTAAGAAGATAACTTAGTTCCTAGATCTCTTTTCTTTTTTAGAGGTTTTTGATATAGGGCATGTGCACTCACCAGAGAGAAAATGAGAAATCACCCCGTCCCCCCTTCAGGGGGGATGGCCACACACCGCAGTCCCTCCTCCTCCATTCTCCTCTTGGGATCTTGGGCACACATACACACATGCCCAGCATATGTTTAAGCCACTGGATCCAGGACTTGAACTGCAGTTGACTACATGGGAGTCCAGCAATGTAATCATTACACCATCTGCTGGTCCCATTGTCCAGCCAAGAAGCTTTTCTAAAAGGTACATCTGTAGACTGGCAGTTGCTCAGATCTCTTTAGGTCCCTTATGTTAGTAACTTTTGTATACAAATGTTACAGAGATTCTTCTGAATCCTTGCCTCTACTGCCTGTCCCCTCCCCTGATGAAAATCACTGGCAAGTGAATGGTAAATATGTAGTGCCTCATAGGAATTTAATACTGCCAGGGCCATTTTGCTAGGTTGGTATGCCATTATATATCTAAACAGAATCATGCGTTGGGTAGGTGATTTATTCATAGCATGGTTAGACCAGTGAAGGGGGTGGTTTATTTTTTGCTATAGGGTATGCATGCTTGCCAGAATTAGGGAAGGTGAGATATCATCTCCCAGAGGGGATGGCCATGCCACAGTCCCTTCATCTCTATTCTCTTCTTGGGATTTTGGGCACACATGCATATGTTCTGGTGTGCCCTTCAAGCCACTGGGTCTACCATGCCACTTCCTGGCCTACAGACTAGTGGATTTTAGGGTTAACACATAAGAAAAGTTCATTGGTAGGATTTCAGGTTTTACACTGCAACCAACCTCTTTTGTTTTGCTTTTACATTTTGT
Organism: Tupaia belangeri chinensis; assembly: GCF_000334495.1. Taxonomy (NCBI): domain Eukaryota; kingdom Metazoa; phylum Chordata; class Mammalia; order Scandentia; family Tupaiidae; genus Tupaia; species Tupaia belangeri. Next base: position 4,058,683 of record NW_006159625.1, read on the forward strand.
CAGAGGGTGTGTGTGAGAGAGAGAGAGAGAGAAAGAGAGAGAGAAAGCGCGCGCGCGCTTGCAAGAGCTCAGCTCCCCATTAGGGTGTAGTCACACCACAGTCTCTTCTTTGCTTCTCCATCCTATTGGGATTTTGAGCATATATACACATGTGCAAGAGTGTCTGTCAAGCTGCCAGGTCTGTGACTTGAACCTCGTGATTGGCCAAATGGGATCCAGCTCCTGCTGCTACCAGGCCATGGCCTGGCTCTACAGCCAACCTTGAGGAAAATATGACTTGTTGAGTTTTGGTATAGTAACAAGGAATATCCATAGTTTGAAAAGTACTTTATAAATACACAGCTAGGAGATTATTTTGGTTGATAGGTGTGGCTGTTTTATTAAAAATGAACAATTATGGATTTTTTTCCCCAGCATTGATTTAATATTTAATATTAGTTACTTTAATGGTTAGAATAAAGTATGTACAGCAGTTTTCAGAATGTGATCTACAGACCCTGGGGATCCTTAAGACTCTTACAGGGGCTCTGAGGCCAAAAGTATCTTCAGAATAATACGGGGACCATATTTGTCATTTTCAGTGTTTTGACATTTGTGCTGTGGTTTAAAAGCAGTGGTAGATAAAATAATTGGCTTTTTAGCAGAAAGCAAAAGCATATTACCAAACTGAACTTGAAGTTATGATATTCTTTATTATACTTGAGGGAGAAAAAGACAGTTTGGCTTAAGGGTGTCTTTGATGAAGCAGTAAATATTATTATTAAATTCTTATTTTTGAGTATTGATCAATTTAATATGCTATACGACAAAATGAGGAGAACTTTGATTGTCTCAGACCAGTCCCAGAGCCCAGTAGTTAAGGGAGCTGGATCCCATATGGCTGACCATGTAGGGCTTGAAAAACACACTGGGTGTGGTGACTGAGGCACTACATTCCCACGTGGCTGACCATGGCTGGAGTCTTGGGGACCTGACAGCTTAAAAATCATGCCAGACGTGTCTGTGCATGTGCCCCAAATCCCAGGAGGAAAATGGAGGAGAAGGGATTCTCAAGCTGCTAGATCTGGGACTTGAACCACAGTCATGCATGTGGAAGTCCAGCGCCTTGAACCACCATGCCACCTGCTAGCCCCACCTTAATAATTTCTAAGAGTGTGAAATCCTGAGATCAGAAAGTCTGAGAATCATTTCAGTACATTCTGAGGGAAAGGGAAGTGATGCTATTGAGAAGATTTTGTTAGAGTGTTATGTGCATTTTCCACCCCACCACCAGAGGTTCTGATTTACTTTTAGAGGAAAATCCTCCTCTAGGAGATACTAATATATATATATATATATATATATATATATATATATAAATAAATAAATAAAATTTCTCTTTTCTTGGAGTCTGAAATGTTTGTTTTGTTTCTGGTAACAGTTTTAGTTTCTGTTTGGCCTTTATAATATTTCACATTGGTTCTTTAATGTTAAACTTGGAAAGTTTCTGTGGCCAGATGTGATATGAGAAGAATCAAATACAAAATGAGGGGCTTTAAAAAGAGCTAAGTTTATACTTACTAGAATTATGACTGCCTTGCCTTTTCTGGGTGAAAATGTACTGTATGTGGTGATGCCCCCCACCTCCTGTGTGTTTTGTCAAAGTAATGATAATTGTTTATCTCATTATTTACCTATCCTCCCCTTCTCCTGTTTACTGTTTGATGAAATCCAGAGTTGGAACACTAATGATCAGGGTTAAATTCATAAACACAAAATGGATTTCAAAAAATATGCCTAAATATGAAATGTCTCAAATTAAAATTTCAAACATATAATGAATGAGTTTTTATAATCACAGAGATGAAGAGAATCATAGTTGATGTGTTGGCATTTCTTGCTTGAGTTGAACAACCCAGAATGCTGGTGGTGGTGTCTCTTCATAGCAGCTTGACTCCCATCTCTCCTTAGCTTCTGTGTGTGTGAGAGACAGGCAGAGATTGGAATCTACCTGAGGTGTGGATGCTACTCTGTCCTATAGGGCTAATGCCCTAGGAATAATCCTTGGGGGTCTCCTCTGTCAAGTCCAGCCCCATCATCAAGATGCCTTTTAATAGTGGAAAATTTTTAGTTTGTTTTTCTTTTAAAAATATTTGCTAGAAGGTACGTGCACTTACCAGAAAGAGAGAAAATAAGAAAGCACCCTCTATGGGTAATGGTCATGCTTCAATCCTTTCTGCTTCATTCTCCTTTTGGAATTTTGGGCACCACACACACCCCTGGTGTGCTTTTCAAACCACTGGGTTCGGGACCCGAACTGCAGGATTGATTGACCATGTGGGATCCAGCTGCCTTCACCATTCCACTGGCTGACCCACATCTTAATACATTGAAGTCACAATACAGACTGCATAGAAGAAAAGGCGTTTCCCCTTCATGCAGAGACAAATCCATAGTGCAGCATGAGAAGACTACTAGTTGGCTCTATTCATATTATACCAAAGGCCTCCTAAAGGGTCTTTCCCACGAACTTGCCTTTGGTGGTTGGTCTTTGACTTGCTTCAGGATCTGGTGAAAGGAACTTTAGATTGGATATCCTCTGGACTAAATTGAATAAACCAGCTCTAGGCTCTCAGTTTGGAGTAGAGTAGGGGACCTACTAGACTGCCAGGACAAGTAAATGACTATCTCAAAATGTCCTCTATAACTTTGCCCGAAGTACAGCCTTTCCCCCCCAATTACTGAGGCTGTTAGGAATGACCAGCCTAACTGGTTTGACTGTATTGATAACAAGTGAGAACGTGAAACAGTTGACATGTGAAGATGCAATTCAGAGATGGCAGTGTAGTTTATAGTATGGTGCAAATAATTGTGTAAAGGAGCAATGTGAAAGTTGAGGACTGACTGCCCATACATCGGAAAGTGCATGATTTAGTGGAAAGACCATGTTCTATGTTGGAGATGGGTTGTACACCTGTGTCTACCATCTATCTAGTAACACAGTTCTCTGGTTGCTTTAAAATAAAAAGCAATGCATCAATGTAATATAAACAAGATCATGGTAATAATTTAAAAATTATAAAAAAGAACAATAAAAAAAGGCAATGCAGTTTCATGGCTCCTTTTAGGCTTTAAGGTTTAGAGGGTTTGCCTTTAGAGAAAGGCTATCATAGAAATAGTCCTGCAGTATTTCTTTTTGAGCCAGAATGTATCAGTGCATAGGTAATACAGTGTATTGCATTTGTGTCTTGGTGGTACCTGCCTGAGAAGTGAGGTTTAAAGGACCAGCTGATGGTGAAAATGGTTGTCGCTTGACTACCATGTAGTTCACTGTGGTTCAAATCCCAGACCTGACAGCTCAAAACTCATGTTGGTGCATGTGCGTGCGTGCCCAAAATCCTGAGAGGAGAATGGAGGAGAAGGGATTGTGGCGTGGCCATCTCCCTACCCCGCCCCAGGAGATTTTTCGGTTTCTGTGTCTTCTGCTATATGTACCCTATAGCAAAATCTCTCTTAAAAAAAAAGTGAGATTTAAGACATTTTTCTATGAGTCAATAATTTTACAGGTAACCTTTACTAACTGTTGTCTGTGCTTCTTTGTTTGGATTACTAAATTCTTCATACCAGTTATAAGAATTATATGGGTGACTATCCTAAAAGAAATCTGTATATTCACACTGTTATTGATTGTTATTTTTCATTAATTTTTTTCTTTCTTTTAAGATTTTTGCCATAGGGCACGACTGCTTGCTGGAGATAAGAGACAGAGACAGTGAGAGGGAAAATGAGAAATCACCTCCTGGTGGGATGGCTATGCTATTATCCCTTTTCCATTCTCCTCCTGGGATTTTCGGCACTCACGCACATGTGCTTGGCAAGATTTTCAAGCTACTAGGTCCCGAACAAGAACCATGATTGGCCATTTGGGAGTCCATTGCCACAACCACTATGCCACCTGCTAGTCCATTCTTGATTGTTACTCATTTTAATTTTTTGGTGGAATACTTGGGGAGTTAGTTTTGTTAAGATTAATATTGAGGAATCTCTCCTGCCTTTGAAGTAGATTGTATACAATTATCAATTAACTTTGAAAATTTTTCTCTGTTGGAACTGTGTCCAAGAAGTATCGGGGAAAGACTTTGCAGGGTTTTTCTTGTTTTAGCTTAGAGTTTGTGAAGGCAGTTCAGACAGAAACACAAATGACAAGAATATAAAGAGATAGTAAATGTCCTAAGTGAGAGAGGAATTGTGGAATTGTAGGAAGAAAATTAGGACAATGAGAGAGTTATGAAGAGGCAGTATTTGAACTGCGTCTGAAATGAATAGGAATGAGACTAGAGGAAATGTTCTGTGCAAAGCAGGCCACTTTCCACCATTAAGGTGATGGTCGATGAGCGTGAAACATGCTTAGGTAGCTACGCCTTGTCTTACAGTTCCAGATATGTGGAAGTCATCACTTTGTAGAGGGTGGATATCTCTCCGTCCTTCAAACTTGAAGCATTTTGGAGATTTAGGTATTCTGCAATTTTGTTTATTGTTTGTTTTAGAAAGTCAATAAAGATCCATCAGCTTTAATCCGGTTTGGTGGTATGTGGGTAAACATGTTGTGGCACGGGCTAGGCTGAGAATTACAAAATTGAAGAACCTGTACCAAGTGCTATTGCCACTTGTGGATTAGTGGGAAGTTGAATTATTATTAACGATGGGGAAAATGACACTAAAATTATAGTTGATGCTCCTAGGGATTAGGAGCATCGACTCTCTTCCCAGTCAAAACCTGCATATAACTTTTTACAGGTTTATTTAATTTTATTTATTATTATTATTAATTTTTAAATTTGCTCTAGGGCGTGTGCACGGGGAGGGGGGTGGGGGAGAAGGGAGGAAGGGAGAAGTGTGAGCACAGGAAAGCAAGAAAGCCAGTTGCAACCATGGTTGACCATATAGGGTTCAAGAGCCTTAACCACTACACCACTAGCTGGCCATGCATACAACTTTTTGACTACTTAAACACTTAACAATAGTCTACTGTTGCCTGTGAACCTTACTGACAATACACAATGTGTATTTTGTATATGTATTATATACTAAATTCTTACAATAAAGTAAACTAAAGAGTAGAAAATGCATGTAAAAGAATTGTAATAAATTTTCCAATATATTTACTGAAAAAAAAAATTGCATAGTAAGTGGATTGATGCACTTTTTTTTTTTTTAAGAGAGATTTTTGCTAGAGGGTGCATGCACATGCCAGAGAGACAGACAGACACAGAAAGCAAGAAATAACTCCCCAGGGAGATGGTCACGCCACAATCCCTTCTCCTCTTGGGATTTTGGGCATGCATGCACATGTGCCTGACGTGAGTTTAAGCCACTGGGTCTGGACTCAAACTGCTGTCGACTATGTGGGAGTCCAGTGACATAACCATTATGCCATCTGCTTGTAACTGGATCGATGCATTTCAAACCTCTATTATTTAAGGTTTGGCTGTACAGGGGATTTTTAAGAATAGCAGTGAAATTCATTAACTTCTAGCTAGTTTCTTTTTCTTTTTCTTTTTTTTTTTTTGGTCTATTAACATCAGTTTGTTGTTTCCTTACATTGGGTCTCTAAAAAAGAAATCCAGTCTCTGGATCTGTAAAGTGATCTTTAAATTTAAAGGCATAAAGTAGGTTGTTTAATCAGAATATAGAAAAAATCTTTGGTGTAGGAATGGTAAGGTCTGTTAGTGTGTTGCTGACATCCGTGATGTGTTACAACCATCTCAAAGCTTGCTGGGTCTGACCTTGAATATGATTAAATGCTGAGTTACGAGGGTACTCTGTAATGTTATACTGTACTCTTAAAATGGTTTTCATCATAACCACATGTAATGATTTATTCGGAATTGGAGTTTTTGAGCTGTATGTGATTTTCCTTTTACTTTAAAGGAAGGAAAACTTGTTTATGTCTGAGAGGACATATAGTTAACAACTAGCATAAGTTTTTTGGTGAAGATTTTTAAGGAACATATGTGTCTAGAACTTACATAGTGACATTCAGTAACTTAGTAAATTTAAATGAATGCTATCATTGGCCTGTAGTGATTCTGTGATTTACATGTCTTCTGAGGACTCTGTAATATAAAAGAGAGCCAAATACTTCTTAAATATAGTTTATTTACTTGGTGGATTTCTTTGTCACTGTTGCCTGGATCTATGTAAACTAATTTGTAGGAGATTCAGTCATGATACCTGTCTTGAGATTTGGAAGAATGATGCATTTTGGATGGATTTTTGTATTAAATTTAAGAATTTAAAATTTTTTTGATATTTTGGGGAAACATTTTAAATGTCCATGTGAAAAAAATCCATTTGTGTAAGTTTCTGGTGCATAAGATAGGATTAAATACAATTCTAGGTGCTAATTTTCTTATAAACATTACACACATTTATAGTTTATTCCCCACTGATACATTTGCTTTTCTACATTCATAAGAATTTCAGGACTGGAAAAAAAAATAGTTCTTCCTTGGGGCCAGCAGGTGGCATAGTGGTTAAGGTGCTAGACTCCCAAATGGCTGACTATGGTTCAAGTTCTGGACCCAGACACTTGAAACACATTGGGCATATATGTTCATGTGTGTCCAAAATCCTGAGAGGAGAATGGAGGAGAAAGGATTGCAGTATGGCCATCCCCCAAGAGGGGTAATTTCTCACTTTTTCTCTCTCTGGTGAGTGCACGTGCCTTATAGCAAAAAAATCTCTTACAGAAAGAGTTCTTCATCACATAGATGTGATCCCAATTTGAACTAGTTGGGCTTAGAGTAAAACCTGGATTTCTTGCTGTTCAGTAAATATTTTTTTCCAGTACCAATTGGTGTACATTTCAGATGTGGTTAGGAATCTCACTGTGTGTTTTGAGGTTAGAGAATTAAATTGATGGCACTAACTAGTTGCAATATCTGTTTAGTAGCCAGAATTTGCTGTTGTGTTCTTGAGTTATTTATTTTATTTATTATTAGTAGTATTTTTAAGGTTTGCTATAGGACACATGTGCACACCAGAGAGAGAGAGAGAGAGAAAGAGAGATCGCGTGCGAGTGAGAGCGAGCAAGCAAGAAAGCAAGCCATAAGGTCCGGGACTCAAACCACAGTTGGCCATATGGTGTCCAGTGCCTTAACCACTTGCTGACCCCAGGTTCTTGAGTTATTATTTATTTCTAGCAATATTTTAATGTCAGAGCTTATTTTAGTGATAGAAAAAAATATCGACCTGGAATAATATTTAGAGCTGTGAAAACATTATATCTTTACATGGTAAAATAACTTCTTTAGGTGACAGAGTGCCTAATTTAATTTAGTTGAGTATACACTATTTCATATTAATTCAAGACTATTTTCTTGATGGAAACTGCAAAATTATAATAGGAAATAGAAGTTGCTATCTGTTTTGTTCTGTAGTCCTTTGAGATCTTACCTAAGCATGTTTGATACTCGTTTAGAAATGAGAGATGTTATCCTTTCTTAATAGATAAGTACATTAAGTTTTGAATTTATTTAATTTTATGTAATGAAACCCTTCAAAATTTGAAGGCTTAAATCAATTAGACTTCTGGTTTTTTTCTACTTTATTAAGTTAAATTCTTTACAAATTGCTTCCCAAGTATTTTCATTTTATGATATTCCTCCTATACAAGGGTTCTTCAAAAATTTATGGAAAATATTTATGACAAACTATGCATGACTTTCAGAAGTTTTTTGTACTAAAATAAATTCATACTTTAATTTCATTTTTTTTTTTAACTAACTTTTAGAAGTCCCCCTTGGACATTCAAAAATCTCTCCTGGTATTGATAGCATTTTTAAAAAAATGAGCTTTCCATTGGCCATTGGTTCAATACTAGCTCTATTTTTTTTTTTTTTGTAATATAATCTCTAGCAGTCTGTTTTCTCATCTGCAAAATGTGATTTATGTAATTATTGTTATTGAGGTTGCTAATGGAGTAGTGAAGGAAATTAATTAGAATCTGCCTGTGATCATTTGTATGATAGCAGTTGTATTGTTTACTATTAGAAATCACCAAAATAATGGTAGAAGTACCCATCAGAACTGTTTTGTTTACAAAGGATCTGTACATTTGGCTTATGCATTTCACTTTATTTATTTTTAAAGGTTACGGGAAGTTTCAGAGAAACTGAACAAATATAATTTAAACAGGTAAGAGTGTTAAGATACTTTAAATCTTCAGATAAAGGATATTGTGTGTGTGTGTGTGTGTGTGTGTGTGTGTGTGTGTGTGTGTGCGTGTGTATGTGTAAGTTATTTCATTCACAAAAATGTGCTTATACATGAGAGGGAAGTGGGTGGGAGAGGGAGAAGCACCCTTAACAGGAGCTTATTGACCTGTGATCTCCTTTCCCTAGCCCCTCAGCTTGTCAGAATCTTGGGCACAAATGGGTTGGGTGTTCTCTAACCAGCCTGGGAATCCAAACCTGCACTTAGCCACGTGGTTTCCAGCGCTGCAGTTCAATTCACTACAGGCCGCACTGCCAATTTTTCTTTGAATAGGAAAGAGACTCAATATAGGCAACATTCTAATATGATTAAGATTAATACAATAATGACTAGATTAAAAAAATTTAAATCAAACTATCAAGTTTTGTTTCAGTTGGGCTAATTTAAATTACAGATTCCATCCATACTGATTTTTTAAATCCAAGGGGCTCTGATTATGGGATTATTATGGTCATTGTTTTTTAATCATTGCTTTAAAATATATAAATGTTAATTTTTAAAAAACTGGTTTTTGCCAGCTATTTTTTTATTTTGCTAATAAGATTTTTAAAATCCCTAGGATATATTTATTATTACAAAAATAATTTACTTATATACTTTTTTCTCTTTTTATTCCCAAGCCACCCCCCTTTGAATGTATTGGAACAGGCTACTATTAAACAGTGTGTGGTGGGACCAAATCATGCTGCCTTTCTTCTTGAGGTAAATTATTTACTTTAAGGTAGATAAGTGAAAAACAGTTAAATTGCAGTCACCTTGTTTCTTCCTTTTTACCCAAGGAAAATGATAGCTACCGAGAATTATTATTTTGAAGAATACTCAGTTGTCTTTCCTATTGTATAAATTCTAAGGTATAAAAGTTTAAATGATTTAGTATAATTTATTAAACCTAGTTAAGTCATTTCCTTACTCTGAATTCTGTCAGATTGAGATGTTGTAAATGATTTTCTGCTGATTTCTTAATGTTTGTATATCAGAGCCCCCAAATCAGGTGTGATTACCTCTTGGAAGGGGAAGAGAGTTTATTTGTTATCTTCTGAATCAACAGTGATAGGTTCAGAATCTGTTGAATAAGTTTAAGTTTTAGTGTATTTTTACTATGAGAATTTCTTGCTTTATTTGCTTTTAGGATGGTAGAGTTTGCAGAATTGGATTTTCAGTACAGCCAGACAGATTGGAATTGGGTAAACCTGATAATAATGATGGGTAAGATATTATGTTCTTTCTAATTCATATACGTTTAGCTGCTAGATGGTATTGTATTAAGCTCATGTTTTGATTTTGAAAATAAGAAAGCATTGTATAAAAGTAGGTGCTTAAAATAAACTCGAATAGGTTACTGTAAAGTTTTATTTTAAATCTTATGCAAGCACTGATTTGTAGCCAAACTAACATTAAAAGAGGAGTCAAGGAGCAGCCAGTTACAATGATTAAGGCAGCTGGATCCCACATGGCTGACAGGGCGGTTCAAGTCCTGGGCCCAGATGCTCTCTCTCTCTCCCCCCCTTTAGGGATTTTTATTTAATTAAATTAATTAATTGTTATTTTAACTTGCTGTAGGAAACATGTGCTTACCAGAGAGAGACAGAGAAAGAGAGAAAGGGAAAGTGAGAAAGCAAGCCGCCAGGTTTGGGACTTGAGCTGCAGTCAGCCATGTGGGAGTCCAGCTCCTGAACCACCATGCCACCTGCTGGCCCCCCACCTGCTTTTAAAACATTTGGGTGCATTTGCATGCATACCCCAAATCCAGAGTGCTCTAGTGAGCATGTGTACCCTATAACAAAAAAAGGAAAGATAATTATATAAAAAAGAATGCTAGAGAATTTGTGATATTTTTCAGTTGGTTGCCTCTATGAAAACCATGAATAATTTAAAAATTCAAAGAAAAATGTACTATTTAACATTCAGTGGTATTTAAAACGTGACAACAGTTTCACTTAGGAAAGAATGCTGGATTGTTATTAGGCTAGAAGTTACTAGATTTGCTGTTTGATATGTAGTATGAATTTCAGCGGTGTAATCAGAATCATTAGGTAGATATTTTACCACAGTAAAATCCTAGAGCAGTGAGGCTAGAATTACAGTTTCATTCCTATGCAGTTTGGGACTGTTCTGTGTTATTTTTTCCCTAGGTCAAAGTTAAACAGCAATTCAGGGGCAGGGAGAACGTCCAGGCCTGGTAGGACAAGTGACTCCCCATGGTTTCTCTCAGGTTCTGAGACACTGGGAAGGCTGGCAGGCAACACCTTGGGGTAAGTAGTAGCCAGTGCTGTCACTCTGAGCGATTGTCTCACCACAGAGTGAGGGAACTCTCCTGAACTCTGAGCAGGGAGCTTATGTTGCTCATGGCACGCCACCATGATAAAAATAACCAACACAGGCTCAGGACAGTGAACTCGGGTGCTTGAATTTTAAAAAATTTATGCTATTTACATGTGGTTATGATATCACTTAGTTTGCTATGTATATCACTTAAAATTTTAAATGATGGATCAGCCAGTGGCATGGTGGTTAAGCACTGGACTCCCACATGACTGACCATAGTTCAAATCCTGGACCTGGTAGCTTGCTTTCTCACTTAATCTCTCTGGTGAGCACACGTGCCCTATAGCAAATTTTAAAAATAATGATGGTAAATAAAATTAGATCTCAAAAAATATTTCTTTAAATGATTCTCTCTTTAGTCATGACTTGGATTAGAGAAAATCTTTTTTTTCTTTTTTTTTTTTTTTTTTGAGAGGTTTTTGTTATAAGGCGCATGCACTCGCCAGAAAGACAGAGAGAGACAGAGAGACAGAAAACGAGAAATCACCCCCCAGTGGGGGATGGCCATGCCACAATCCCTCCTTCTCTTTTTCCTCTCGGGATCTTGGGCACGTATGCACACGTGCCTGGCATGAGTTTAAGCCACCAGGTCCGGGACTCAAACCCTGGTCGACAACATCAGAGTCCAGCGGCATAGCTGTTATGCTAACTGCTGGTCCCAGAGCAAATCTTAATAATTTCTTTCTGGACTCTGAATCTGGTAGTTTTTCCTGAATTAATGAGCTTTGTTAATCACGTTACCAAACTTTACAGCCGTTAATGAAGTTATTTTTACTGGGTCTTTTCAGAAAATCAATCCTTTCAGGAATCATAAAAGTGCCTTGTTTGAAATTAGTATATGGTTACTTTAGTTCAGTAGTACATGAACTTGAGATAAAACAGTAGAGAAGGTATCTAGTTTAAAAGATATGGGACTGGTAGATGGCGTAGTGGTTATGTCGCTGGATTCCCACATGACCGACTGTGTTTTGAGTCCTAGACCCAGTAGCTTGAAAATCATGCCAGTGGCCATCCACCTGGGAAGTGATTTTTCACTTTCCCTCTCATTCTGTCTCTCTCTCCCTCCAGTGAGCACATGCATGCTAAGACAAAAACCTCTAAATAAATGAGTGAGTAAGTAAGTAAATATATATATACATACATACATTTTGTAAATACATTAAAAAAGTTATAATTAGAGAATACAGGGCCACTGTTGCCAAATCCAAACCTCTGTGCTCTTTCCCATCTTTTTTTTTTTTTTTTTTTTGCCTTAAGAGAACCTGTTTTTTGTTTGTTTATTTGTTTTTGTTTTTTGGTGAAACCTTCTGACATAAATGTTGAAACTTGCTGATATTTTCCTGAAAATAAATGCACACATATACAGACACCTATCAGTAATACATTGTGTATGTGTGCATGTATGGACATGTGCAATTTTTCAGTGAACTGTTTTAGGACAGATTTAGATCGAGAGGATAATTACAAAGATAGCATTGATAGTTTCCTTGTACCCAATAATGAGTTTTCAGTATTAACATCTTACCTTAGCTTGGTACATATGTTACAATTAATGAGTGAATACAATGAGGGATACACTAATAGTAACTAAAATCCATAGGTCATTCATATTTCCATGGTTTTTACCTAATGTCCTTTTTCTTTTCTGCTATTCAGGATGTAATATTGATCATTGGGAAAGTCATGATACATTTTTATGTTTCTCTATGCAAAAATGTGTCATGACTTTTCTGATGATCAATATTACATTTAGTTATCATTTCTTAGCCTTTGTCTTATTTTTGATTTTATAAATATATTTGCTTTTTTAACCAACCAAGCATATGGTTGCCCAAGGGCTTCCTGTTTGCGAGCTATGGGCTAATTCCATACTAGGTGTGATTTCCTCAGGTGATTTTGTGTCATTCTGTATATCTCTTTTTCCTTCATTCTGTATATATTGAATACTATATGATAAGATCAGAATTGCGGGATTAATTTGATACGCAAACTCCAAAAGTAGAAACAGGTTTTCCCATTATTCCTCAGATAAAAATGAAAAATTACATAGCTCACTGAAATGATAGGCCAAAGGAATCACTGTCCAGTACTATTTTGTGACTATATTCTTTATTTATACTTAGTACGCTGTTCAGAGGAATGTTTAGGAGCAGTTGAGGTATGGGGACTGGTAGGTGGTTTAGATCCTGGTAGGAGAAATACTGGATGTGGAGAGTAGAAAAACAAGGTATTCTTCATGATAGCAGATTAATAGGCAAACCAGAGATACACTTACAATTATTTTTGTTTCACTTTTTTATCCTTTTTTTTTAAAAAAAAAAAAAAGGAATTATTTAACTTTTTGAAATTTATTTATTTATTTTCAATTTGACTAGAGAGGGACAGAGCGAGAGAGAGAAATTGAGAAAGCAAGCCGCCAGATCTGGGTCTCAAACCAAGGTCGGCCATGTGAGAGTCCAGCGCCTTTAACCACCACTCCACCCGCTGGTCCCAATAGTGAGTGTGTGCGCATGTAAAGTAGAGGGAAAGTGAGAGAGAGAGAAAAAGCATCCAAGTCTCATCATGCTGTGATCTCCTTACCCCAGCCTTTCACGTTTTCAGTATTTGGGGCTTCTGAGCTTGGGATCTGGCTGGTGGTCAACCATGTGACTGTTAGTACTGCAGTTATGTACATTCATAAAGAATAAAGTAATAATAATTTGGGAAAAAAAGAAGAAAAGCTATATGATGATGATGATGTAGCTAGTAATGTCTTTGTCTTGACTGATACACAAGGTATTCCTTCTGGAAAAAGAAATTAATACACTGTAAAGATATATATGATTCAATGTAATATAAACAAGATTATGATAATAATAAAAAAAATACCAGTTTTTCTAGAGTTTCCCCTGACCCTTAATTTTACTAAGGAAACTATACATTTTTGTTGTTTGTTTAGACATAGATTGGGCCTTTCTGATTAAGTAAGGAGGGGAAACCAAGTGATTAAGTAAGGAGGGGAAACCAAGAAGTTTGATGTATACTGATTTGAGAATTGTTACTAATATATTCAAAATGTCTAAGGATAAAAACAGGGTTGGAAAAACAAATTAAGATTAAGTCCATTTGCTGGGGGAGGTAGAAGATTTCAGCCTTAGGTGACTGCAGTAGGAGTTGAGTAAAGTCCCTCTGAATTGAATTTTGTTTAAGTATTCATTTCATTTATAAGAGAATTGGCACTGTGTGTGTGTGTGTGTGTATGTGTGTGTGTGTGTGTGTGTGTGTGTGTGTAATAAATGATTTCTAAAATTTTTTAAGTTCATTATTATTTTTTTAATTTGGTATAGGGCATATGTGGTCATCAGAGAGAGATAGTGAGAAAGAGAGAAAGCATACCCGCAAGCGGCAAGGTCTGGGACTCAAACCACGGTTGGTCACTTGGAAGTCCAGTGCCTTAGACCATCATACCACCTTGCGACCCAGCACTATGTTAATATAAGAGGCTGAAGTGATTTGTGTGACCATTTTTAAAAAAATTTGATTGAGGGAACCAGCAGTTAGTGTAATGGTTATGTCGCTGGACTCCCACGTAGTCGACCGCGGTTTGCGTCCCGGACCTGGTGGCTTAGAACTCACGCTGGGCGTGTGTGCGTGCGTGCCCAAGATCCCAAGAGGAGAATGGAGGAGAAAGGATTGCGGTGTGACCATCCCCCATGGAGGGGGAATTTCTCGCTTTCTGTCTCTCTGTCTCTCTCTGTCTGTCTGGCGAGTGTACGTGCCCTATAGTGAAAACCTCTCAAAAAAAATTTTTGATTGAATACAGAAAAGTAGTAGTTTTGTGGTTATCTAGATAACTCGATTTTAAGTTTCTTAATTCTCATTTTTGGGGTAATAAGTGAAAATCTAGATGTCATGCCCTTTCTAAATTTTCTTATACAAGAAAAAGATAATGAATGTGTCTTACATATTAATAGTTGCCTCTCCTTGGTCAAGATGGTTAAAGTGCTAAATATTAATGAAATATGAGGGGCCTTTAAAAAGTTTGTGGAGAAATGGAATTAAAATATCAGTTTATTTTAGTTCAAAAAAAAAGTTTTTTTTAAAATCAGTGCGTAGTTCTGTTTCTTTTTTCATAATATGTGATTCCCATGAACTTTTAGAAGACTCCTCATACTATTCATTTTTTTTGGTGAGGGGGAGGTTTTTGCTATAGGGTGCGTGTGCTCGCCAGAAAGACAGAGAGACAGAGACACAGAAAGCGAGCAATCACCCCCCCCCCAAGGGAATGGGCACACCTCAATCCCTTCTCCAATCTCCTCTCAGGATCTTGGGCACGCACACACACGCGCCCGGTGTGAGTTTAAGCCACTGGGTCTGGGACTCGAACCGTGTTTGACTCTATAGGAGTCCAATGATACAGCCATTACGCCAACTGCTGGTCCCACTGCCTCATACTTTTTTTTGGGGGGGGGGGGTTTGCCACAGAGTGCGTGTCTTTGCCCCCAAAAAGACAGAGAGAGATAGAAGGCGAGAAATCACCCCACAGGGGACATGGCCACTCCACAGTCCCTTCTCCGTTCTCCTCTCGGGATCTTGGGCACACATGCACACGTGCCCCGCATGAGTTTAAGCCACCTGGTCTGGGCTGCGAACCGCACTTGACTACATGGGAGTCAGCAATGTAGCTATTACGCCAACTGCTGGTCCCACCACCCCATACTATTCTAACAAATGAATGTTTTATCCCATGCAAAGCACTCCTGAGTTCTAAAACGTGAATTTTACTTCATATTGAACTGAATGTTAGTAAAATATGGTGGGTCTTTCATGTAAGGGTGAGATACATTTATTTTAGGGTCCTGACTAGAAATAATTATGTGGCTCTTGTAAATTTATTTTAGAAGATGTGAAAGTGTGCTATCTAATCTTTTTAAACACTGGATTTATATATAATCATTTAAAAAAATAGGAACTTTAGAAAGTTTTGCTGGGACCAGCAGTTAGCATAATGGCTATGTCCCTGGACTTCCATGTAGTCAACCACAGTTTGAGTCCCGGACCCAGCGACTTAAACTTACGCTGGGCGTGTATGTGTGCGTGCTCAAGATCCTGAGAGGAGAATGGAGGAGAGGATTGTGGCATGGCCATCCTCCCGGGGGGGTGATTTCTCACTTTCTGTGTCTCTGTCTTTCTGGTGAGCGCACATGCCCTATAGCAAAAACCTCTCCAAAATTAAAAAAAAAAAAAAAGAAAAGAAAGAAAGAAAGTATTGCTGCAGGGCACATGGACTTTCTAGAGACAGAGAGGAAAAGTGAGAAAGCACCCCAAGGGGGATGGTCAGCTCCAGTCCCTTGTCTTCTCTTCTTCTTGGGACTTTAGGCATGCGCACGTTCACACATGCACACACACAGCATTTTCCTTCACTGTACTGAGTCTGGAACTTGAACTGTGCTTTTGGCCAGTGGAATCCAACTTCATTAACCACCATGCCACCAGCCAGCCCATGTACAGCCAGCACATTGTTTGTTTTTGTTATATGGTGTGTGCACTTCCTGAGAGAGACAGAGGGAGAGAGAGGAAGTGAGAAAGCAGCCCTCAGGGCGAATGACCATTCCTCAGTCCCTCCTCTACTCTCCTCTTGGGATTTTGGTCATGCATGCACACGCACCTTGTGCCAGGTCTGAGACTTGAACTGTACAGCCTGCCATGTGGGATCCAGTTACCTTAACCACCACACCACTTGGCTGGCCTCATTGTTATTTTAAAGCTCAGTTTTATTAGCTTTGTCTTTTGTCAAAATGCTACCTTAAAGTATTATGTCAGTTAGAAAAATTTAACTTTATCTTAGCTTAAAAGAAAATGAAACCCGAAGTGATCTTTTAAGAGTGGTTACTTAAACTGATAATTTCATAAATTCTCCAATGTTTAGAAGCCGCTGGAGTTCTGGAGTGGGTGGAAGTGGAGGAGGATCCTCTGGTAGGTCATCAGCTGGAGCTCGAGATTCCCGACGACAGACTCGAGTTATTCGGACAGGACGGGATCGAGGGTCTGGGCTTTTGGGCAGTCAGCCCCAGCCAGTTATTCCTGCATCTGTCATTCCAGAGGAGCTGATTTCACAGGTATGGATCTTACAGAATACTTCATGTAAAGAAAACAGGACAATGTGAGGTTTAACCGTATGTTGTCATAGTCATGACTCATATCAGAAATCGTGAGTAACAATTTCTGCATTGCTCCTAGAAAGCAAATTTTGATGAAAATTAAGTCAAAAGAAAAGTAGCATAACACTCTTTATTTTTTATTTCAGGCCCAAGTTGTTTTACAAGGAAAATCCAGAAGTGTCATTATTCGAGAACTCCAGCGAACAAATCTTGATGTAAATCTTGCTGTAAATAATCTGCTTAGCCGGGATGATGAAGATGGAGATGATGGGGATGATACAGCCAGTGAATCTTACTTGCCTGGAGGTTAGTAGATCACAGTCATGGCTTTCTTATTTCTGGAGCACTCTGACTAGGAATGAAATTATAAAGTACAGTTGATTTTCTGACTATTCTTTCTGAGCTAGTAGCCCTCACTTTGGGCTTCTTGATTTGGTTGTAAAATTCCTTTTAAGGAAAATATATTTGCTCAATGGGTTTGTACTTGGTCCCAGAAAAGATATGATTGTATGTATATGGCTTTATAGATGATTCTGAAATGTACTTTCGTTTTGTTTTCCCTTTTATTAATGATACAGGAAATGAGAGAGAGAAAGAGAGGAAAGGAGTGAGAGAGAAGCACCCTCTACAGAGTCTGGTTATGCTTCCTCCAGTCCTCCAGCCTGTCACATCTTGGGTACTCACTCATGCCTTGCATGTCCCAGGCTGCTAGGGCTTGGGTTTTGAACCATTGTCACCACGTGTGATCTCACTTTTCTTGAGCAGCATGTTACCAGTGTACCATTGAGCTGGCTCAGAAATGTTATTTTTGATGCCCATATTACTGAAAAGATGTATTAACTAAACTGCATGTAGATTTTGAATATATTCTTTTTAAGGTATCATGTTTTATGTCTTAAAGAGTGATCTTTTTTCTCGAGATTAGTTAGTAGCTTACTCAAAGTAATGTTAAGTAATGTTAATTCCTTATTAGGTAGTAGTTTTGTTTCCTCAGGTAATAACAGGCCCTGCTTTTAATATGTCTTAATTTTCAGAAATGTTTTAGTGTCTACAGCTGCTTTATTTATAATCGTTTGTTTCTGCCTGTAGAAGATCTTATGTCTCTTCTTGATGCTGACATTCATTCTGCCCACCCAAGTGTCATTATTGATGCAGATGCCATGTTTTCTGAAGACATTAGCTATTTTGGTTATCCTTCTTTTCGTCGTTCATCACTCTCCAGGCTAGGCTCATCTCGAGGTAATTTTGCATTTATTTCTTTTTGATTACAGGTTGGCTATATGGAAAGATAAAAGAGATAGCAATAAAATTACAGCATATGAAATCATTACTTATTTGTGCTTTTGGATGTTTTGTCTTTAAAGCCAGTTATTTTTTATTTTGAAGAGCCACAATAATATTTTAGAGATGAGATTTCCATTATGGGCTATATCAAGGATTATAACTTTGTAACTATATTTTTAATTAGGAATATGGATTCTGAACTAAAAGCAGAATTCTACTTTACAGTGAGTGACATGCAGCATTCAGAAAACAAGTCTCCATAGTTTATTTGATTAAAGTAAAGTGATCGTTCTGGTCATTTTAAATCCTGGTTAGATAGAACTGTAAAATATGAAAAAAGTTATCAGAATGGGATGGCCAATATTAAATATATGGAATTGCTTAGCTTATTAAAATGCTATTTTCAAAGTTCGAAATCCTTAAAAGATGCAGTACATCTAGCAGTTAGAAAGACTATCGTGAAATCATTAACTCAGCCTCTGTATTTGTTTGTGTTTAGATTTAGCTTCTATTATAACTCCTAAGTCAATATTTATAGTTTTCAGAATGTACAACTGCAAAATTTGAGTAATAGACAAAATCTAGCTGTATGTACTGGTCATTAATAAATTAGAAGAGTTGCCATGTTACATTAAGATTTAAGACCTTATTACAAATACCTAGTGATTGATAGTATAGTGTTAAAATAATAGATCTATGTGATCTTTTACTATCTTGAACATATTGTGTGATAAATAGCTTTAAATTTTTAAAATAAACACATACTTTTTTTTCTTAAATGTATTAAGTATTACATTTTAAAATATTCGGTATCTAACACAGATAATTCCTTCTAAATTTGTCAAAAAGTTCATTATATATAAGGATTGCTTTTAGTTTGAACCATATGAAATAGCTGGTACTTGATCACTTTTGACCCATGTATATGGCAGCTTTGTGTGGTTCAATTGAATATTGTCACTAGTCCTTATTTTTCAAGTCTTGGAGAGCTTACTTTGATGACCTTATTTATTTGGTTACCTATTTTTAAAAGTAATGTGCATACAAACTAAAAACAATATGGATTATGAAAAATTTTGTAATGATTGGGTTGTCAGGAAAGTCATGATACATTTTTGCATAGAAAAATATGCCATGACTTTCCTGATGACCTTAATAGCTTATCATACTGGATTATAGTGTAACCTTTTTCAAGTTTTTTCTCCCAGTGTTTGCAATTTAAAATAGAAACTTAAGACATTGTAACAGATACTATTTTAATTTGCTTATATGTGTCTAGTAAGTTGAAATTGTAATTTATGCACATTTTCTAACATATAAATAAAAATGTTTATTGTGAGCATTTCTGATGAAAGCCAAAAATGTTAAATTCTGTTAAGAAAACCACAAAAAAGCCCCAAATCTAGTTTAAAGCAATTTAAAAAATATGCAGTTGAAATACAGAAAAATCTGCCTCTACATAGTTTTTAAAAATACCGATTTTATAAATTTTAACATCCCGTTGAAAGAGTTAATAATATTTTGAATGTTGCATGTCAGCCTTATTAGATATACATTTAACTAAATTTTTGTGAGTAGATAAACTGCTGTTAGTTGCATCCTAAAGGGTCTTTACTAGAGAGTGGCTTACTTTTATCCCACTGGTGTGACCCAATTGCATACCAGTTCTCCTTCTTCCCTTAGAGAGAGACTCTGAGCTGTTGCGTGAACGTGAATCCGTTTTACGTTTACGTGAACGAAGGTGGCTTGATGGAGCCTCATTTGATAATGAAAGGGGTTCAACAAGCAAGGAAGGAGAGCCAAACTTGGATAAGAAGAATACACCTGTTCAAAGTCCAGTATCTTTAGGAGAAGATTTGCAATGGTGGCCTGATAAGGTATTTGAAAATAATTTACCATCTGTCCCCTTTTTACTTATTTCTTTTTTCTTTCTCTTTCTCTTTCTTTCTTTTGTTATGTTTTAAAGATTTTGCCATAGAGCCCATTTGCTCACTGGAAAGTCATAGAGAGATAATGAGAGGGAAAGTGAGAAATCACCACCCCAGGGGAAATGGCCACAAGCCTCTCCAAGAGGAGAATGAATCATTCTCTCCTGGGATTTTGGTATGCACACACATTTGCCCTGCGTGATTTTCAAGTTGCTCGGTCTGGGACTCAAACCATGGTTAGTCATTGGGAGTCCAGAGCCATAACTCTTATGCAACCTGTGATCTCACCACCTTTCTTCTTTAAGTAGATATCTGAAAAGTCTCCTACACACCCCGAAAAAGTTTTTATTTTACTTATTCTGATTTTTGTACTACCATTCAAAAAGAGAAAATAGGGACCAGCTGATGGTGTTACATTTACATCGCTGGACTCTCACATGGCTGACCATGGTTTGAGTCCTGCACCTGGTGGCTTAGACTCCCACTGGGCACGCACACATGCGTGCGTGCGTGTGCCCGAATTGCTGAGAGGAGAATGGGGGAGAAGGGATTGCTGTGTGGCCACCCCCCTGGGGGGTGATTTCTTGCTTCTTGCTTTCTGTCTTTCTTTCTCTGTTGAGTGCACACGCCCTATAGCAAAAATCTCTCAAAAAAAAAGAAAATAAAAGCACAAACACAAAGCAATATTTTGGGTTTGTTTACAATGTAAGTACAGCATATTCATGTGACATTGCATGAGTCATCTCCGATGTGTTCAGTGCTGCTAATTTTCTTCTTGAAGCAAATGAAGAGGAATTTGGGTGGTAGTTCTAGGCATCATTGTTCTGTTCTAGGTCTTCTTTTCTGGTAATATGTATTCTAGTAGCTGATGTTCTAATTTGTTTAAATTTGTGATGTCTGGACCCCAGTTTCTCTAGGGCAGGTCTGAGGTTTGATACAGGTTGTATGTCAGAACAAGATTATCGTTTCGCGGTTAGTTCATGGTCCCATTTAATGGCAGGGAGTTCTGACAGACTCTTTCCTGTGACTGCTGTGGGAGACAAAATAGGCTGAACAGGAATGGAATGGGGGACTTTGTCTCTGCATCCTGAGGAATAGTACAATGACTGGATTCTGGAAAGCATCCAAGATTTGCTAAGTTGATTAGAATTTTAAAAAGTCTATCCTTGCCACAAGTGAAACAGTCTGCATCCCATTGATGGTGTAGTGTATATTTCATTGTCTTAAGTGATTGGTAATTTATCTTCAAAGGCTTTTTTTTAGAAAGCCATATGCTTTTCAGTTGTTTTTCAGTGTGCTGTTTCTTATTTCCAGAGCCAGTTGAGTAGAGAATTTTCTTATACAGCAGTAAACTGAAAGAAAATGGAAACTTTGCAGTTAATTTCTAGCAGATAATGCGGAGTCTGATTTGGATTTCTTTTCTTTCTTTGAATTTGGGACATTGAAGGAAAATATTTAACTTCCTGAATTTTATGTTCACATAGTTATTGTGAATCCTGATGTAGGTCATTAATTTTCCTCTGCATTCAGCTCATGTGGAAAACTTGAATGCAAGAAGGAACATGAATTTTAATCAGTCTCTTTGGAAGCAAAAGTTTATTCTGTTTTCTTTGGTAGCTTCTAAACTTGCCCTGAATCGTATAGTCTTATTTATATCCACAAAACTAGAAATGTCTGAAGTTCTGCCTTTAGTTCATATGGTAGAGAGTGATTTAAACCATTGGAATTTTACTTACCATTTTATTTGGGTACGTCATTCACTGTTTTTTGTTTCTCTTGCTTGCATTATGTAAAGGCTTTGTCTATTTGATATTGGCAGGGAGTACTAGAAGGCTCATCAATCATGTTTTAATAGTGTCATTGTATATTAGTAGTCTAGGCTTCTTTATCTTGTATTATTTTTGATTACTGAAAGTGTTTTTTTGAATTTTTTATTTTAATTTACATTTAATCACATACATCTTCACAGTGTACACCATTGCTTTTTTCAGAATGAATATCATGCATATCAGTCAAGACACAGAATGACATTTCTATATACATTATCATCAGCAAATAAGTTTTCATTTTCTTTGTCATTTAAACATACTTTTTTTCTTTTCTTCTGTTCTCCCTCCATTACCACCCTCTGTATTACCCCTATCCTTATTACTATCTCTAGTATCTGCCATTGCCTTCCCTGCTACTATACCTTCCAACCTTTCACTTTGTGCTATAGTGTACAGACAATTGGTATATATTCTGGGACATACAAAGTGTGTCTTTCATAGTCTGGCTTGTTTTGTTTAGCTTAAATCTTCCATATTTGTCCACTTTGTATCAAATGTCAGGGTCTCATTGTTTTGTATTACTGAGTAGTATCTGTAGAGTACATATACCACATTTTTTCAATCCAGTCCTCCTTTTTGGACATTTGGGTTGATTCCATGTCCTAGCGATTGTCAATAATGCTGCAGTAAACATGGATGTGCAAGTGTTTTCCTGACTGAGGGTTTTTCTATCCTTTGTGTAGATACCTAAGAGTAGAATTACTGGGTTTTATGGTAGTTCTATTTGTAGGTTTCTGAGGAATCTCCATATTGTTCTCTAAAGTGGTTGTACTGCATTCCCACCAGTTCTCCTGTCACCATAGCCTCGCCAGTACTTACCATTATTTATTTTTTTAATTTTAACCATTCTAACTGGGGTTAACTTGTATCTCATTGTGGTTTTGATTTACATTTTCCTTATGATAAATTATGTCAATCATGTTTTCATTTGCTTTTGGGCTGTTCATATTTCTTCTTCAGAAAATTGTCCATCCAGTTCCTTTTCCCATGTTTTAATTGATTATTTTTTTGTGGATAAGCTGCTTGAGTTCCTTTTATATTCTAGTTATCAGTCTCTTATCTGAGGTATAGTTTGCAATATATTCTCCCACTCTAAGGTTGTCTTCTTACTGTACTTATTTCTTTTGCTGTGCTTAAGCTTAGCCTAGTATAGCCCCATTTATCTATTTTTGGGACTATTGCCTGTGCTTTGGAGGTCGTCTTTAAGAAGTCTGCCTTCTCCAAGGTATCCAAGAGTTTTTCCTGTGTTTTCCACCAGTATTTTAATAGTCTGAGGTAATTTTTAGATCCTCAATCTGTTTTGAGTAAATTTTTGTAGTGGTAAGAGATAATGATCCAGTTTTATTCTGGATATCCATATTCAGGTGGATATCCAGTTCTCCCAGCACCATTTGCTGAAGAGATTTTCTTTTTCCCACTGGATTGTCTTGTGCCCTTTGTCAGGGATCAGTTGACTATATTTTGCAGTTTATTTGAGGGTTCTCAATTCTGTTCCATTGGTCTACTTGTCGGTTTTTGTGCCAATACCGTGTTTTAATTATCAGAACTTTGTAATCTGTTTTGAGTCGGAAGTGAGGCCTCCTACTTAATTCCCCTTGCACAGTTTTGCTTTGGTGATAATAGGATCTTTTATGATTCCAGACAAATTTTATGCTTTTTTTTTTTTTTTTTCTGTATGTCTGTGAAGAATATCTCTGGTAAGTTTGATTGAAATTACCTTAAATTTGTAGATTAATTTGTGTAGGATTGACTCCTTGATTATATTAATTCCTCTAATCCAGGAGCATGAGATGTTTTCCCACTCTTTTGTATCATTTTAAATTTCTTTTCCAGTGTTTCATAATTTTTCTTGTAGAGATCTTTGATCTTTGGTAAGGTTTATTCCTAGGTATCTTACTGGTTTTTATGGCTATTATGAATAGGATTTCTTTCTTCAGTTCTGTTTGTCCATTGTTGGTATATAAAAATGCTGTAGATTTTGTGTTGATTTTGTATCCTGCCACTTTACTATTCATTTATCATTTCCAGAAGTTTGTGTGTGTGTGTGTGTGTGTGTGTGTGTGTGTGTATTCTTTTGAAAATTCTATGTATAGCATCATATCATCTGCAAATAGAGATAATTTCACTTCTTTTTTTCCTATTTGGATGCCTTTTATTTGACTGTCTTATCTTACTGCATTGGCTAGAGCTTCCACTACTGTGTTAAAAGGAGTAGTATCTTGTTGAGAATTTTTGCATTTGTATTTATCAGGGATATGGGCCTGAACTTTCCTTTTTTTGTCATGTTCTTGTCTGGTTTTGGAACTAAGGATGGAGGCTTCATAGAATGAATTTGGGAGGATTCCTTCCTTTTGAATTTTTAGAAATAGTTAAAGGAGAATTGGGGTTAGTTCTTTAAAAGTTGGGACCAGCAGATGGCGTATGGTTTCATCTCTGAACTCCCACCTAGTCACCATAGTCCTAGTCCCAGACTTGGGGGCTTAAAATTCACCTTAGCCCGCATGCTTGCCTGCCCAAAATGCTGAGAGGAGAATGGAAGAGAAGGGATTGTGCCATGGCCATCCACCGTGGGGGGGTGATTTCTTGCTTTCTGTTTCTTCCTCTGTGTCTCTAGTGAATGCACACATATCAAAACTGTAATAACAATTTGGGAGGGGGGTAGAATTTAGAAGTAAAGCCATTGAGACCTGGGCTCTTATTTATTGGAAGGCTCTCTATTACTGATTCAGTCTTATTGCTTGTTATGGGTCCATTCAGATTTTCTGTTTCTTTCTGGTGAGCTGTATGTGGTAGTAAATCTTGGTAAGATCTCTGTGTCCAGAAATTTGTCCATCTAATCTAGGTGTTTTGTTAGTTGGCATATAGTCTCTCCGAGTATTCTCTGATGATATTTTGTATTTCTTTTATGTCTGTTGTAATAATACCTGTTTCCTTGCTGATTTTTATCTGGTTCCTTTCTTTGTTCTCGATTAGTCTAGCTAAAGGTGTGTCAGTTTTGTTTATCTTCCCAAGGAACCAGCTTTTGGTTTTATTTATTTTCTGTATAGTTCTTTTATTCTCTATTTTATTTATTACTGTTCGAATATTATTTCTTTTCTCTGGGAATTTTTTTGGGTTTCTTGTTCTCTTTCCAGTTCCCTGAGTTGTGTTGTTAGGTTGTTGATTTGCCACCTTTCTTTCTGCTTTTTTCTTGTGGGCACTAATTGCTGTGAACTTATCTCTTATGAGCACTTTTGCTGTGTCCCATAGGTTATAAACACTTGTTTGTTGGTTATGACTGTTTCTATTGAACCTTTTTATTTCAGTCTTAATTTCTTCTATAGTTGTAAAGTCATTCAGATGTAGGTTGTTTAGTTTCTATGTGTTCGTGAATTATTGAGGGCTTTTTTTTTTTTTTTCCTTTTTTTTTTTGGGAGGTTTTTGCTATAGAGCATGTGTGCTCACCAGAAAGACAGAGAGAGCCAGAGAGACAGAAAGTGAGAAATCACCCCTCAGGGGGGATGGCCACCTTGCAATCCCTTCTCCATTTTCTTCTCAAGATCTTGGGGCACACACGCACATGTGCCTGGTGTGAGTTTAAGTCACCAATTCTGGGATTTGAACTGCAGTCGACTACATGGGAATCCAGTGACGTAATCATTACACTATCTGCTGGTCCTGAGGGCTCTTTCTGTAGTTGATTTTAAGCTTGATTTTATTATAGTTGGAAAAGATGCTGAATGTAGTTCCCTTACATTTGAATTTGTGAAGGCTTGTTTTGTGCCCTGGCATGTGGTTAGTCTTTGAAATCGTTCAATGTGGGGGTGAGGAAAATGTATTATTTTGTGATAGTTGGGTGAAACACTCTGTAGATGTCTTTCAAATCCATTCCATATACAGTATCATTTAGATCTTGTATCCCTTTGTTTACTTTTTGTCTAGATGTTGTTTACAGAGGAGTCAGTGGGGTGTTGAGACCCCCTACAATTACTGTGCTATAGTCTATCTCTCCCTTGAGATCTGACAGTCTCCCTTTGTTGTATTTTAGGTGGTAAGGTACATCAGTATTTACAAATGTTTAATCTTCTGGGTGAACAAGCCCTTTTAGTGTACTATATAATGTCCTCCTTTGTCTTTTCTTAAATCTTTTAAAGTCTATTTTGTCTGATACCAGTATCACTACTCCAGCCTTTTTTGGTTTCCATTTGCATGGAATATCTTTTTCCAGCCCTTCACTTATAGTCTGTGTATGTTCTTACCAGTGAAGTGTGCTTCTTATAAGCAGCATATAGATTGCTTCTGTTTTTGTATTCATTCAGCCACTTGGCCTTTTTAATGGGAGAATTTAATCCATTAACATTCAGCATTATGATTGATATTCTCAGACTTATCCTGCCACATTTTTAGCCATTTTCTCAGTTTTCTGTTCTCTTATTTCTGTTTGTCTCTTTAGTTATCCTGATAAAGCAGTACTCGCAGTACTTCCTATAGAGCTGGTCTAGTATTGGTGAATTCATTCAGTTTTTATCTGAGAATACTTTTATTTGTTCTTCCTATTTGAAGTATAATCTTGCTGGATATAGTATTGGTTGAATTCGTTTTTCTTTGAATGTTTTGAATACATCTTCCTGTTCTTTCCTTGCTTGCATTGTTTTAGTTGAGAGGTCTGATGTTAGCCTAATGGGATGATCTTTTCATAATAGCTTGATATTTGCCTTTTTTTTTTTTTTTTGGAGGGATTTTTGCTATAGGGTGTATGCGCTCGCCAGAAAGACAGAGAGACAGAAAAGTGAGAAATCACCCCCCATGGGGGATGGCCACGCCGCAATCCCTTCTCTTCCATTCTCCTCTTGGGATCTTGGGTGTGTGGTTTAAGCCACCGGGTCCGGGACTCGAACCACGGTCGACTACATGGGAGTCCAGCGACATAGCCATTACGCTAACTGCTGGTTCCTCTCCCTTTCCGTTTTTAGAATACTGTCTTTGTCTTTAATTTTTATCAATCTGGCTATGATGTGCTGGGGGAGAATCTTTCTGTGTTGATTCTATTTGGGGTTCTTCTTATTTTTTGGGTCTGAATTTCTCCATGTTTCTCTATATTTGGAAAAATTTTAGATAGTATTTCATGAAAGACGTTTTCCATTCCTTTTGCAATTTTTTCACCTTCTGGAATACCCATTATGCAGATATTTGGATGTTTCTTGATGTCTAGAACTTTCTGCGTGTTGTCCTCTTTTTTGGGGGGAGGGTTGTTTATTCATTCTTTTTGGTGATTTAATCTATTTTAGAGACTTTGTCTTCAAGGTCAGAAATTCCTTCTTTTGCATGGTCTATTCTGCTGTTAATGCTGTCTAGGGAGATTTAAATTTCTCATATTACATTTTTCATTTCCAGAAGGTCTGCTTGATTCTTTTTTAGGGTGTCTATTTCTTTATGAAATTTATCTTTCATGTCTTGAAATGATTTTCTCATTTCTTGGAACTGATGTCTTTTTTCTCTTGCATCTCATTGAGTTTTGTCACCATGAAAATTGGGAATGACTTTTTTTTTTTGACATTTCTGTGTGTTTCTCTGTGCTGTCTATTGTTGATGAGGACCTACTATGCTCACCTGGGGGAGAGTTTTCTCCTTGTTTTCTTTCTTTTCTTTTTTCTTTTCCTTTCTAATTTTTTTTTAAGAATTATTCAACTTGATCCATTATTATTTTTTAAATTTGTCCAGAGAAAGATAGAGAGAACTGGGTCCGGGACTTGAACTGCAGTTTGCCATATGGGAGTCTAGCGACCTTAACTACTGTGCAACCTTCTCCCCCCACGCCCTGTTTTCTTACGTTTCTTAGACATCTGTCCCAGGCCCCAGGGTGGACTCCCGAGAGGAGGCCTGTCCAGACCAGGCTCAGATCTCTTGGTGGGCGAGGTGAGTTCAGGCTGCCAGAGCAGAGGGCAAACAAGTGCCAAAGTTTCAGTTATTCTCTGGCTCCTGAGGATGGGCTCACAAGAGGAGGACTGCCCACACCAGGCTCAGGTCTGCAGTGGGTGGTGGAGTGGCAAAAGTTCCAAATTCACTTCCTAGACCCTTAGGGTGGATTCAGAAGAGGAGGCCCTCCCAGACCAGGCTCACTGAAAGTTTTTTAACTGTACAAGTTTAGCAAGCTTTCCCTCTGGCTGTAATATCCTCTGTTAGATTTAGCTACACTTTGTTGGCCTTTAGTAATAGGTGTATTTTTAGGTTCAGCTTGGTTTTAAAGGCAGTTATTAGGTGCATGATGTAATTTTGATACTGAACAGACTTTTAGGGTGTCATTTCCTTTTTTTTTTTTTTTTTAGATAATGAGTGAATGAATGATATGCGATACAATGTATAATTATACCTATACTTTTTTTCCTATTAAATATCTCATTTAAAATAGCATCATTGAAAAAGAAACTTCAGTAGCTCATGATTGAAACAGAAACATCAAAATTTTCAGTTCTAGGAAACAAGACAGCTTAAGCCTAATTGAACTGTTAAGCATTATCTTTGAAAATGTGTTGAATATAGAAGCCTTTAAAGGAAAAGAAGACCTTATCTTCAGGTCCCTTTAGGGCACCAGGAAAATCGACCAGATGGGGACACAGTTTTATACCACACACAGAAGCAGGCAAGAGGTGGGACCATATTAGTTTCTCAGAATTGATTGGAGTAGTGATCCCTATGGAGTGGAAAGTTTTAGGGGAAGACTTGACTAGGGATTCAGAGGAAGGATAAGAATGTAGGGAGACGGTCTTAGGATTTACTTGGATGTCTCACACTGGTGCAAAGTAGACCAGAAGAGACTAGCCTGTGAAGGGCAGAAGGTTTGAGGGGCACTGTAAGAATTCTCAATGCAGGATAGTTTAAAAGTCATACTTAGGTTAGTCATTTAGAAACTATGGCAGTCATAGAGCATGCATGATTCATTTTCTCTTCCATGTCACAAACATATGTTGACTAATTGCTAGTAAGTACCTGGTGTTTTGGTAGCTATTGGGTCTATATTGATGATCACACTACAGTCTCTTCCACTCCATTTCTCCTTGTCAGAATTTTGAGTGCACGTGTGCATGCACACACGTCCCTGGTGTGTTTTCAAGCCTCATGGTCTAGTACTCAAGCTATGCAGCTGGCCCATGTGGGATCCAGCTGCTTTAATCACCATGCCTCTGGTTGCCCTGAGGAAACTTATAGCTGGAAAAGATTTTGTAGTTTATCTATAACTGGTTCTAAAAAAATAATTATTTTATTTATTATTATTTTTTAATTTGATGAGAGAGAGAGAGATTGAGAGAGAATGAGAAAGCAAGCCACCAGGTCTGGGACTCAAATTGTCGTTAGCCATGTCGGAGTCCTTTGCCTTAACTTCCATGCCAACTGCCGGCCCTGGCCCATTTATTTTTATGAACGATGAACTTCATGTCATTGCTTTTGTTTATAAGGCTTATTATTGCATATCCATCCTTGAAGCCAGGATGTGCCTGTATTTTATTTATTTATTTATTTATTTTTCATTTGTCAGAGGCTCAAGTGCTCACTAGAGAGGGAAAAAGCACTCCCAGTGAGGTTTGATCATACCACAATCCCTTCCCTTCAACCCTGTTGTGATTTTGAGCACCCATTTCCTCCACCCCCCAGACATATTTTCCAAAGGCCTGGGCTTCCCCAGGTCAAATCACAGTTAACCATGTGGGATTAGGCCCCCTTAACCATTAGGCCATGGGATCAGCCTTTGAGTAGTATATTTCTACTGTATCTCATTTTTCCCTCAGTACTATGAAATAGTATCACTTTTTTGGGGATCAGAATACATATTTCATCATCATTTCTTTATCTTTCTTTTTTTTTCTTTTTTTGGAGAGGTTTTTGTTATAGGGCGCGCGTGCTCGCCAGAAAGACAGAGAGAGACAGAGAGACGGAAAGCGAGAAATCACCCAGGAGAGGGGGGGGGGGGGGGGGGAAAGCAAGAAATCACCCTCTGGGGGGATGGCCATGCCTCAGTCCCTTCTCCTCTTGGGATCTTGGGAACCACATATAGGTGCCTGGCATGAGTTTAAGCCATCGGGTCCGGGTCTCAAACTGTAGTTGACTACATGGGAGTCAGCAACATAGCCATTACACCAACTGCTGGTCCCACACATTTCATCATAATTTCTGAGATGATGTAATCCAGAAATCTTAAAATTTAAGTGCAGTTAGTTTGCATAGTATATTTCTCTGTTCTTTTTTAGGGAACAGGAGAAATTCTGTTGGTAAATTAACTGGATTAGTATCTACTTTCTCGTCATCTATTTAGTGGTACAGTTTTTCTAAAATTTTACCATTTTATAGGCTAATCAGATTCCTCTAATAACAGAATATTCTCTTTAAACCGTTACAGTATAACCTTGAAGTAAAAATATTTCCAGTAACCTTTCAAACCTTTATGGTATAATCTTGCTGAAAATGTTTGCAGTAACCTTAAACTATAAATATTTCTCAAAAGTATTCTTTGAGTTAAATGTCAAAACTAATATTAAAACATAACTGAAAATTATCATGGGGAGGTTGAAAGCTCCATGAAAACAAAGGGTAAGAGTCATTCAGTCAGCTTTAATTTAGTAATTTTGACAGAATACATAGTATGTTAGACCTTTTGCAAGGTATTAGGGTAAATACCGTAATAGAATTAAGCACAAGAGACTTTGGATAATCACAGGAGGTTCCATCGAGTGACTGTGAAGAATGTGGGCTGTGGAGCTAAACTGCTGGATTTCATATCATTGCCATCCCCTTACTAGCTAGCTATGTGACATTGGTTAAATTTTTTGGCCTCTATGGTCTTATTGTTGTTATTATTTTATTAATCTGCAAGAGAGGGATGATAATGATATTTTACCCTATGGGATTGTCTTGAGGTTTAAATGACTTAGTCTACATAAAGCGTAAAGAGCAAGGAGGAGCATGGTACTATTCCAGGATTGCAGGTCATGGAGGGGTCCAAGAGCCTAGTGGATTTGGGTCTTCCCATGTAGCTGCATGTGGCCATCGTATTTTGTGTGACAGGTTCTCTGTTAGCAGGGAACTGGATACACCCTGAAAAGGGAGAGTCTATGCCCTTTGACTGGACTAGAATGTAAGTTATGAAAACATGCTACTATAATAATTATTTAGTATACAGGAAGGCTACATGTATCAAAATGTGAAGTAGTAGTACCTCGTCCGAGCTCTTGTCCAAGGGTTTCAGAGTTGAGCTAGCCAACTTCATACTGGCTTCTGAGGAGTTTTACCCCAAAACGTCAACTTTCTTATTGTGTTGCTCCCTAAAATCCATCCCCCACTCTTTTTTTTTTTTTTTTAGAGGTTTTGGTTATAGGGCGTGTACACTCTCCAGAAAGACAGAGACAGAGAGACAGAAAGTGAGAAATCACCTCCCTCCCAGGAGGATGGCCACGCCACATTCCCTTTTCTTCCATTATCCTCTTGGGACCTTAGGCACACACATGCACCCGGTGTGAGTTTAAGCCTCTGGGTCCAGGACAGGAACCGTGGTCGACTACATGCGAGTCTGTTGACATAGCCATTATGTCAACTGCTGGTCCCCTCCCCCTCACTCTTTCTTTCCCTTCATTGGCTGCCTTCCTCACTTTCTTTATCCCTTCTTTACCCAACTCCTTCCCTCTCTCTCCCTCCCCCCATCCATCCACCTAACAACCAGGTATAGTTGTTATAAGACTTAATTATTTTTATTTTAGAACCCTTTTTTTTTTTTGAGAGGTTATTGCTATAGGGCGCGTGCGCTTGCCAGACAGACAGAGAGAGACATAGAGACAGAAAGCGAGAAATCACCCCCCCCAGGGGGGATGGTCACACCACAATCCCTTCTCCTCCATTCTCCTCTCGGGATCTTGGGCATGCACACACACGCGCCTGGCGTGAGTTTTAAGCCACCGGGTCCAGGACGCGAACCGCGGTCGACTACGTGGGAGTCCAGTGACATAGCCATTACGCTAACTGCTGGTTCCCTTTAGAACACTTTTTAAAACATTTCTTTATTTATATTTTAACATTTGCTACAGGGCATGCATGCTCACCAGAGAGAGACAGAGAGAAAGTGAGAAAGAAAGCAAGCTACCGGGTCCGGTGAGAGTCGGACCTCATGCGAGACCTAAACTACCATATATCTGCCGGCTCCTAGACTTAATTTTTTTCACTGCTTTTCTGGCTTGTATGACTATTCACTATACCTAGTAGTTCTGGAATAGCTTTGATAATATAGTTAACTTTGAGAACAGCTAATTCAGTTAGGTAGTTAATCTCACATGGCTATTTTCACTTTTTTTTTTTTTTTTTTAAATTTTTGTCATAGGGCACATGTACTTGCAAGTGTGGTGGGGGAGAGGAGAAAGTGAGAAATCACCCCCGGGGGATGGGGGATAGCCACTGCATTGCCTTTTCCATCTTCCTTTGGGATTTCAGGCATGCAAGCATTTGCACCTGGCATGTTTTTCAAGCTGCTGAATTTGGGACTCAAACTGCAGTCAGCGATGTAGGATCCATCTCCTTAATGACCAGACTACCTGCTAACTCTCTTAGTAATTTTTGCATATATTTTTATTAGACCACACATTTAGTTATATAGTGCTGAATATCTGCGTGTAAATTGTAGCTATATATGTGTTTTTGAGTTTATATTTATCTGAAAAAGTTTTAGGCCAGAAGGCATGAGAACCTTATGAGAGGGAGAAAGGGAGAATACACCCCACAGCCGGGTTTTTTCACAGTGCAATCCTTTTCTGTCGGCTCTATCCCATCAGGATTCCAGGTTCACTTGCACATGTCCAGTATGTATTTTAAGCCATGAAGAATGGGATCATAACCTGTCAACCATGTGGAATCCAGTGCTCTCTATGAAACATTTAACTGCCAGAGGGCCCAGCCCTAAATAGGTGTTTTTATCAGCCTGCTTCCAACTGGAATCAGAACCACATTTAGTTCAGCATCACCTCGATACCTAAGCCAGATAAAGACACCCCAAGAAAAGAAAACCATAAGACAGTATGCTTCTTAACATTGATTCAGAAATCTCCAATTCAATAATAACCATCCGAATTCAGGCAACATGTCAGAAAGATGATATAGCATGACCACGTGGGATTTATTTCTAGAATTCAAGTCCAGTTAACATATGCAAATAAATCAGTGTGATGTATCACATTATCAGAATAAAAGAGAAAACACATAATCATCTTAATTGATGCAGAAAAAGCATTTGACAAAGTTCTGTATTCTTCTTGATAAACACTCTTAACAGTTAAGGTATAGAAAAACAGTTCCTCAACATAATGGAGTCCATGTGACTAACTCGCAGCTAAGTTGTAGTCAGAGTGGAAGAACTGAAGCTCTTCTACTAAAATCTGATTTGAAAAAAAAAAAAGAGAGGGATGCCTGTATTTGCCAGTTCTTTTCCACATAGTCCTGTAAATACTAGCTAGAATGGACAGACAAAAGGCACTCAAACTGGAAAAGAAGAGAAAATTATCTCTATTAGTAGATGCCATGATCCTTTATGTAAAAAGTCTCAAAGATTCTACAAAACAACTGTTAGAACAAGTGAATGATTTCAGTAAAGTTTCAGGATACAAAGTCAGCATTCAAAAAAAAGTAGCATTTCCCTTTTTTCCTTAATTTTAGTTTTTATTATTATTATTACTAAATTTTGAGTAGAGAGAAAAAGTGAACGAGCAAGCAAGCCACCAGGTCTGGTACTCGAACCATGTTTGCCACATGGGAGTCTAGCATCCCAGCCACCATGCCACCTACCAGCCCTCCCCCCCCCAAAAGTAACATTTCTAATCACATATAATGATCTAACTGAAAAGGAATCAAGAAAATAGTTCCATTATGGTAGCATAAACAGTGGCATACACACTGTTCAAGTGATGCCGAGTCCATATGGTAGATCGCATGTTCAGTTCCCTCATTGACCTATAAACACTGCAACATTCACACATCATCCTGGTTGGCCGTGAAGGCTGGAGGAAATAACGGTGTGAGACTCTATTGAGGGTACTTCCTTTTTATCTTTGCCACTTGCTTTTATGAATGAAGTAACTTTTAAAAAACCATACAACGGAGGAATAAATTTAACCAAGGAGGTGGAAAACACACTGAGAACAGAAACATTGATAAAACAAATTGAATGTGACACAAATAAATGAAAATCTATTCTATATTTGTGGGTTGGAAGAATTAACTTTTTTCAGTTGTCCATGCTTCTGAAAGCATTATACAGCTTTAATGCAATCTCTGTCAAAACTCTAGTGATATTCTTCAATGAAGTAGAAAAATAATCCTAACATATGTATAGAACCATCAAAGACTGCAAGTAGCCAAGCAGTACTGAGAAAGAGAAACAAAAGTTGGAGTATTACATTTCCTTATTTAAAATTATATTATAAATCTGTAGTAATCAAACAGTATGATACTGCCATGAAAAGCAGAGACCCAGACAGTGGAACAGAATAGAGAACCCAGAAACAAATCAGTCATGAAAATGGTCACTGGCTTTCAACGAAGGCACCAAGAAGACGTCTTACAAGGAGAAAGGATAATTTCTTTAATAAATGCTGCTGGGAAAACTGGATTTCTGCATTAACAAAGTTAGAAGAATGAAATTGGACTATTACTGTGTACCACACACAAAAAAATCAACTCAAAATGTTTGAAAGACCGATGTCTAATTCTTGGAGCCGTAAAACTTCTATACGAGAATGTAGAGGGAAAGCTTCTTGACTTTGGCCGTGGCAGTAAGTTTTTAGCTATGCTGCAAAAGGAAAAATAAATAAATGAGACTACATCAAACTCAGAAGCTTCCGCACAGCAAAGGAAACAATAAGCAGAACGATCAACGGGGTTCCAGCAGGTAGCATGGTGGTCAGGGCACTAGAGTCCCACATGTTGACTGTGGTTTGAGTCCTGGACCTGGTAACTTCTTTTTTTTTCACTTTCTCTGTCTCTTCCTTTGTCTTGGTGAATGCATGTGGGCCTATACAAAATTTAAAAAAAAAAAAAAAAAGACTTATTTTCTTCTAGGCTTTGTTTTCCAGTTTTAAGGATTTTTGTCTTGTCCTGAGCTGCTGATAGGTTCATGTACCTACTATTTGAACAGAATCTCAACCTGTTTCCTGGCTTTAAGTTTTAAGCATATTTCCTTAGCATTTATTTGGCTTATTAAAGCTAAATCTGCTTTTCTTGAAATTAAAAATATAGTAAAAAAATACATAATTATAGTATATTCATTCTACTCAGAGTTTCCTGCCTAAAGTCAGACATGTTTTCATAGATATGTATATATCAGCAGAGCTTACTATTGAAAGTAGTTAGATTATTTAAGAACTTTTGTGAATCAATAAAATGTGGAGGAAAAGGGAATAGAAAACAACTGTGGACACCTGAGATAGTGTGGGAGGAGAGTGGGAAATGGCAGAGGGTGAGAAATAGGGTTTTGTGTGTATATACATATATATATATGTATATATACATATATACATGAAACTAGAAATGGAAAATTATTGACAATCACATGTATAATTAAGCCACTATGCAACATATTCTGGCTGGGAAATCACATTTTGTATGCTGTGACAGTGCTCAGTGAATGAATGTAAAATAATTAAAAACAAAAAAAATTAAATTAAAAAAACTGAAAGAAATTAAATAATGCTTTAGAAAATAAGGCAACCAACAAAAATGAAAAGGACTGGTAAACATAAATATTGAATATTAGTAAACCATCTATTTGAAAAGGAATTAATATATGAAATTTATAAAGAGCTGTTTTAAATTAATAGGAAAACAGAAAACCTGATTGAAAATAGACCAAGGCCCTAACTGGTTAAAGGAGTGAAATAACCATCTCCTATCTGTTAGAATGGCTAGTATCAAATGAGATAATAGATATTGGTGGGGGATATGGAAAAAAAAAGTTTAGAATGCTGTCTGTGGGAATGTAAATTAATATAGCTCTATGGGGCCTTGCATAGTATATTAAAGTCTTTGGATAGCTGTAGTTTATGTTTATATAATTCATCTAGATTTGATGTGTCGATTAAAGTGGCAATGTATAAATCGGATTTGGTAAGTTTTATGCTTACAGTATTGAATTATTTTTACCTTATAGGATGGAATAAAATTCATCTGTATTGGAGCTCTGTATTCCGAGCTTTTGGCTGTCAGTAGTAAAGGAGAACTTTATCAGTGGAAGTGGAGTGAATCAGAACCTTATAGAAATGCCCAGGTATTTTTTTGTATTAAATCTTGCATTGTATAGCTACACATATCAGCATACAAAATAGTGATCATTTTTCTTATGCTTTCAAAGAATCCTTCATTACATCATCCACGAGCAGCATTTTTGGGGTTAACCAATGAAAAGATAGTCCTCCTGTCTGCAAATAGCATAAGAGCAACTGTAGCCACAGAAAATAACAAGGTATGAAACACTTTGCATTGATAAACATTTTGTGCTTAAGTTCTTGATTTTTCTTTCTCTTCCGTTTCCATCTTTTCATTTTTTCATCTTTCTGATTAGATCCATAAATACAAAGTGTCTCAAGCCTTAGTAGAGTAATCCAGTGTTACTGTTTTTTGTTGGCTAGGTCATCTCTGTAGTTTAATCAGATTTTAAAAGTAGCTTTTTACTTTAAGGGAAAGAAAAACTTTTCAGAAAAGTGTTGAGAAAGGAGATATAGAGAACCTATAAAATACAGATTGAGAAAGTGTGGATATGATACCCAAATGATTAAAGTCAGTAAATTCCTTTAATAATGGTTGGAGTTAATGATTAGTTGTGATTCTTGCCTTAAAGATGGCCCTATGCTCATTTCAGTACTGCTATTTTGATTTATTGGTGTTAAGTATTTTTGTTTCTAGTCTTACTATGAATCTTTACTGAATTACTTAACTTTTATAGCATGTAGCCAGTCCTTAGAGTATGCATACTTTGTTTTCATTTTGACCACAATCCCTTTGAAAAGATGAGTTGTTTTTATTTAAACCTCTAATATTTTACTCTCTAGGTTGCTACATGGGTGGACGAAACTTTAAGTTCTGTGGCTTCCAAATTAGAGCACACTGCACAGACTTACTCTGAACTTCAAGGAGAGCGGATAGTTTCTTTACACTGTTGTGCCCTTTATACCTGTGCCCAGCTGGAGAACAATTTGTATTGGTGGTGAGTCCCATAGAGAGGAGTGTGAAAGCTTTTGTGTGTATAGAGAGTTTGAGTAGTAGAATACCAACATCAGAAGGTCAGCCAGAAATGATGAGAGGGAAATTTCTCTTTGGAGCAAAGTAGCATTTAAAAACAGATAAACTGGGGACAGCAGGTGGTGGTTAAGGGATTGGATTCCCACGGTGCTGACCGTGGTTTGAGTCCTGGATCCAGTGACGTAAAAAGCACAACAAACAAACAAATAAATATGTGGGGGAAAAGTTTTAAAATTTTTATGAAAGTAATATATACTTAATGACTATAGTTATTAAATTTTATGAAAGTATAAAATAGGAACAAGTCTTCTAGAATCCTGCAACCGTAAGATAACTACTGTTAACATTTGGGAGATATTTTAAATCATTTAAAAAAAATAATTAGTTACTTAATTTTATTATTTGTTTGATTTCTGATTAGACGAGAGAGAGACAAGGAGAGTGAGAAAGCAGGTAGCCAGGTCTGCGACTTGATCCCTCGTCAGCTATGTGAGAGTCCAGTGCTTTAACCACCACGCTTCCTGCTGGTCTGGTTTAAATATTTTTTTCTTTCCATGGGGACGTACTTTGTTTTTACATATATGGAAGTGTAGGTTATAGGATATTTTTTTCATTTTATTGTATGGATATTCTTTCATTTACTAGTAACTGTTGGGTGATTTAAAATTTATTCTCTGTTATGTTTTAATGAATTATCTCCAAATTTTAAATCGACAGAAATAATAGATAGGAGAGTCTCCTAATGAAATATAATTATTTGGAAGAAAAAATAATCAACTTATGCATTTTCCATTAAATTTAATCCCAAAGTTTTAATGAAAGTGAATCCAGGGAACCAGCAGTTAGCGTAATGGCTATGCTGCTGGATTCCCACGTAGTCGACCGTGGTTCGCGTCCTGGACCCGGTGGCTTAAATCTCACGCCGGGCACATGTGCGTGCGTGCCCAAGATCCCGAGAGGAGAATGGAGGAGGAGGAGGGATTGTGGCGTGACTGTCCCCCCTGGGGAGTGATTTCTCGCTTTCTGTCTCTATTTCTCTCTCTGTCTGTCTGGCGAGTGCACGTGCCCTATAGCGAAAAACCTCTCCAAAAAAAAAAAAAAGTGAATCCAGTTATTTATTAACAAATTCCAAGTAAGAGTAGGTGAGAGATTTTAACTTTTTTAAGAGGCAAAAGTAATTGGAGAAGGAATGTACCCAAAAAATTCTTAAATATCAATACATATAATTTAAGATGAATTTAATGGGCTTCCTTGCTGCCTAGTTGATCGATTTATTTTTTTCCTTTTCAGGGGTGTCGTCCCTTTTAGTCAACGGAAGAAAATGTTAGAAAAAGCTAGAGCAAAAAATAAAAAGCCCAAATCCAGTGCAGGTATTTCCTCAATGCCAAACATCACTGTTGGTACCCAGGTAAGTGATTAGGATTAAGCTTGTTCAAAAGCTTAATTTTTTTCTATTTGAAATCACTTTTTCCCCTGTAAGCTGTTATTCTATAAGTAATTTTATAAATGAGCGTTCTGTGAAAGACCAGATTTCAGTAGCATGTATGTGTCACATCATTCTTCATTTAGTAGTTAACATTGTACACAGTTCTGACCTAATGTCGTTTGGTTTCTCTATGGGCAGGATTTCTAGACTTGCTTGGTTTTAAGAATCATTTGGTTCTTTTAAAATGCAGAATCTAGGACCCTTTACCACTGAAACATTGGTTAGAACAGTCATTGTCTTCAGCACACATCCCAGAAGATTCTTATGACCGAGTAGTTTGAAAGATAACTGCTATGGCGGGGAGGGTATTGTCAGTATGAGCCAGGAGACGTTGTCAGATCCCCATGTCCTTCCCACCCCCTGGGAAAAAATCCTCAGGCCTCCACCAGTCTCTGGTTTTGGCTCTGAGATAGTTTCTGGCTTTTGTAGGTATCTTACAGAAGGTGATTTTTTAATATCCCAGTGGTTCTCCACAGTATAGTTCAAAGACTTTCCTGGTTCTTTACCATTTTCACGGAGTCTGCAGAATCTTTTTCCTGTTTTGTATCTGTGTGAGGCTGAGTTGTCTTCATGTAACAAGAGTAACATAGTAGTAAAAATCAAGTGCAGATGTACACATGAGAATTCAGCTGTTCTACTAAACTGACATTAAGGGATTTGCAAACATGTAAACAGTGCCATTTACTAATACTTTTTTGAAAATTTGTCTTTTTTCATAAAAATTGTTTATATTAACATGAGTTTTATTATGAAATATTTTAAATTTTCTGGTTTTAGTACTAATGCATTTAGTATCTCCAGTTTTCATTTATTATTATAATTTGGTATGACCCATATAAAAG
Source organism: Tupaia belangeri chinensis (assembly GCF_000334495.1). Taxonomy (NCBI): domain Eukaryota; kingdom Metazoa; phylum Chordata; class Mammalia; order Scandentia; family Tupaiidae; genus Tupaia; species Tupaia belangeri. Next base: position 4,098,013 of record NW_006159625.1, read on the forward strand.
ATTTTTGGGGTATTCATTTATATTTAATAATGAAAAAAGGTCTTGATCAGAAGAGTTTGAGAATTGTTGTTAACACTTATTAGACTCTGCTGAAAGTGTATCTTTAATATAAAACTTGTGCTTGTGTTCCTTATAGCAAGTACTTTATGATCTTTAACACTTAGATAAATAGTGGTTTTACATAATGTGGTGCTAATATCCTTATTTTACACTTTGAATCCAGGGATTCTCATCACCACAGGGGTATTACCCATATTCTCTATGTCTTGTAGTCACTACTTGAATTGTTAACTTTTTTCAGAAATCTAGCTCAAATGTACCTTTTTTGTTCGTGACAGTTTTTTTTCTTACTCGTGGTCATCCTGTTCTGCCTCTTTTGCTGACTTCTCGGAAAGTTTTCAGCAGTTTTTCACTATTGTTTAGTCTCGAGTATTGATGTCAGTTGCTTTGGATTGGGTTTTCTCTATGCTGTCTTACTTAGCGCTCCTTTCCTCCTATTTAGTTCAACTACTGATTTCTGATCGCAGAGTTCCTTATCAGCTGGACTCACTCAGTAGCAGAATATTTTAGCTGCTGTCTTATTAGCAGGTAGGATGGCACTGCTATGATTAGGGAGGGGAGAAAAAATGGCTTTAAAGATATACTGAAAGAAAAGCTTTAAATAAAATATCTTGGCACTAAATTGCTGTAAAATAGCATGTTAAAAGTACCTTGCTGGGGACCAGCAGATGACATAATGGCTGTTGCTGGACTCCCATATAATCGACCGTGGTTCAAGTCCCAGAGCCGGTGACTTAAACTCACGCTGGGCACGTGTGTGTACATGCCCAAGATCCTGAGAGGAGAGTAGAGGAGAAGGGATTGCGGCATGCCCCCCTGGGGTGATTTCTCATTTTCTGTCTCTTTCTGGCTAGCACATGCGCCCTATAGCAAAAACCTCTTTTAAAAAAAAAAGTCTTTGGTAATGAAATTAAACTAGAGAAACCAAAAGGAAAAGACAGTAAGAAAGATCAAGATGCAAGAACTCTTTTGGCCAAAAATCTCCCCTACACGGACCAGCAGTTAGCGTAGTGGCTATGTCACTGGACTCCCATGTAGTTGAAATTATGACCTTAACATAGGCCAGTCATCAAGTACAAGATAATCATTGGACCACTGAACACAGTGTTAGTAAGATTGGGCTGTTGGAGAAAACAAAAGATATCTCCAGAAATGATACTCATATTTCATATGGACCTATTGTTGGTTCGTTTTACAAAGTCACCTTTTAGGTCATTGGTGTTTGGAGTATGACCTGAGCTTAGTCACTGACATAGATATTTTATAGGTTATTGACATTAATTCATTAGTAAATTTTCTAACAATGTCTATATATTCTTTTTTAATTTAAAAGAGAAGTTATCCACTGAGCTTCAGGTTAGTGGAAAATAGTCTTCTGGGGAAAACAAACATCCATAGATGTAAAGTTTTTGCGTGTATATGTATGTATGTACACACACACACACACACATAGAGAGA
>NW_006159625.1:4099551-4126527 GCF_000334495.1 Tupaia belangeri chinensis
ATATAGGTAACATACATTAAGAAATAAAATGATTTCAAGTAGTAGGAAGCAAAGAGTAGTGTTTTTTTGTTTTTTTTGGGTTTTTTTCCTCCAGGATTTAGGACCTCTTAAAATTTATCCAAAAGTCATTGAAGCAAAAAATTGTGATAAACCATTGTTTTCCTTTACAATTCTCCAACACAAAAAAAACTCTTTGTAGGAAAAAAATGGTTTTGTACAGTATAAATTCAAAATTTACAGATGAGGGCTAGCTCTATTTCTAATTTCTTTAAAAAGTTTACATGAATATCCAGTCAAAACCAACAAGAGTGTCTCCCTTGAAACGTTATTTCTGCGGCTTTCCAAGTAGACCACAGGACTGCACACTGTTAGAATGTCCTCAGAAGGCTCTGTCAGTGATCAAGTAATAGAGTAAAAACCCAAGAGTCCTTTCTTTCAAATGGAAGAGGGAAGACAGAGGGGGAGAGAATCTATTCAGAGTTCGTCTTTTTTCCTTGTGGCATATGGTCTCCTCCTCCTCTGCCTCCATCTTGGCCTCCAAAGCCTTCTCTGCCTCCACCATGACCCTCAAAGCCACCTTTACTCCTAGGCTTGGCCCAGTTCAATGTAATTTTGTTTCCATTAATTCTCCATTTCCATGGCCTCCTTGGCAGCTTTGACATCGTCTTCACTGTTGAAGTCTACAAACCAAACCCTTTGGAGGATCCTGTTTCCTGGTCAGTGACTATCCTTGCATGGATAGAGCCATCAAAAGACTCCTTTACTGTCTCTTTGGTGGTATCCTCAGACAGACCTTTAACAGTTTTGGAGGGCTGATTTATTGCGTTAGGTGATCCCCTGGGTTCTTACAACTCCATCCTGATTGCTCTACTTTCAATTTCTCTTTTATTACAGAAATTTAAAGCTGCTTTAGCTTCTTCAAATGATGTAAGTTCTATAAATGCATACCCTTTAGATTTGCCATTTTGGCTCTGAGGCACTTTGATAAGTTGTCTTCTCAAATACTTCCTAAAGTGTTTCTTCAGTTGCATTGTAGAAGAGGTTGCTCAAAACCAGAGTTTCCAAGTCCTATTCTTTCTGTGTCCATAGTCATTTTTTGGAGAGGTTTTTGGTATAGGGTGCGTGCGCTCGCCAGACGGACAGATAGAGACAGAGAGACAGAAAGCAAGAAATCAACCCCCAGGGGCATGGCCACGCCACAATCCCTTCTTCTCCATTCTTTTCTCAGAATGTTAGGCACACACATACACACATGCGCCCGGCGTGAGTTTTAAGCCACCAGGTCCGGGATGTGAACCGCGGTTGACTACATGGGAGTCCAGAGACATACCCATTACGCTAGCCACTGGTCCCAGTGTCTATAGTCTTGATTTTGACTTTTCTCTCCAGTGTAGTATAGGGAAATGTACCGCCCATCAATCTCTGTTCTCTGCTTTTCTTCGAAGGTTTTCTCTGCACCAGCTTATGTCTTAAATTCAATATAAGTAATCCCTTTACTTTTTCATCTTTGCTGATTATTCTGACCTTCATGGCATCTTTTGCAATAGCGCACGTGTGCTCGCCAGACAGACAGAGACAAAGAGACAGAAAGCAAGAAATCACCCCCCAGGGGGGAATGGCCACACTGCAATCCCTTCTCCATTCTCCTCTCGGGATCTTGGGCATGCACGCACATGCGTCCGGCATGAGTTTTAAGCCACCCAAAGACTTTTTTTTTTTTTTAAAGAGGTTTTTGCTATAGGATACGTGTGCTTGCCAGAAATACAAAGAGAGACAGAGACAGAAAGCTAGAAATCACTCCCTGGGGGAGCATGCTGGAATCCCTTCTCCTCCATTCTCCTCTTGGGACGACCTTGGACACGCATGCACATTATGCGCCCATCCTGAGTTTAAGCCACCGGGCCCAGGACTCAAACTACGGTCAATTACATGGGAGTACAGAGACATAGCCATTACACCAACTAAAAACTTTTAAATACGTTTTTAAAGACTTTTAAAGTGGTGAGTTACAAAGCTTTTTCTAGATCTTCAGCAGATTCAAAGTCAACATAATCAAACTTCCTAGATGAACTTATTCTGACATCTACAATAGCAAGATCATTTTTAGCCAAACATCACTAATACCAGTTTTTAATTCAGGAATAGATTCAAGTTTCCAACAAAGAGATGGAAGGATATAGTTGGTTCTGTGGCTTCACCTTCAGTTTCTTGGCCTCAGGAGTTGCTTTCTGTTTGGCCTTTTCCTTCCTTCTTTTTCCAGGATCTTCTTTGACAGGCTATTTTTCTTCTTCGTCTTCCTCATCCTTGTCTTCCTTATCCCTCCTCATTATCCTCATCTTCATCATCCTCTTCATCCTCTTCATCTTCAGCCACAGTCTTGGCTTTCACAGGCACAGCTTTTGCAGGGGTTTTCACAGGCACAGCTTTTGCAGGGGTTTTCTTTTTGGCTGGTGTGGTCTCCATAGCTGCTTCTTCAGGCTCATCTTCATCCTCATCTTTGCCCATCCTCCTCCTCCTCCTCCTCTGAGACTGGGGCGGCAGCTACTGCTTTCATCACTGCTGGCCCAGATTCATCCTCATCACCTTCTTCACTGTCATCTTTCTTCTCATTGCTGTCTTCTTGGCATTCTTGCCATTCTTTGCCCCCTTGGCTGGGGTGGCAGCTCCTTTCTTACCAGGAGTTGCTACCAATGCTTTGCCTGGCATGGCTCTCTTCTTGCCAGGTGTTGGGACTGCTTTGGCTGGTTTAAGAGTCGAAGAGTCGTCTTGTAGGGTATGGCAGCTGCCTTTTTGCCTGGGGTGACCGCCGTTTTCTTGCCACGTGTGGCAACTGCAGCCTTTTTGGTTGGAGAAACTACCACCTTCTTTGCTGGAGTTGTGGCACTCTTCTGATTTTTTTTCTGAGGGATGATAACCTCTTCTCCAGTACTCTCACCTTTTTCACCTCTTGCCAGGTGTTGGGACTGCTTTGGCTGGTTTAAGAGTCGTCTTGGAGGGTATGGCAGCTGCCTTTTTGCCTGGGGTGACCGCCGTTTTCTTGCCACGTGTGGCAACTGCAGCCTTTTTGGTTGGAGAAACTACCACCTTCTTTGCTGGAGTTGTGGCACTCTTCTGATTTTTTTTCTGAGGGATGATAACCTCTTCTCCAGTACTCTCACCTTTTTCACCTTTGACATTTCCTCATCTTCACTGTCTTCTTCTACCTCCTTTGGACAAGGAGCCTTTCTGGGGGGAACACTTTGATTTTTATCAGCCTTAGTGAGCTTTACCATTATGGTGGCTTACAATGGTGGAGCGTGTGGTGGGTGGGAGGCACAGATGAATCGTGAGGAACTCCAGTGACTTTGATGGCGGCTGTGGGCACTGAAGGTCCCAGAGCATGTACGCTTGGCTGCCAACTAGAGCCTAAAACTCCATTTTTGCTTTTTAAATGATAACTCTTTTTAGTTTCTTCTCTGCTATTTCTGTTTTGTTTTTGGGTGTAACCAAAATGGTTGGAATATTTGCTGCACAGATGATTAAAGTTATTGCTAAACTTTTATTGGCCAATGTGCTAAAATTATTCCTGGTTCTTAATTTTAAAAACAGATTTTTTTGATGTACATCTTTAAGTTAGTGCATTTCCAGCCTTAGTGATTGTGTAAAATTGTATTTGGAAATCTTAGAAAGCAGTACTTTTATATTTATTGTCATACACATGAAATAACTATTCTAGCTCATTTTAAAGTTATATCATCCTGGATCTGGCAGGAAACATGGTCACTCTCTCACTCTGTCCTTCTCTGGTCAGACTAAAAATAAATAAACAACCAAATAAATAAAATAATTCTTAGTTCAAAAAATGTCTTTAAAGTTATATCATCTCGATGGTGGCTTTTTATGTTTGTTTTTAGGTATGCTTAAGAAATAATCCCCTTTATCATGCTGGAGCAGTTGCATTTTCAATTAGTGCTGGAATTCCTAAGGTTGGTGTCTTAATGGAGTCAGTTTGGAATATGAACGATAGCTGTAGATTTCAACTGAGATCTCCTGAGAGCTTGAAAAGCATGGAAAAAGCTAGCAAAACTACTGAAGCTAAGTGAGTATTATGTACCCTAACTAGTCTTGCCTTTACACAGTTTCTTGTTTGCTCCGTATGTGAATGATGGTAATCAAGGAAGGTTGACAGTTTTACAGTGACATAGGAAAGTGCTAACATGATAAGGTCATTTTAAAGTCCCTAGGTTTTTTATGAAGGAATTGTAAAATTTTACTATTTGAACTTGGTTAATATTTATTTGTATATTGTAGTTGTTCTTGATGAGTCAGTGTCCAGAATGGCTGTGTATTATTCCCCTTTGATGTCCTTGGTCCATCATTAGATTGGCCCTTTGCAAGTTTTGTGTAGCAGTAGTACTGTATCTGGCCTTCCTACAAGGCTAACATTTTCTTTTCTCTATGTGCAGTTATCTTAATTTCTACCTAATGTCTTGCCTACATCTTGATTTTTTGGAAAGATTTTATAATGTTCCTAGGGAAATTCTGTAAAGGATTTGGGAACTTATTTTGGGTTTGAGGGATATATGAAAAGAGCTACCCTCTGAATTTTATGTAGCCCCACTTTCTGAGGCTAAGCATTTTGTTTAGGATCAAGTACAGAGATTCTAATACCTGTGCTCTTAGAAATATTGAGTCGTTTAAAAAATATTTTTTGCATTCTATGACTTGGTTTTATGGAATTAAAAATTATAATAAAATATTAAAATAATTTTATAAAAATACATAGGGCCATGATAAAAATATGGAAAAGTAGTAATATCACAACCCAAGAATGACATTTTAAATATTTTCATGTAGAGGCTGGCAGGTGACATGGTGATTAAGGCACTGTACTCCCACATTGCTGACCATAGTTCGAGTCCCAGGCCTGGCGGCTTGCCTTCTCACACGCACACTCTCTTGCTCACGGGCCCACACTCTCTCTGTTCAAAAAGAAAAAAAAAAGTTGAATAAAATTAGAATAATTCTTTTTTTTTTTTTTGGAGAGATTTTCACTGTAGGGCGCGTGCGCTCGCCAGACAGACAGAGAGAGACATAGAGACAGAAAGCGAGAAATCACCCCCCAGGGGGGATGGTCACGCCGCAATCCCTTCTCCTCCATTCTCTCGGGATCTTGGGCACGCACGCACACGCGCCCAGCGTAGAATAATTCTTTTTAAAAAAGCATTTTAATGTCCTCTTTTCTCCCCAAATATATACAGTCATTAAAAAATGACTGGGCTCATTATACTACATGTAGGGTTTTTTTTCTTTTAATTTTCTTTTTAATTAGTTTTTTTGTCATAGGGCATTTGTGCTTACCAGAGATACTTAGAGAGAAAGTAAAAATTACCCCCAAGGCGGAGTGACCATGTCTCAGTCCCTTCTCTACTGTTTTGTTGGGATTTCGGGCATGTATGAATCTGTGCCTGGTGTGATTTTCAAGCCACTGGATCTGGGACACGAATTATGGCAATATGGGAATTCAGTGTATTAACTACCATGCCACCAGCTGGCTCCCTACATGTATATTTTGAATATTCTGAATTTTTTTGGTTTTGTTTTTGGTAAAGGGGGCATGCATTCACCGTAGACAGACAGAAGGAGAGGAGAAAGCCCTCATAAAGAAGAGTCACAATGCAATCCCATCTACTCTATCTCATCCTGCTTTTCCAGATTTTGGACATACGTACACATGTGCCTCGTGTGTCTCAAGTTGCCAGGTCTGGGGTCTTAAACTGTGGAATCTGGCCACCTTAACTGCCAGGTCATGGAGGTGGCTCACCAGGTCGTGAAGCTTGCCAATTCTGAAATATTTTGGTTTGCTTTCCATTTGTGCTTAAATGTAATGCTTATAAATTTACTAGCTTCCTGGTTGGCCACGCAGCCTAGTGCTAATGGAGCTGGATCCCACATGACCGACCACATTTGGAATCTCCACTCTAGTGGCTTGAGAAACATGCTGGGCATGTGAGTGTGTGTGTGTGTGTGTGTGTGTGCGCGTGCGTGTGCGTGTGTGTGCGCGCACCCCAAATCCTGAAGGGATGGGGAAGTGGAGGAGAACGGGTTGGTGCATACCTCCTCCTTCTCCTTATCTCTCTGTCTCTGGTGAGCACATGCCTTGTGGCAGTTAAAAGGGGAAAAAAAAAAACTACAAAGCTGTTATACTGATTGCCTGTTTAAGGTTTTGAGCTTTGTTTTAATGCAGTTTCTTGGTCTGTGTAGTTTTTCTTTTTCTTTTTAAAAAGAAATGTATAAAGCCAGCTTGTGACCTGGTGGTTAAGAGAGTTAGATCCCACATGGCCTACCATGCTATTCAAATCCTGGCCTTGGTGGCTTGAAACACACGAGTGTGTGTGTGTGTGTGTTTGTGTGTGTGCACCCAAAATCCCAATAGGAGGAGAGATAGAGCAGAAGGGATTGCTGCATGACTGTGCCCCATTGGGAGGCCCTTTTTTCCCCTCTCTCTCCACTACCTGCCGGCCCCTTATTTTGACCTTTAATGTGTAAAAGCATTTATGGTCTTTAGAATGTTTAGAATGTATAGTTGGTACTGTTACTTTCTTAAGTAGAACATTTATGAAATTACCTATTTAAGAGGGTGGTTTTTTAATCCTGTTACTAGATGGTTTAAGAATAAATTGTTTTCAACCATTGGTAGAATTTCATCTTTGTACTCCTAAGAAATTAATGATCTAATAGGCTTTTTACTTACCTCTTTTACTGCCTTTTTTTTTTTCCCCAGTGAAATTGCTATGTCCAAATTAGTATTTAGTGTTGTGGTATGACACTTTTTTGCCCAAGAAGCATATGATAAAGGCATGATGATAGATTGACTGTAACTTTTGTTGTTATTCCTAGATTAAAGCTTTTCTGAATCATTGTCCCAAGTTGTTGCTAGCTTTGTGTAGTATATTTTTATTTTCTACATTAGCACATTATTTGAAACTATATACTGTGTACTTTTTCAGTACCTTAAGTCTTTTTGTTTGTTTATGGTTTTTGCTGCAGGGTATGTGCACTCAGGAAGACAGAAAGAGAAAGTGAGGAATCACCCCTAGGGGGGATGGCAATGCTGCAGTTCCTTCTCCATTCTCCTGGGATTTTGGGAACACATGCACACATGCCTGGCACAGTTTTCAAGCCACCAGGTCTGGGACTTGACATTGTGGGAAGACCTGGCCATACAGGTGTCCAGCACCTCAAGCACTGTGCCACGTGCTGGCTCTCAGTACCTTAAGTCTTAAAAATACATCATTTGGGTCTAGCAGGTAATGTGGTAATTAAAGTGCTAGACTCCCACATGGGCAACTGCATTTCAACTCCTGAACTTGGTGGGTTGAAACTAATTTCAGGCATGTGCTGAGAATTTCAAGAGGAGAGTGGAGGAGAAGGAGAGTGTGGCATGACTATGGAGGGTGATTTCTTGTTTTCTATCTCTCTGGAGTGTGCATGCATGCCCTCTATAGCAAAAATTTCTTTAAAAAAAAATTGGAGGGCTGGCATATGGCATGGTGGTTGGGGTGCTGGATCTTCATTTGGCTGACCATGGTTTGAACCCAGACCTGGCATCTTGCTTTCTCATTTTTCCCTTTCTCCTGATCAAATTAAAAAATAATAACAAATAAAATTAAATAAATATGCTTTTAAAATAGACCATTTGCTTAAAGTTTTTAGTTTAGTATTTAATTTTCTTATAAGAATGTACTTGTAAAAATAATACTGTCGACACTATTATTATTTCATTTTCTTCAGTACTAAGGGAAGTCTTATTTCTTATCTTAGGCCTGAAAGTAAGCAGGAACCAGTAAAAACAGAAATGGGTCCTCCACCGTCTCCAGCATCTACTTGTAGCGACGCATCCTCGATCGCCAGTAGTGCTTCAATGCCGTATAGTAAGTTTTATGTATGGTACATTCTGGTAAGGATAACACCCCCAGCAGAAGCAGCTGTGCTGAGTATTTTCATGAGTTGAGGCAACTCATACCATTTCTTACATCTTTTTATATGAATTAGATTTTTGCCAGGTTTTGTGAGTATTTGTGTACCTTTGTTTAACTGGAAAGGTGATATTTATAGTGTCGAGTATTCCTGTTAGTTTGAGAATTGTAGTTTCTTAAAAAATACTTAAAATTCATCGCAGTAATAGGGTATAGTTCCCCTAGCTAGAATGTCTGCCTGCATTTGTTGAGACGCTTATTATTATAAATTGGTTATGGCTTGTTCATAACTTTTGCTCAGAAGTTGTAGAATTTATAAACCTAGATTAAATACTACACCACAGATGTAAATGTATTTTTAGAACTTAATTTTAAGAGAGGGAAAAGGAGAGAAGTATCCTTGGCAGGATCTCATCCCCCTGTGACCCTCTTGTCAGAGAATCTTGGGTGTATACATGCCAGTTTGTTTCAGGTCTTTTGGATCAGGGATCAAAACCAGTTATCCACCATACAGTGTTTAACACTGCAATTCAGTCCACAGTTGACTACTACCAGGGAATAGGCAGGGCAAGAGGTGCTTTTCTTTGCCTTTTTAAAAAATATAAATAAACTATGTTTGACCAGTCGTCACTTTGATAATGATGGTGGCAGCTAACTTTTATTGGGTACTTAATTATGTACCATGCCAGGCACCAAGGGCCAAGAGTTTTTTAAAAATTTTTAAAGAAGTATTTATTTTATTTGTTACTATTACTATTATTTTTAATTTGACCAGAGAGAGAGAGAGGAGAAGTGAGAGTGTAAGCCATTGGTCTGGTACTCGAACTGTGGTTGGCAGCGGGAGTCCAGCACCTTAACCACTATGCCACCTGCCGGCCCCTGCTCCCCAAGATTTCCTTAGTTTTTTTGAGAGGTTTTTTTGTTATAGGGCGCGTGCGCTCGCTCGCCAAACAGACAGAGATAGACAGAAAGCGAGAAATCACTCCCCGGCGGGGGGTGGCCACGCCGCAATCCCTTCTCCTCCATTCTCCTCTTGGGATCTTGGGCACGCACGCACACACGCCTGGCGTGAGTTTTAAGCCACCGGGTTCGGGACGCAAACAGCGGTCGGCTGTGTGGGAGTCCAGCGGCACAGCCATTACGATAACTGCTGGTCCCCTCCAAAGAGTTTTTTTAAAGCTCCTGAAACCAAATTCATTTTTCAGTGTAGCTGCTTTACAGCTGAAGAAATTAAGTTAGGGCTAGCTTTGTGTCACAGTGGTAAAGTGACAGGGCTCAGGAGAAGCAGAATTCCAGTTGGCAGCCACAGTTTGAATTCCTGACCGGTTCTGCCTAAAACACAGGGCTGTGCGCAAATCCCAGGATCCAAGGATCTGGAGGAAGAGGATTGCTGTGTTACCAGAACCTGTGGAGAAGCCCTCCTACCTCATTTCTTTTCTTAAGAATACTATGCACACAGACTCTATAAATAAAATTAAAAGTTAGAGTTTAATATAGTTATGTGATAGTTTTTATCTTTCTCATAGAGATTTTTGCAGTAGGGCATGTGTGCTTGCTGGAGAGACAGAGACAGAGAGACAGACAGAAAACAGGAAATCACCCCTCAAGGGGAGATGGCCATGTCACAGTCCATTCTCTTCGTGGGATCTTAGGCATGCATACACACATGCCCGGTGTGAATTTTAAGTTGCTGGGTCTGGGACTAGAACCTTGGTTGACTACTTGGGAGTTCAGCGACCTAGCCGTTAGGCCATCTGCTGGTCCCTAGTGTGTTAGTTTTAAGAATAGCTCAGCAGGTCTTTTTTAAACCTTGATCAGGTAGCTCAATTTTTAGAGTTTAAAATATATATATTTTTTCATTCTTTACAGTTGTTGGTAGTAGTGTTAATATAGTTAGGCATTACTGGTTATTGCTGTTCTTCACTATGTATTTAAATAGCTTAAAGCAGAAGTTGGTCAGAGAACTCCACTTTCTAAAGTAGTCATTCGTGAAGTTTTTATTTAGAAGCCTCACTTATGTATCTCTTTAAAAATTGATCATTTCTCATATATCTATAGATGAATTTATAAAGTCTCTTTCACATTTTCTTTTTGGTACTTACCATTTTGTTGTTGTCTAAGAACGACGACGGTCGACCCCTGCCCCGAAAGAAGAGGAAAAAGTGAATGAAGAGCAGTGGTCTCTTCGGGAAGTTGTTTTTGTGGAAGATGTTAAGAATGTTCCTGTTGGCAAGGTTTGTTCAGAAATATCCAAGAATTAATTACTTAGAGAATGGTAATGATATTGGTTATTTAAGGATTTGTTTCTTGAGTGTCTCTGTAAGCCTTTCAAGGCTACTTTGTTTATCATTTTCTGTGGTTTTGAAGTCTCATCCCTGAATCTGATGCAGACCTGTCTCCTTTGTCCCTGACAGAGGAAAACATGAGGCATCTCTTTTAGCATTTACATTGATGATGTTGCTTTAAAACGAAAAATTAAAAAGAAACTTGTTATTTTGGAATAATGGTACATTTACAGAAAAGTTGCAGAGATCCATTAAAAACCTCTTTTACAGAGGGTACATGTGCTTGTGTTAGGGTCCTGGGAAAGAAGCCCCCTATGGGGAATGGCCACACCAGAATCCCTTCTCCTTTGTTTCTCCCTTCTTTTCAGATTTTGGGCGCACACGCACATGGGCCTGGTTTGTATCTCTACCTGCTAGGTCTGAGACTCAAACTGCAGGGTTGGTCATGGGATCCAACTGCCTTAACAACCAGGCCGCAGGCTGGCCCATCAGTATTTTTTGATACAGTCAATTCTTTGGAACTTTTGTCAGTTTTATTTGGAGATCATCTTCTGTAACATTTGTATATGTTTTTTTGAGAATTTTCTTTCACATATAATGTATGTATGTATTTATATGTATGCCAGAGGGCTTGTGCATAAGAAAAGAGAAAACAAGAATGTCACTCCCAGCATGGCTGGTCATGATAAAATCTCTCTTCCTCTAATTCTCCATCCCATCAGGATCCTGGGCACATGTGGGCATGCATGGCATGTTTTATTTTGTTTGATCTTTCAAAAAAATTTTCCAGAGGGCACATGCACTAACAGGGAGAGGAAGAAAGAACCCCCTAATGAGGCATTGTCATTCCATGATCTTTTTTTTTTCTATTTCTTGATTCCATGAGGATTTTTGGTCACTTGTGCACAAGTACCTACCATGTTTTTCAAGTTGCCACGGCTGGGACTTGAGCCACATTGACCATGTTAGACATGGTTTTCAATATATAGAACTCACTGTGCCGTGAGCCTAGTCTTATCCTGACTATTCTCAAGCTGCTGAATCTGTGACTCAGATATTGGCTAGCCATGTGGGGTTCTAAACTTTGCTGTAGGATTAACTCTTTTCTAATACCGAAAAGTCTTCTGTTTTTGTAGGTCACCTCTATTTTCTCCTGTTCTTCCTGAATAGGGTTTGCCTTCTACAGTTAAGTAGAGGCCATCAGTAGCAATGATATTAATTCCACCTTTCCCCTCACACATACTTAAAATTTACCTAGAGCTCCATATAGAATATCCACAGAGTAAAGGTTTTCTTGATTGCTCATTAGTTTCTAAAATGGGATAGCTTTTCATTTGTGTTAAAGGCAACAGCAGATAAACGGCGCTCTGCAACTTACATATGCCTTTTTCATTCTCTATTTCATTTGATTTTTCAAAACAGAACTATAGTTTATAGGCCTATATTTTCTTATGAGAAGTTTATACTGGCTGAAAGTTAGAAGCGGGACTCAGATGTCCTGGTTACAAGTGGTGTTTTTGTTCATTGCTGACCCTATTCTTACATTGGCTAATGTGGCTATTTAAATTTATTAAAAATTAACTAATTTTTTTTAAAGTCAACTTCTCGGTCATGTAGCTTCATCTCGTACTCAGTAGCCACTTAGGGTTAATGGCTACCATGATGGACAGTGCTTATGGAGAAAGTTGTCATCACCAAGAAAGTTCCATTGGACAGTGCTGCTTTATTCTAATATAGAGGGAAGATGGAAGAGTTTCATAGCTCATACTTAGGTTTTTCAGTTGATTGCTAAATATTTGTCGAATTGTAACCACTGGTTATATGGGTCAGATTTTCTCTGGAAAATCAGCCTTAAATATAGACATCATCAGCAAGGCTTTGGTGATTCTGTCCTGCTTAGTTTTATAACTTGGTAGTCAGTGAAGTAACATAAGGAACTACAAGCCTTCATTTTTACATTACTTCAGTGAATAGAATTTGCATAGTGATTTATATAAGGTATTAGTAACCAGAGTCTTTTTCTATACTTTCTAGGTACTAAAAGTGGATGGTGCCTATGTTGCTGTGAAATTTCCAGGAACATCCAGTAATACAAACTGTCAGAATAGTTCCGGTCCAGATGCCGATCCCTCTTCTCTCTTACAGGACTGTAGGTTACTTAGAATTGATGAACTACAGGTACGTTTAAGGAATCATTCAGCATGTGAATGTTGTGATTGACACCTTAAGTGTATTACAGTTTGAGAGCAAATTTCTTTTGTGTCATATAGGTTGTTAAAACTGGTGGAACACCAAAAGTTCCTGACTGTTTCCAAAGGACTCCTAAAAAGCTTTGTATACCTGAAAAAACAGAAATATTAGCAGTGAATGTAGATTCCAAAGGTACAGATTTTAGGTGTTTTTTTCCTTTCTGTTGGCATACTTTATAACCCGTTACTACTTTGTAATAAATGGAAATAGGATAAAGTAATTAGAGGCATTGGTAATTTCTGACTCCTGTATAACATTGTATAAAGAAACCTGTTTAAGCTGATTTATAGAGGTCTGTTTAAGCTGATTTATAGAGGTGGCCAGCAATGTCAAAATTTGGTAGATATATAAACAATTTTTCATTTATGTGTTTCCAAAGGTGTGCATGCTGTTTTGAAGACTGGAAATTGGGTACGGTACTGTATCTTCGATCTAGCTACAGGAAAAGCAGAACAGGAAAATAATTTTCCTACAAGCAGCATTGCTTTCCTTGGTCAAAATGAGAGGAATGTAGCCATTTTCACCGCAGGACAGGTAGAGGCTCATTTTATTTTTTATAAAAGTATAAGTTAATACTGGGATTTTATTGAAACATATTTGCTTTGGTTTGCTTATTAGTAAACTAATGAAGAATTTAGAATATTCTACACATTTTGATAATAGGTTTCTTATTTGATCATTGTTACCAACATCTAATTTGAAAATAGATTAAACTGAGCTAGCAGGTGGCATGGTAGTTAAGATGCTGGGTCCCACATGGCTGACTCCATGGTTTGAGTCTTGGACCTGGTGGCTCAAAAAACATGCCAGGTGAGTGTGTGTGCATGCCCAAAATCCTGAGAGGAGAATGGATAAAAAGGATTGTGACGTGGCCATCCCTTCTTGGGTGTGCTTTCTCACTTTCCCTCTTTCTCTGTCTCTGGTGAGTGCATGTGCCCTATGGCAAAAAACTTAAACAAATAAATAAACCTTTTAGGAAAGTCAGAGATATTACAGATTTTTGAGTGGAAGCCAAAGTTTATTATTTTCTATTACAGGAATCTCCTATTATTCTTCGAGATGGAAATGGTACCATCTATCCAATGGCCAAAGATTGCATGGGAGGAATAAGGGATCCTGACTGGCTTGATCTTCCACCTATAAGTAGTCTTGGAATGGGTGTGCATTCTTTAATAAATCTTCCTGCCAATTCAACAATCAAAAAGAAAGCTGCTATTATTATCATGGCCGTAGAGGTAATTTGAAACTATGAAACATTTTCATTCAGAAGATACTGCCAAAGTCTAAGTAAATAATCTCAATTAGATCACTCATTGCCCCTTCCTTCCTTACAGAAGCTGTCAGGACAACAGATACAAATATGTCAGTGGTTGTGGTGTAATACAAGTACTTGAGAATGGTATGTGCAGTGTTTGAGAGCACAAAGGGCAGGGATATAAGTCAGACCATGACTGTACAGAAGGCTTCCCTAATCAGATGAGAGCAAAAGTGTCGGTTTATTCCTGCCATCGAGACGGGCATTTGTGAATCTCATTAATATGTTGGGAGAACATGTACATTCTTTTGATATAACCAGAAGGTAGGGCTCATATGATCAGTGAGTAGCAAGTGATAAGGCTAGGGTGAGGCACTAAGAGGCATCATGTTCTAACTGAAGGGGCCCAAACTTTCGTCTGCACGCTGAGAGGGGAAGGATTTAAAGTTGATGAGAGACACAATCAGGTTTTCAAAACAGATTAGCAGTTGAAGTTGGGTTTTTAAGAAGTGGATGGAAAAGAGAAGTTCAGAAGGTCATGCAAAAGGCTAATACAGTAATCCAGGTTAAAAACCAAGTAAACTTGAACTCTTGGAAATGAGGAAGACGGGATGGAATTGAGAGCTGTGAAGGAAGAAGGCACTATAAAACTTGGTGACTGGATGTCAGCAGTACATGAGATGAAGGACTTATGAAACTGCAAATTTGGGTGTGGTTGAAGGCAGAGAGGAACTACAGAGGAGGAGGAACAAAAAAAGGTAGGATTAGTTTAGACTTGTTAATGGTTGAGGTTTAGATTTAGAGGCAGTACCTCTGGAAACTGTTGGAGCAATTTGAGCCAAGATTGACCTGATTGGTAAGTACTTACATACATACATATAATATGTATATATAATATATATATATATATATGTGTGTGTTTTTAAATTTAGTTTGCTACAGGGAGTGTGTGCTCACCGGAGAGAGACAGAGATAGAAGCAGAATGAGAACTCATCCTCCAGGAGGGCTAGCCATACCACAATCACTTCTCTCAAGATTTTGGACACACATACATATGTCTAGAATAATTTTTAAGCCTCTAGGTCTGGGATTTGTAGGAATCCAGCACGTTACCCATCATGCCACCTGTTGGCCCCCCTTAACTAATACTTTAAAAGGGGAAACAGGGTGGAAAGTAGACTAATTAGGGGGCTGTTAAAAATAATCCATGTAGGAAGTAATTGTGACTTTGTTCAGGATTCAGAGTTAAAGTTAATAGATTGTAGATATATACCAGGTTTATTTTTAAGGTAGCACCAGAGGGATTTATTTATTGCTAATTAGGGTTTCAAGTAGAGGAAGCATGAGGGTAAAAGATTTTAGAAGAATGAAGGTACCATTTATCAAGATGAAGACTGTAGGGACTAGCAGTTGGTGGATAGTTTGGACAGTTAAGTTGTAGAATGGTAACAGGTGACCTGGCTTAGGAGACTGAGAGAGAACATCCACGAATATTGGAGGAAGACTTGAATGAGCAGTGTTGGCAGCCAAATGAAGAGCATGTGTCAAGGAGGGTGCAGTCGTCAGTTATGTCTAATGATGCTTTAGGTCCGGTAAGGTGTGTAGTGAATGTCGACTTGGATTTTGTCCCATAAAGTCCTTGTTGACAGGGTGGAAGCTTTATTTCAGTAAGCTAAAGAGAAAAGGGAGATGAGGAACTACAGATAAATATAAACTCTTTGGAGGAGTTTTTCTGTAAAGGTTGGAAATGAAGCTTAAGATGGAAGTTTATTTCTTCTCCATTAGGTTGAAGGTTGATAAACTCATTAGTACCATAATTAAAATAACTTAATCCAGGTTCTCTGGATAGCTGCCTGTATCCTTTTTTGAGACACAGGCTCATAGTCTTAGTTTAGCTTTGATTGTAACCTACTAGACCAGTGGTTCCAAACTTTATGGGGTGAGGATTGCGTGGTGGGTGGGGCTTGAACTTGAACCCTAAAATAATCTTCACATCAAGGTAAAATTCTTAATTAGTTGCCAGCTTTAAAAATCATAGGATTGGGCCAGCCCCATGGTGTAGTGGTTAAGTACAGTGCATAGGGAGCCTGATTCTGCATGGCTGACCATGGTTCAAGTCACAGTGCTGGCAACTTCAAAAACAAGCTAGACGTGTGTGCGTGTATGTCACACACCCTGAGCTGATGGAGAAATGGAGGAGAATGGGTTGCAACATGACCATGCACAGTTGGAGGGGATGCCCTCTCTCTTTACCTGTCTTTATGAAGAGCACACGTGCCCTCGGCAGGTAAAAATTAGGGCTAATGAAATTGGACCCCATAATTTACATCATGAAAGCACTACGTTGCCCTTTTATTGCCTGTATGTGATCTCTTCAATTTAGTGCAGTCCTCATTACCTACACTTTATTGTTTTGTGTCCAGTTGTTAGTTGCTGTTTATTATATAGTTTGTGTTAATCTCTTTTTAGACAGCCTTCTTCACTAATTTGTGTTACTTCAAATGCAGCCATTTGATTCTGACTCCTGCACTTAAGGGTAGATTATTGTAAAATGTGTAGTCATTATCTTTGTATCTTAATGACTGGGGCTTGATGGATAGTAAACTTATAAGAAATTGTTTTTGCTGAACTCTACCTTTTGCTATAAGAATAAGTAACAAATAAACACAATATCCAGAATAAGCTTGCTTGCAACACTGCTAAGTTGTGATATTGATACTCTCACTGTAAGAGCCCATGTACTTTTTAAAAAAAAAAAAAATTATTTAACTTTATTTATTTATTTTCATTTGATCAGATTGAGAGAGAGAGAGAGAGAGAGAGAGAGAAAGCAAGCCACCAGGTCTGGGACTTGAACAGCATTTGTTATGTGGGTGTCCAGTGCCCTTAATCACCATGCCACCTGCCGGCCCTGAGCCCATGTACATTTAGTCTAGTAGGTTGGAGATGAAATCTTCCAACAGAATAGCTTCTAAATAAATTGAATGTCTGATTTCTTGAAGACAGTCTGTATATCACAACAGTGTTCAGAATATCTCAGTTTTCAGTTTCCTTTGAAAGTATGTGCTTTTTAGTTCTTTGAAGAGACTTTGACATACTGTTATCATAATGATTAGTGTATACATTTCCTGAGACATTGGTAAGTTTCTCTTATGTGACTCACCTCATGACTGATATTGCCGAGGTTACTTAGAAGCCATAGTTAGTTCCCACAGTCAGAATGGCCCATCTCACATGTGATAGTACTGAAAGTGTTTTTAGATGTATGTTGTGTGGATGACTTTCTCCACCTACCCTACCACCTTGTTTTTCCTTTTTCCCCCATAAGATTGGTGGAGAGGGAGAGTTTTTCTTTTTCTTTACTTATTATTTTTCTTAAGGTTCACTTGCTGAGAGAAAGAGGAAAAGTGAAAAATTACCCTCCAGAGGGAGTGGTCATCCTGCAGTCTCTTCTCCTTGGATTTTGGGCATGCACACACACACAATGCACCTGGCATGATTTTCAAGCTACCAGGTCTGGCACTTGAACC
Organism: Tupaia belangeri chinensis; assembly: GCF_000334495.1. Taxonomy (NCBI): domain Eukaryota; kingdom Metazoa; phylum Chordata; class Mammalia; order Scandentia; family Tupaiidae; genus Tupaia; species Tupaia belangeri. The sequence goes on from NW_006159625.1 coordinate 4,116,831, forward strand.
ATGGTTTGCCATGTGGGAGTCCAGCATCTTAACTACAAAGCCAACTGCTGGCCCAGAGGAAGGTTTCTTTAGGCAGTTTTCCAGAAAGTGGCAAGTTTAATTATTCAGTGTACTTTTTTCTTCCTTTGCGCTCCCAAGCATTTTCCACTTGCTTTTTCCCTAGGTTCTAGTTCTGGCTAAAATGAACTGATTTGTTTCATAAAACTAGTACTTTATATGCAGTCCATTAAGTGTCCTGTAACTGTAGTTTCCATTCAGAAAGAAATACATTGGAACTTCTTGGTTTCAATGTATTCCAATGTTCGTGGTACTATGAGGTAGTTAATAGTATGTTCTGTAGATATTTATCATCAGCACTACCATGTTTTTTGATAGTTAGGCACCTTAGTTGTCATCTTTGGAAATTACACCTGTCATGATTCCTAGGGAGTTGAAGGTTGGGGTTTTTATGTACCACACTGTAGAATAACCTTTAAGATAATAACCAGGTACGTAAGCTTGGAATAAAATTTATGTCCTTTGCTTAATTGGTTAGTAATATTACCAGGGTTCCAAACCAATAGTTACATAATATAAACCAGGGATTGGCAAAGTATGGCCTGCAGGGCAAATCCAGTCACTCCTGTTCATTTATGCTCTACGTATGACTGCTTTTCTGTTACAACCACAGAGTTAGTTAGAAAATACGAACATGTGTACTGGTCTTTAAAGTTCGACCCTCCTTTTCCTACTTGTGTCATTTGTATCCTGTGCTTCAACCCCTTTTGCCAGGCCACCTAAAATATATTATCTTATTGTGTTGGCCATAAAATCTTTTTGACATGTAATATGCTACTCAGATTCATGGTAGTTTTTCCCTCTGATTTATCTACACACAGAAACAAACCTTAATGCAACATATTCTACGCTGTGACTATGAGGCCTGTCGACAATACCTTATGAATCTTGAACAAGCAGTTGTTTTAGAGCAGAATCTACAGATGTTGCAGACGTTCATCAGCCACAGATGTGATGGAAATAGAAATATTTTGCATGCGTGTGTATCAGTTTGCTTTCCAACCAGCAATAAAGAAACTAAAGAAGAAGAAGGTGAGATTAAGAACTATAATAATATATTTAAAACAACTGTTAGGGTAGTTTTTAAAATATAACAACTATAAAAGGAAAAAACAAATCATTATAATTTGTTCAGTAAAATTTTGAACCTCTGACTTTCTTAGAAGGTAAAATTTCTCTTGTTAGGATCATTATGTAACATAAGCAAAGTTTTTCATCAGTGTGACTTTATTGTCTTTAATTCTTTTCTCTGTGGTATATTTAAATTGGATATGTAATGCTATATGAGCCTTACTGATTTTATAATTCCAGATAGTTGACTTTTATTACTGTGGTAATAATTTAGCAAATTAAACCAAGTTATATTGAGGCAACTTCTATCCAGATTTTCAGAATGTAGAAACAGGGAGTTGGGAGTTTTTGGAAAGTGTAAGTTTTCCATCCATAAACCTTATAATTGGCCAAAAGAAGAGAAAAAGTAAAAACCTAAAGTACGATTTTGTAATTTGGTTTTTATTTTGACTTTTGCTTATGACATTCTTTTTTTACTTTTTTTTTTTTTTTTTTTTTTTTGAGAGGTTTTCACTATAGGACATGTGCGCTCACCAGACAGAGAAAAGACATAGAGACAGAAAACGAGAAATCACCCCCCGGGGGGGGATGGTCACGCCGCAATCCCTTCTCCTCTATTCTCCTCTCAGGATCTTGGGCACGCACGCACATGCGCCTGGCGTGAGTTTTAAGCCACTGGGTCCGGGACGCAAACCGCGGTTGACCCCAGCGACATAGCCATTACGCTAACTGCTGGTTCCCGCTTGTGACATTCTAATAGCAGTGGTTTATAGGCTTTTGACCTTCATTTCACTGTCAGTGAATTACTAGAGGATCATAAGTAGTATAGGAAGACCATACAAAGTTTGTTGAAAATTTTGGTGTAATAAATTTTGAAATCTATGCATAGTTTTTTTCATAATACTCATTTTCCATCAATTTCTTTATTTAATTTTTTTTTAGAGAGGTTTTTGCTATAGGGTCTGTCTATTCGCTAGAGAGAGAGAGCGAGAGAGCGAGAGCGAGAAAGCGAGAAATCACTCCCCGGGGTGATAACCACATCAAAATCCCTTCTCCTCCATTCTCTCCTTGGGATCTTGGAGGGGGCATGCACATTGTGCCTGGCGTGAGATGTTTTGTTCATTTGGTTTTGTTTAGTTTGTTTGTTGGCTTGTTTTTTGTTTGTTTGTTTGTTTGTTTTTACTATAGGGTGCATGTACTCACCACAGAGACAGAGATAGAAGGCAAGAAATCACCCCCCAAGGCGGATGGTCACACTGCAGTACCTTCTCCTCCATTCTCCTCTCAGATGCATGCACATGTGCCCAGCGTGAACTTTAAGCCACCAGGTCCAGGACTCGAACCACAGTAGATTATGTGGGAGTCCAGTGACGTAACCATTACACCATCTGCTGGTCCCCTGATGTGAGTTTTAAGTCACCAGGTCTGGGACTCGAACCATGGTTGACTATGTGGGAGTCCAGTAATGTAACCCATTATGCTACCTGCTGGTCCCTTCCTTCAACCTCTTAAAGATCCCCTGGTGTAGACTATACTTTGATACTGAAAGTGGTCTTTTTCTTTGGTAGTGAAAGCTATTTTTATTTTTCCTCTGTTTTAAAAAAAGAATTTTATGGGACCAACAGTTAGCGTAATGGCTATGTCGCTGAACTCCTGTGTAGTCGACCGTGGTTTAAGTCCTGGACCCAATGGCTTAAACTCATGCCGGGTTCTCGTGCGTGCATGCCCAAGATTCCGAGAGGAGAATGGAGGAGAAGGGATTGCAGCATGGCCATCCCCCCCTGGGGGGGAGGTTTCTTGCTTTCTCTCTCTCTGTTTCTCTCTTTCTGGAGAGCACATGTGCCTTATAGCAAAAACCTCTTAAAAAAAAAAAAAAAAACGAATTTTATTGCCATAGGGCATGCTTGCTCGCTTGAGGGAGACAGAGATAGAGACAGAAACAAAGAGGCAAAGTGAGAAATCACTCCCAGAGAGAATTGCCACACTGCTCCATTTTCCATATCTTCTTGGAATTCTGGGCACAGATGCATGTGCCTAGTGTGATTTTCAAGTTGCTGGGTCTGGGGGCTTGAACCATGTTCGGTCATGTGGGAGTCCAGTGCCTTAACAACCATGCCACCTGCTGGCCCCATGAAAGCTAAATTTTAGTCTTCTTACTGATGACTTTGTTTTTGACCTTTGGGGTTGAGAAGGTAGAATAAGAAAAAATCCTTATTGAAGTTTATATAGTTCAACCTATCTTAAGTGTTGTTTATTGCTCTTAAAGAGGAAAAATTGAGTCGTTATCGAGTATGTGAATTTCTTTAAATTTTTTTGTTTTTAATTTCTATTTATTACTTTTTTTTTTTTTTTTTGGAGAGATTTTCACTATAGGGTGCGTGCGCTCGCCAGACAGACAGAGAGAGACATTAGAGACAGAAAGCGAGAAATCACCCCCCAGGGGGGATGGTCACGCCGCAATCCCTTCTCCTCCATTCTCCTCTCGGGATCTTGGGCACGCACGCACACTCGCCCGGCGTGAGTTTTAAGCCACCGGGTCCAGGACGCGAACCGCAGTCGACTACGTGGGAGTCCAGCGACATAGCCATTACGTTAACTGCTGGTTCCCTATATATTACTATTTTTTAACGTGACCAGTGAGAGAGAGAGACAGAGAAAGTAAGAAAGCAAGCTGAGAAGTCTGGGACTTGAACCATGGTCAGCCATGTGAAAGTCTAGCACCTTAACCAACACGCCACTTGCTGGTCCCTAGTATGTGAATTAAAGCACTAGCATGTGATGGGTCTTCAAATAGTTTATAGAAAATGTGAGTGGGGCTGGGAGGTGGCATGGTGGATAAAGGTGCTCGACTCCCCTGTGGCCCACCGCGGTTTGAGTCCCAGACCTGGCAGCTTGCTTTCTTGCAATCTCTCTCTCACACAGTCTCTGGCCAAATTAAAAGATAATAATAAATAAATAAATGCATGGTTTCTTTGTTTAAAGAAAATATGAGTATTATGGAAAAACTGCATCGGTTTAAAATTTTTTCACTGAAATAAACAAGTAGTTAAATTCTATTTTTCCATTTACTTCTAAAAAGTCCTCATTTGCAGTAATTAACTCTGAATGGTGTTTAATATTTACCCAGTCTCTTTGTTACTTTTGAAGTTTGAGTTGATCCTAACTTTTTCTCTTACGTTTCAGAAGCAGAGCGCTCTGAAAGAAATACATTTGCAGAAAGACTTTCTGCTGTTGAGGCCATTGCAAATGCAATATCGGTTGTTTCAAGTAATGGCCCAGGTAATCGGGCTGGATCATCCAGTAGCCGAAGGTAATGTGATTTTTACCAGGAAAGTTTAATTGGAGGAAAAAAATTTCAAGTACAGAAAACAATGTATCTCTCACCTTTCATGTGCATGAATTGGTGGGTCCTGTTTTGTTTTCTTTTTGTTTCTCACAATAACTCCTGTAGGAAGAATATCTGATATTAACTTATCAGAGTTTAAGTGTAGAACCACAGGCTCTAGAAAATAAATTTGAGGCAATTTAGACAAGTAGATTATATTTGATTCTTGGAATATATTTTAAATTCATCATATCTTGTTTCCTAGGAAGTTGTTTTCTTTCGTTGGAGAGCAAGTAATAAAGTAATTTAAAGCAACCTCAATCTTTTATTTTCAGTTTGCTTATTTAGTTAAATTTCTCAGATGTTTTAATGATCTGGGAAGAAATGAAAGATTGGTGTGTTATGAATGGTGTTTAAATATTCAGGCTTCTGAGGTGAGGGATGGGCAAAAGTTTTGCAATATAACACAATTAAAATTGCTAGATGTTTGACTAGATGAATATAAGGAATTTAGGATATAGTTTTCTTTTTGTAGGACAAAGCACATTTATTCTAGGCACGAGAGAACCAAGATGCTTGGTTGCTTGACAGATCATTAATGGAAGCACTGCTCATTTGCTAATGTGACAGGCTGTAAAGTCTACTTAAAACGAAGACCCTTCTTGCCTATTCTCTGTTCCTAATCAACTTTACCTTTAAAAATGATTATTCTTAAATTGGTACCAAGAAGGATACCATGTTGATAGCTTCCTTGGTTCAAAAACATCCTGAACTGAGTTTCATCAAAAACTATTCTGGGTAACAAAATTTTAATTTAAAATAGTTCAAAAACATTATGTAGACTCTACAAAATGGAAATTATCACCAGCTTATTTATTTAGGAATACACAAGGCAGAAAAAATGTTGTTCTAAAATGGAAAGCAACTTAAATTCTTCGTGAAGAAATTAGTGTCTGAATTATTTCAGGTATTTCATTTTCCTCAGGGAAATTACAGGTGCAAATCAAGTTGGACTCTGATATGGTTGGTCCAATGCCAGTGCTGCCATCTTTGTTTTCATGTAAGGATTATTTTGAAGGCAAAGACTAAAAGGAGCTTCAAGAGTGGGTGATGCGTTGCTCACAGAAATAATTTGCAGAGTAAGCTCCTTTGAGGAATTTGCCGAAGATTCACTGCAGTGCTCTTAACCAGATCAAACTCAGGGCTGCCGGTTGAACAGATGAAAGCACAGGAGTCTTATTATCCACGCCGGGCAGTAGGAAGTCCACAGACTCTGCTTCATTGAAGTGAAACCCTCCTCTAGCCTACAATGGATTTTCTAGGCGATGCCCCTTGATGAGTATGCAGGCTGGGATTCATGAGCTGTAAGCTCAAAGCTGATGCAATTTCAATATTGAATGGAGTACTGTTAAATGCCTTCAAATGATGATTTGACTCAGAAGTTTTGTTATGTGACTCAATAGTTCCTGAGTGCAAAGGGCAGATTTTAGTGGAAAGCTTGATTGATGCATCTGATTACAGGTGTATGTACTCTAGAGATTGTTAATCTGGAAGACACATGACCTTCGCTTTTTTGTCACAGTGTTATGTTTGAACATGACTGGATTCTAAGGCTTCTGTAGCATGGACATAACGTGCTTACAAAGAGGAAATTACATCATCCTTGAATTCTTCCATATTGTCAGAAAATTCGATGACTTCAGGCAAGCCTATACGAAGAAATGTCAAAACTCTGAATCTTAGCAGCCAAGGTGGTATCTCCTCAGTATTGTCCTCAGCCACTGAGGATACAGGTGAATCTTCATGAATTGTGTACAACATCTTGAAGAATAATTTTCTTTTTTTGTTTTTTTTTTTTTTTTTTTTTTTTTGTTTTTAAAGAATCTATATGAGGAGCTGGGCGTTGTACTTAAAATGTTCCCAAGACCTAATGAAGAAAAGAGGTTAAGGACAATCTAAAAAATGACAAGGAATGACCCCTCATATAATATTGACTTGACTACATCACAGCAACAAAGTTGGGAGTTTGCAAGTTCAAGATGAGACTATGGTCTCAATTTATCTTCATTTATTCTTAATCTACTAAGCTAGAGATTGAAGAATAGCCCACATTTGTTTTGTTTGGCCTGTGCAATGTTAAATTTTTTTCTTTAAAATTTTAATGCCTTTAAACGAGCATGTATGCCTCTAGTTTGCCACTACTCCCTGTTTCTTACACCTGACCGCCTTTTCCTCATTTTTTTTTTTTTTTTTCCTGGCCCAGTAGGCATTGAGTTTGTGACCCTGGTGTAAGCATTCTTCTTGATAAGCCCAGAATGTGCATTTGTTTTCAGGTTATTTGCAGTGCCTCCCAATTATTGCTGATTTTTTTTCCTCTGTGCTTTGAGTATGACACTTTAGGATACCAAGTGTCTGTGTTGAGCTTAATTAAGATTGTAATAGGAGCATCATAGTGTGAACAGTCACTATGGTGCATGCTGTCACTGGTAAGGAGCTGGCCTTCTCTGTGGGGAATGTCTTTGGACAGGGAAGTGACCTTGGTTGAAACAATCACTGTGTCCTGCTCCCTTCCATATTATAAAAACTCTTAAACTCAGATTTCTAAATTGATGGAAAAAGAAGATATTGATACTTTAAAAAAATTAACTATAGGTATTTTAAATAGTGAATACTTCAATAGCGGATAAATTATTTGGTACACTAAAAATTTGCTTTGCAGCATCTTCCAAAGAAATTTTCTTTTCCAAAAAGTGCATCATTAATAAGCTTTATAAAATAAATGTGTTCCTAAAAACAGCTTCTCAAATTTCTCTGAACGCCTTTAAAAAGTTTCCTTATAACACTGAAAATGTATTGATAGTGAAAAAACACATTTACCCTTAGATTAAATGAAAATTACAAGTAGAAATTTAAACATTAATAAAAATATGTTGAAATTATTTATTTATGGACATACCATGTTTACCTAGTAAGGTGTTAGTAGGTCTTTCACATCAGAAATGTCACATCTTTGGAATTAAGTATGCATGGGAAAATGAAGTCCCTTATGTGTTGTCTGGCCCTTTATATTAAGTTTTTTACTCTTTATCCATTTAGTAGCTCTAAAATTGTGGATTGAAGGGATTTGCCTTATGTGCTCTCTTAATCACTGTTAGTTCTAAATGTATTAATTTTGTAGCCTGTGTATGCTTTTATTCGGTGGTAAAGTAGTTTCTTTTGTACAGGTAGTTACCACCTTAACAAGGTTTGTGTTTGTGCTTATTTCTTTTCATTTTAGTGTCATGCCCACCTGTACAGTTTTTAAAAATATAGTAGGGAAAAAAAAGTCACGCCCAGATATTAATCGTATTAAACATTTTATAAGTTCTAGTTTCATTCATTAATTTGAGATACAGGTTGTACTGTTAAAGACTTTTTTTTTGTATAAAATATAAATCTTAAGTCGGTCTTTGTTTTACAACTACAGATTGTATGGATATTAGTTCAGTTGCTTTTGAGATGATAGAAGAGGGATTTAGTAGGCTAACAATACCAGTTTTTGGTTAACTAGTAGGTTTGGTGATGTGTATGATTAAACTTAACTTTTAACTGATGATAAAAAGGGGATAGAGAAAGTTTTGCTTTAATGTTCAGCTGTTAATTTATCTTAACCATTTGAAAGATTATTTCTAAGCTAAGCTTAAATAACCATAACTTTTGTTCCCTGTGCTTAAGTTTTTGTGGAAGCTTAACACAGTGGTTTTAGTATTGAACTGGGTTATTAGGAGCCCCTGGTTTCATGTCTATCGCTCATTGACTTATTCTGTGATTCCAGAATTGGCATTTGTACCTCACATCCCTTGCCTGGAGTGTTTGCTTATGTAACATACTTGGATCTTCTCAGATGAGAAGTTCTGTACACCTTCCCATTACGTTTAGACATGGTAGTGAGCTCTGATTTTGTCCATGTTCTTCTAGTTTGAGATTACGGGAGATGATGAGACGTTCATTGAGAGCAGCTGGTTTGGGTAGACATGAAGCTGGAGCTTCATCCAGTGACCACCAGGATCCGGTCTCGCCCCCCATAGCTCCCCCTAGTTGGGTTCCTGACCCTCCTGCAATGGATCCTGGTAAGATGTTATCTTATTTAGTGTTCAACAAAGAGGCAAAGTCAAGAAAGGTAATGGGAGTGTTTTAATGGGATAGTTAGAAATTTCAAATATTTGAAAGTAACATTATAACCAATTTGGTTTAAAAATTAAATCTAAAAACTTATCAGGTGCTCCTCTTTGTATTGAAATGTTTATTTCTATATTACTTAGATGCTGGATAGTCCCTTTATTGGTAATTTGTCAAAGTAAGTCAATAATTTGCCTAGTACATTCCTTCTCTTTCAAATTCAGAAAGGAAGTTTTCACTTAACTCTGTCTGATGGCCTTTAGCTTGTAGAGAAAAGCCTTGAGGCCAGTTTAAGAGCATGTGTTAGGGATGTGTTGCCTATAATGATGTACATCCTGCTGTTCTGTTTACTGAAAGATGGTGACATTGATTTTATCCTGGCCCCCGCTGTGGGATCTCTTACCACAGCAGCGACTGGCACTGGTCAAGGACCAAGCACCTCTACCATTCCAGGTAAGAACCTGTCCCACTTTAATCTGCCATTTGGACGATAAAGGACACATTTTAAATATAAATTTCTACAGCTCTACATTTTATCTCAAAAAAACTTTTCTTTGCTTAAAAGCACCTAATTCTCTGAATTATCTTTCATGTTAGTGAAAATGTGTGGCGTGTGTATATATATACATTTAGAAATCAGCTGAGATTGGTAAAATGTGTGAATATGTTCAGTTTTGTTGTAATTAAATTGTTACTAATACTGGAATATTTTTTTGTGACTTATTTAATATATGCCTGATAGGTTATTCTAGAATATATTTCATTGTCTTATTAACTTTTACTTTGGTACCAAATGAATCTCCTGAATTCCAGGTCCTTCCACAGAGCCAGCTGTAGTAGAATCTAAGGATCGAAAGGCAAACGCTCATTTTATATTAAAATTGTTATGTGACAGTGCGGTTCTACAGCCTTATCTACGGGAACTGCTCTCTGCCAAGTAAGAAGACTTAATACACTTTTTATGTGAAGATTTAGCTTAACTGCTTTTGCTGTTAAAGCTGATCATCTTATAAAGTATGATGACAATTAGCTTGTATGAACTTAAAGCACTTACCAGAATCCAGCATTGCAATCAATCCCTCTGCT
>NW_006159625.1:4126558-4154822 GCF_000334495.1 Tupaia belangeri chinensis
GAAAGGGGCCTTCTCAGAATCACGTAGTGTACACTAAAGGAATACAAACTGACCTGTATATTAACTTGCCTATGGTGTATATGTTAAGGATCATAGAATAGGTAATACTGTGACTAAAACCAAGTTTTGTTTTGTTTTCTAAAGTTTTTCATTTAATCATAAATATTACTTTTATAACTAGAAAAGAAAATAATTAATATTCTTATTTCTCATTTTAGGGATGCGAGAGGGATGACTCCATTTATGTCAGCTGTAAGTGGCCGAGCTTATCCTGCTGCAATTACCATCTTAGAAACAGCCCAGAAAATTGCAAAAGGTAATTTATTTCAAGTCCTAGAAATAAGTTGCATATTTTTCAGTTAGAATAGATTTCCCTTTATACACAGTATCATAATCATTTAAATTTAATTTTTGTTTGCAAATGGTAAAATGGAAATTATCAAGATTATATATGTGTATATGTGTAAAATTCATGTGTTTATATTTTTTTGAAGTTTGTTTCGTCTTCCAACTTTTTATCAAATAACTGTATAAATATATTTGCTTGCCTCTTTTTTCTTTTTTTCTTTTTTTAAGCTTTTTTGACATAGGTCATATGCACTCACCAGGGAGAGACAGAGAGGAAAAGTGAAAAATGATCCCCTGGGAGGATTGCCACACTGCAATCTCTGCTCTTCTAGTCTCTTCTCACCCTTTTGGGCATGTGCACACACCCACCTGGTGTGATTTTTCAAGCTGCCAGGTCTGGGACTTGAAGCATGGTGATCCATGTGGGATCCAGGTTCTTAACCACCATGCCATTTCCTGGCTGTTTTATTGCTTTAAAAAAAAATTATTCATGTTTATGAGAGCAAGTGTGTACGCAAACATGTGAGGGGGTGGCTACCGTTAAGAAAGCACTGACACACCACAATCCCCTTCCCAGAGCCCTCCAACTTGTCATGATCTTTGGCACATAGACACCGAAAGTGTTTCCAGGTTTACTGGAGATCTGAACCTGTGTCAGCCATCTGGCTTCCAGCATAGCAGTTCAGTACATTACTGACAACACTGAGGCTGGGTCTAAATTTCTTGATGTAGAAATCTTGCTTATTAGAAAGCATGGAGAAATATCAACTCCTGTCATCTAGCTTTTAAAAATATTAACGTTTTGTTTATTTTTTAAACATCGGTGATAGATAATTTGTGAGATAGTCTGTAATTTGCTAAATAGAACTAGAACTAAAGTGCCTGACAGAGCCCAGTATTTAGATGAGTGTTACATAGTGTTTGTATTATCATCGTATGTGGTCATGATATAATTAGGCTTTGCTTTATTTTGTTCCAGAATTAGCTGGATTTTCTTCTATGTTGAATTTATACATGAATTTTTTGATTACTATATAGTAGTTTCTGATTTACAGCAGAAGTAAGATTTAAGATAAGTATTTATGTTAAGGCTCTTTCAGATAAAGAAAATAGATGACTATAAGTCCTTTCCTGATATATGAGCTGCTGTGTTCTTAAACCTTTTAGCTGAAGTATCCTCAAGCGAAAAAGAAGAAGATGTATTTATGGGAATGGTTTGCCCATCAGGTACCAACCCTGATGATTCTCCTTTATATGTCTTATGTTGTAATGACACCTGCAGTTTTACATGGACTGGAGCAGAGCATATTAACCAGGTAAGTTATTTTATATTTCCCATATTCATGCTATCTTTAAGTTTTCTTCTTTTTCCCTTTGATTACCAACATCGATAGAGAGTATAGTGGTTTTCTTTTTTCTTTTTTTTTTTTTTTTTGAGAGGTTTTCGCTCTAGGGCGCGTGCGCTCGCCAGACAGACAGAGAGAGACATAGAGACAGAAAGCAAGAAATCACCCCCCAGGGGGGATGGTCACGCCGCAATCCCTTCTCCTCCATTCTCCTCTCAGGATCTTGGGCACACACGCACATGCACATGTGCCCAGAGTGAGTTTTAAGCCATCGGGTCCGGGATGCGAACCGCGGTCGACTACGTGGGAGTCCAGCGACATAGCCATTACCCATTAGAGGGTATAGTTTTCAAAAGCTTTGGAATTGCAAGTCTGATATTTCGTTTTTTTAATGAGTTAGAAAATTCTCCAAAAGAACATTAATTTTGATTTAATTCCTAAGTAAATTACTTAGTTCTTAGTTTTGATTGCTAAGTTATGTGTGACATGCTTATTGGAAATTTTCACTGGATAGTATAATCTGATCACAAGTCTTTATACAAATTTTATAACTATATACCTCTTGGGATGATTTATTTTATCCCAATGTAATATTTGATTTCTGTTCACATAATATCCTAAAATGTATATTTACTTTTACCTTTCTATCACTTTTTGTTTTCCAAAGTACATTAATTTTATTCTGTTGTGATTGAATTGTTTTAGAAAATGCCAGAAACAGTATGAGATACACAGTCCTATTTTTTTTTTTTTTTTTGTAAAAGCAAACTTTTTTTAAATTTTAGGATATTTTTGAGTGTCGAACTTGCGGCTTGCTGGAGTCACTTTGTTGTTGTACGGAATGTGCAAGGGTTTGTCATAAAGGTCATGATTGCAAGTGAGTATAAATCTTGGTTTTTTTTTTTTTTTAAAGTATTTTCAGGTTTTTTAGGTTTATATTGTATGGAAGTAATCTATACCAAGCAATGTTTTTAATTGTTGCATAATTCAAGGAGCATGAGGTTTTTCTCAGTTTTCACTCTATAAGTCAGTTTATATATACAAATGTGGCTTTTGATTTGAATTATTCTGTGAAACGTTTGTTTTTTGCTCATTCTAACCTAGCCCTCCTTAAATAAAAGTAGCATAATATGTTAAGAATATGTAATCAACATTGTGACTTAGATCAGATTATTCTTTAAATATACTGCAGTCCAGGTCTCCCATCTCCTATAGTAAGATCTTCTAGAAGAAAATTGTTTGGACTATGCCTTACTTATGTTTTAAAGCACAGTTCGTTTTTCAGCCAGCAGTGCAATTAGCGTATCTATATGTTTTGTTAGTTCTCACAAACCTAAGAAGTAATGAAATACCCAGTACCGACACCTCCAGTGCCTCAGGATTATTAATATCAATAGGGACATCAGCTGTAAATGGTTAAGGATGTATAGATATTGTGTTACAGAATTGGATTGTAAACCTGTTTTTCATTAGAAGAAGTAATTGTATAGGGCAAATGGAAAATGTTTATAGCTATTACATTGATGTGTATAATTTTGGTTATTATATTGTTTTCCTTATGTCCTTATTTTAGATGGTTGTAAGCATCTAAAAGTGATAATCTAGTCATTACTGAATGTTTATTAAGTGTATTCACAACACTAAGTCCTATAGTGATGGTGAATAAGATAGTCCCTTCTTGACAGAGTTCACAGTATGGTCAGAGTACACAAGCAGGAAGGACCTGCCCATAACGGCTGGTTATAGGGTTCTCTAGCTAGAGACAGGCGGACCACTTCAGCTGGACTGAGTCTGAGAAATTGGGGAAGATAGTCCAGAAATGACTAGACCAAATCATTACAGGGTACCTCTTAAGAGAATTTTATGTTGCATTAGAAACTTCATACCACCAAGTAGTCTTCTTTATTATGAAAGCTTTAAAAATTACACTATATATTTAAAAATTAATAAAGGTTCTGTGTGGTTTCAGTGAGTTATATATCCATACCTTTAAATAAAGATCTTGGTATATTTTTAAAATTTCAGTTTTTGCACTTTTGTATGAATTCTTTCTAGACTCAAGAGAACATCACCAACAGCATACTGTGATTGTTGGGAGAAATGTAAATGTAAAACTCTAATTGCTGGACAGAAATCTGCTCGTCTTGATCTACTTTATCGCCTGCTCACTGCTACTAATCTGGTCACACTACCAAACAGCAGGCAAGTGGGCTTTTTTTGTTTTGTTTTTGTTTTGTGATTGTCAGAGGGTGTTGTGCACTCATTACACAGACATGGGGGAGGGGAGATCACACACAACTTAAGTAGTCATGCTGTAGTCTTTTCTCCATTTCTGCATCCTGTCAGGATTTTGAGCACACACACACATTCACTTGGCCTGTTTTTCAAGCCATTGAGGCAGGGACTCAAACTGTGGTCAGCCATGTGATCCGGCCTCCTTAACCACTGGGCTATGATGCTGGCACAAGCAGGCTTTTTAGGATGTCGAAATAAGTTAAATTGAAATGGTGCATAGCCCATCTGGGTAGCCTTTCCTCAAGGGTAGCCTTTCCCCTACTCACAGCAATGCTGTCTTTTACAGGGGAGAACATCTCTTGCTGTTTTTAGTTCAGACAGTAGCAAGGCAGACAGTGGAGCATTGCCAGTATAGGCCACCTCGAATCAGGGAGGATCGCAACCGAAAAACAGCCAGTCCGGAAGGTGAGTAAATGAGACATTTATGAAAAGTATTATGTTTTATTTCTGTCTTATCCACTCTTACGTCTTTTCCTTTTCAGATTCAGATATGCCTGATCATGATCTAGAACCTCCACGATTTGCTCAGCTTGCACTAGAGCGAGTTTTACAGGACTGGAATGCCTTGAAATCTATGATTATGTTTGGATCACAGGAAAATAAAGACCCGTATGTACTAAGAATATTTGTACATGTACGTATTTCCCATGTTAGTATAGGCTTTTACAGTGTTTGTCTTTCTTTCCTTCAAGTCTCAGTGCCAGCAGTAGGATAGGCCATCTTTTGCCAGAAGAACAAGTATACCTCAATCAGCAAAGTGGCACAATTCGTCTGGACTGTTTCACCCATTGCCTTATAGTCAAATGTACAGCAGATATTTTGGTAAGTTCTTTGAATGTTTATTTCAAGTATATGAAAACTTGTGTTTTTTTAAATCCTTATTTGAAAAAATCTTACCACCACGTATGTGCACATAAGCTTTCATTAAATAGTATTTCAGAAGGGATAGAATTTTGGAGGTGATTTAATTTCTCATTAACAGTGTAAGTTATTTTTTGATCTCTAATTTTAAAAAATTCTAAAAGCTTTTAAAAATATAATAGTATATAAATGTATGAAGTAGTGCTCAAAATTAGTAGTAAATTTAATGCACTTTAAAAAATTCCCCTTTGCTGCGAAATTAGAGAAGAATTTATATTATAAAACAGATCCACTGCTGATAAGGGTATGGTAAAAATGAATGCAGACAGTATGGGGTAGCATTACATTTTATATTTATTTATTTATTTTTGAGGTTTTGGCATAGGGCACATGGGCTCACCAGTGAGAAAAGGGGCACAGTGAGAGGGGAAGTGACAAATCACTCTGCAGGAAGCATGGCCACACTACAATTTCTTTTCTGTTCTTCTCTCGTAGATTTGGGCATGCACACACATGTTCCCAGTGTGATTTTTTTTTTTTTTTTTTTAAGCAGCCAGGTCTGGGACTTTAACCATGGTTAGCCCTGTGGGAGTTCAGCACCTGACCTACCACACTGCTCGCTGGCTCCACATTATATTTATTTAAATATCTGAATCTTTAATATTGGGTTATTGGGAAAGTCATGATGCATTCTTTGCATAGAAGACTACATCATGACTTTCCTGATGACCTAATACTTTGCTGTTCTGGTAACTATCCTATAGTCAGTGGAAAATAGTCTTTCAGCATTATGTATTCAATACTGCACTTCTTTTAGTTGATATATTTGTAGGACCATGAGACCAAAAAACCATATATTTGGGTGGTAGTTTTGTTGTATAAATTAATTACTGACCTTATAAATATTTCTGTTAAATTTGAGATTATATTATATTAATATTGAAAAAGTGTTAGAATTTTTTTACTTTTCGAATGTCTAAACATCTCATGAAATGTCTTTACATTAATAGAGTGATTACAATTTTTTAAAGCTTTTAGATACTCTACTGGGTACATTAGTGAAAGAACTTCAAAACAAATACACACCTGGGCGTAGAGAAGAAGCTATTGCTGTGACAATGAGGTTTCTACGTTCAGTGGCAAGAGTTTTTGTCATCCTTAGTGTGGAAATGGCTTCATCCAAAAAGAAAAAGTAAAGCACTCTTATGATTTTTGCTTCTAAATCATTCTATGCACATTTTTTTGGTATCGTAATAACATGAAAAGACTCATAAAAGATTCCTTTACTTTTCTAGCAACTTTATTCCACAGCCAATTGGAAAATGCAAGCGAGTATTCCAGGCACTGCTACCTTATGCTGTAGAAGAATTATGCAACGTGGCAGAGTCATTGATTGTGCCTGTCAGAATGGGCATAGCTCGGCCAACTGCACCCTTTACTCTGGCCAGTACTAGCATAGATGCCATGCAAGGCAGTGAAGAATTATTTTCAGTGGAACCGCTGCCACCACGACCATCATCTGATCAGTCAAGCAGGTAAATTTGTACCTAGAAGACTCTGATGAATTCTTTCCTGAAAATGTCATGTTTAGTTTACTAAAAACTACATAGGAGGCCAGCAGGTGGTGTGGTGATGAAGGCATTGGAATCCCACATGGCCAGCTGTGCTTCAAGTCCTGGAGCTGGCAGCATTCTCTCTCTCTCTCTCTCTCTCGCACATGCACCTTGTAGAAAATTTTAAAAATGATAAATAAAATGAAATAATTCTTTTCAAAAATTTTGCATAGGGACCAGCAGTTAGCATAATGGCTATGTTGCTGAACTCCAATGTAGCTGACTGCGGTTTGAGTCCCGGACCCAGTGGCTTAAACTCACGCCGGGTGCGTGTGCGTGCATGCCCAAGATCCCGAGAGGAGAATGGAGAAGGGATTGCGGTGTGGCCATCCCATCTGGGGGGGTTTCTTGCTTTCTATCTCTTTGTTTCTCTCTGTCTGGCGAGTGCATGCATCCTATAGCAAAAGCCTCTCCAAAAAAAAAGTACCCACTCCTGGTTTCTCATCTGACTATGCCTCAAAGAAATATCCCTATGACTAAGAACTTAGTCAGATTGCTCTTATTGAAACAAACAAACAAACAAACAAAACTTTGCATAAGCATTCGTGTGCATGCGCTCATTGATATGTGTAACAAGTGATAGAGATTTGGAACACATGAAAACATTTATAAAATTATTGCATGTGTCTACATGATGATAATAGATATATAGCTGTGTTTTTTGGTTTTAGAAATATATGGTTTTTTACAAAGCTAATAATTGGGTAGGAAACTGTATTTTGGGCTAGGTAGACATTACTGTTTTCTATTTTTTCTTATTTTTAAGTGTAGCCTGCTGCAGGGCTAAGTTGATAAAGACCTATAACTTCCTCTGTGTCCAAAAGCTTGAATGTCAACTTTATTTTTTTCCAGTTAGCTAGAGGGCATATGTGCTTGCCAGAGAGAAAGAAAAAGAGACAGCCCCCTATGAGAGATGATCACACCGCATAATCCCTTCTTCATTTCTCCCTGTGTTCAGGATTTTGGGTGTATATATATATAGTACCTGACCTGTTCTCCAGCTGCCAGGACTGGGACTCAAGGTGTGCAGTTGGTCTCGTGAGATTCAGCCAGCTTGGATTGTCGGCGACACACATGCTTGGTGTGAATAGGGAGGACCTGGGCTATGAAACTGGGCTCTTCTTGTTTGCTTTACTTCTGTACCATTGTCTGGTTCTTAATTATACAATTTTTAACTCTTCATTTATTGCCATTGCTCGATTTGTGGGTTAATCTCTTAAATCTTCCCTGCTGATGTCTCCTGGGCTAGATAATCAAGAGATCAAGCTAATCTTTTCTGTGACTATAAAATACAGAAGTCCTTCATTATAATAGAGAACAGTCAGACCTTCCCTTAAGGGTATATTTTGACCAGTGTTCCAAACGTGCCTTTAATAAAAAGTACACATTTATCCAATCCATGGGATTTTTGTGGTGCATTATCATCCCACTGAATAAAAAAAGTCTTAAGTACAGTATTTTTGCTTTTTCTGTTGGTTTCCTCCCTTTCTTCAAAACTCCCTTATGTACTTATTAATCTGTTTCTACTCTATGCTTCTCATATAATCATAACTAACAGCTACTAGAGTTTTTAGAATATACTAAAATCTTGACTAAGCTTTATAGACACATTACCTATTTTTATTCTTCCTAATAGCTTATAGATAGCTGCTATTATGCTAGTTTTTAAAATGAAGACATGGGGACCAGCAGTTGGTATAATGGCTATGTCACTGGACTCCCGTGTGGTCACCCATGGTTCGAGTCTCGGACTTAAACTCGGTGACTTAAATTCACGCCAAGTGCATGTGCGTGTGTGCCCAAGATCCTGAGAGGAGAATGGAGGAGAAGGGATTGTAGCATGGCAAATTCTTGCTTTCTCTCTCTATCTTTCTGGTGAGCGCATGCACCCTATAGCAAAACCCTCTCCAAAAAAAAAAGAAATGAAAACTCAGAGAAATTGGGAACCAGCAGTTAGCGTAATGGCTATGTCGCTGAACTCCCATGTAGTCGACCGTGGTTCGCGTCCCAGACCTGGTGGCTTAGAACTCATGCCAGGCGCGTGTGCGTGTGTGCCCAAAGTCCCGAGAGGAGAATGGAGGAGAAGGGATTGTGGCGTGACCATCCTCCCTGGGGGGTGATTTCTCGCTTTCTGTCTCTGTGTCTCTCTCTGTCTGTCTGGCGAGCACATGCGCCCTATAGCAAAAACCTCCCCCCCAAAAAAAAGAAAAAAAAAAAAGCTCAGAAATTAAGTAACTTGTCCAATAAGGTTTTCCTTTATTTTCTTTATTTTTGATTATGAGGGTACTCCAGAAAGTTTATGGAAAAGGTTTGACATTGGTGCTTTGGTAAAATACAGTGCTCTGAGAGGCCAGCCCACATGTCAAGGTTCCAGGTTCATGTCCAAGGATGTTCCTAAGTAAACCAGGCACACGTGTGCCCATGAGCTAGGGCTGACTGGCTGGAGGTAAATCGTGGCATTGAGACTGTTGGAGATTTCTCTTTCTCACTCACACCTAGAATAAAGTAAAAAATTAAAAATTTAAAGAAGTTCATGTTAAAGTAGAATTGATATCTGAGTTTATTTTGGTGCAAAGAAAATTAGAATTCATGTACAGGTCAATAGGCTGATGAAAGGTGCTACTAGAGCCATTGACGTTGAAGACTGTTGGTAGAAAAGAAGAAATAATCTGTGGAATTTTTCATTGGAAGAGACTCACATAAATATGTACATCAACACATATTTGAAATGAGTTACTAAAATGTGAATGGAAATTCTGAGATTTATAAATTCAGAATTGTAAAATAATTTATCTGGGGGAAATTTCATATTTTCTTACATGCTATAGATGTTGGTTTTCATGAATTCTTAGGTCCGATTTCAGCTGGCATCCTAGCGAGTGTCTCGTGTATTGTTAGCTAAGTGCTTATACTGAGAGGTATGCACTGTATGTCTGACATATGGCATTAATATACTCATCATCTCTTGATTTCTTACAGCTCCAGTCAGTCTCAGTCATCTTACATCATCCGGAATCCACAGCAGAGGCGCATCAGCCAGTCACAGCCTGTTAGAGGCAGAGATGAAGAACAGGATGACATTGTTTCAGCGGATGTGGAAGAGGTGGTTTTAATAGCTTTTGATTGTGGTAGATGAAGAGCTTTTATTTGGTGGTGAGGAGAAAGTAGCCACCAGAAGTTATATTAATAGTCCCTTAAGACTACTATATACTTTTGTGTTTAGCTTGTAGACTTTTGTGACATGTTCTCATTCATTATTACATGCACTAAAATTATTTTAATAATACTTGATTTGTAAGGTACTAGGAAATTTGATACATAAAGATGTTTTTACCTAGAAGTTAAGAGTAAAGATATTCTTAAGTTTAAAAAAAAATTAGTAGTGGGCCAGCAGGTAGTATGGTGGTTAAGGTTCTGGATCCCATATGACCAACTGAGCAGTCTGAGTTCCAGATTCTGTGGCTTGAAAATCATGCCACGTGTGTGTGTTTGTGTGTGTGTGCGCACGCGCACGTGTGTGCATGTGTATGTGTATGTATGCCTAAAATCCTACGAGGAGAATGAAAGAGACCAGGACTATGGCATGGACAGTCTCCCTGGGGTGGAGGGGGGTGGTCAATTCTCACTTTCCCTCTTCAGTGAGCTCTGGCGCCCTATAGCAAAAACTTTAATTTAAAAAAAGAAAAGTTTTGAACGATGTGTTTGAAAGAGAAGGTACTACATATTTATAGTGGTTGAAGTATATATATATTTAAAAACTCCCACTTCTCCCAACTCCCCCAGTATATATTTTTTTTTTTTGAGAGGTTTTTGCTATAGGGCGCGTGCGCTCGCCAGACAGACAGAGACAGAGAGACAGAAAGTGAGAAATCCCCTCTCAGGGGGGGATGACCACACCGCAATCCCTTCTCCATTCTCCTTTCGGGATCTTGGGCACGCACGCACATGCGCCCGGCATGAGTTTTAAGCCACCAGGTCCGGGATGCAAACCGCGGTCGACTACATGGGAGTCCAGTGACATAGCCATTACTCTTAACCGCTGGTCCCTCCCAGTAGAATTTTTATACTTCTAATTTTAAGGCTCCATATGTGGACATAAGCATAAACTTTAGGATGTTTTGTAATTTTTGATAACAAATTGTTCACTACCAAAAGATTTTTCAAAACTGCTGGGGTATAATTTATAATTCCCTACAATTAGGCATCAGTTCCCTATAGTTAGAGAATTGCTGTGGATGAGCACTAATGGAGGTATGGGTTTATTATGTACTTTGACTGTCTACAAATAAGATTCTGGATTTAGGTTGAGGTGGTGGAGGGTGTGGCTGGAGAAGAGGATCATCATGATGAACAGGAAGAACATGGGGAAGAAAATGCTGAGGCAGAGGGACAACATGATGAGCATGATGAAGACGGTATGCAGGTTATTTGAGAAATTATTCAATATGAGTAAATTAAGTACCATTAAAGAGAGATACTAAATGCAGAGAAAAGCTCCATTTAATGAACAGTGAAATGTTCAGCGTATTTCCTTCCACGAGATTTTGTTTACATCTCTTTCAACACACACACACACACGTCTTCATCCATTTCCATTAGATTTTAAGTAGACTTCTTTTTTCTTAAAAGACTTCAAAACTAAAATAAAAACCACATCTTAAAACATTGGAAATTAGAGAAAAAGAAAACAAATCACCCATAATTCCACCCAGATATCAACAGTTTTTATTTTTACTTTAGATTTTTGTACTGCACTGCCCTGTTCCTCAGTATGCCTTTTAAGAGTGAAATGTATACTTTTTGTCATTTTCCTTTTTCACTTAATATAATTGAACTACACATATTTAAAATATGTAATATTTTTGTTTTGGCATGCATACACTGTGAAATTTCTAATTCCAATTGTGGAGAGCAGCCAATCTGAAAACATGTGATTAAAACATGTGGCCTGTAGACACATGCAGAAATGCGCTTCCGTGAACTACTCTAGCAGGGCTATTAAAAAGCATCTACATACAAAAGTAGATTGTCAGTGGTTGTCTTCCTGTTGTTGTTAATACCCAATACTCCAGTACTGCCCAGTTTCGGGCTATAGAAAGTCACATGCATTTATCAAATTGTCCCTCAAAAAAGATCAGAGAAATTATATGGCGCCAGTCATTTTCACATCTTCAGATAATTTACATCCAAAAACAACTGGCTTTGCATTTTAATTTGTCCTCTCTTATTCTCTTTGCATTCCTCCTCCTTCTTCCCCATTCCTTTTGCATCCCATGTTTCTAATCCACAACCTTCCCCACTCAAAAAAAAAAACCCATGTTCATACCAAACTAATCCTAGCACCCAATTTCTAAAACAGATGAAAGTAGACCAAGTGAACCTAGTTGAGACTAGTCCTCTGGCTGAAGTTCCTCCAGCCCTTGCTGAATACATTGTGACAGATACCTAAGGCTTTGCAGGAGAGATTTTTGAATCACTGTGTAAAAGTCCAATGACTTCCCTAGTTTACCTACTCAGTTCTTTCATCCTTTTATTGTTGATTTGTCATTTATTCTACTATAATACTCCTTTTCTCTGCCGTCCCCCTGCCTTGCTCCCCTTTGCCGGTATGCCTTCTTAGTTTTCACTCTTGTGATAGTCTGGTTTCGCAGACCTTGTCTTGATGCTTGATGAGTAAGTTTGTGCTTTTTGTTATTTAAATATATTTTCCAGGGAGTGACATGGAGCTGGACTTGTTAGCAGCAGCTGAAACAGAAAGTGACAGTGAAAGTAACCATAGCAACCAAGATAATGCTAGTGGGCGCAGAAGTGTTGTCACTGCAGCAACTGCTGGCTCAGAAGCAGGTATGTTAACTTATCCCAGCAACTTTCTTGATTATGCTGATGTTTTGTGTGTTTTGAACATGAATTGGTTAATATTTAGTAGGATATATGTAAGGGTAGCTCTCCTTTTCGTAATTTAATCTTTTCTGTGGATGTTAGGGAGATATTTTATTGACTTTCTTTCCTCCCAGCTTTTGTGGTTTTGAAACAATGGATTAATTTTAAAATTATTCAAGAGTTTTTTTTTTTAAGAATTATTTAATTTTATTCATTATCACCATTATTATTATTTTTTAAAATTTGACCACAGAGCAACAGAGAGAGAGAGAAAGTGGGAAAGCGAGCTGCCAAGTCCAGGACTCAAACAGTGGTAGGCCACGTAGGAGTCCAGCGCTTAACCACTACACCACCGTTGGCCCCTCAAGAGTTCTTTTCTAATTGAACTATTTTGAGGATAGGGTTTGGCATGCTATTTAATAATATGTATTTTCTTTATTGTATTGATAGGAAGACCAGTACATGGTACTCTTCGTTGTCAAACTCATAGTGGTTTTTGTTTGTTTTAAAATAAAAATTTTAGGAGCAAGTAGTGTCCCTGCTTTCTTTTCTGAAGATGATTCTCAGTCAAATGACTCGAGTGATTCTGATAGCAGCAGTAGTCAGAGTGATGACATTGAACAGGAGACCTTTATGCTCGACGAGCCATTAGAAAGAACTACGAATAGCTCCCATGCCAATGGTGCTGCACAGGCTCCCCGGTCCATGCAGTGGGCTGTACGTAATACCCAGCATCAGCGAGCAGCCAGCACAGCTCCTTCCAGTACGTCCACTCCAGCAGGTAACTCTCACTCTTTATTCCTAATAGTACTTAAATAGCTTTTAAAATTACGCATGTTCATCCAGAGAACAAATTAAATAGTCTTCTAATAGTTTTTCATTGTTGTTTTTGTATCATATACAAACATTTACATATGATTATAGCAGGGATTTGTAATACTTGCACTATTGCCATTTTGGGATAGAAATTCTTTTTGTGGGGGCTTTCTTATGCATATCAAGATGTTAAAGAACATTCATGGACTCACTGATGCAAGTAGCATCCCTCAAATCCCTTTTCTTCTCCATTCTTCTGTATTTTTCCCAGTCATGACAAGTCCAAAAAGTCTTTGGATTTTGCCCCAAGTTCCCTGCAGAGTGGGCCATCATTGTATCCCCCTGGTTGAGAACATTATATTATTCCCTTCACTCGTCAACACTTAATTCCTAAACAGTGTGGTTTGGGGGAAAATGTTTTGCTCGGTTACCACCTATTAGCATTTGACCATTTAGATTTACATAAGTATATACAGTGTCAGATAAACACAATTAGTAACTGACATTATCCTCACTGTGGTTGTCTTTTTTTCCTTATAGCAAGTTCTGCAGGTTTGATTTACATTGATCCTTCAAACTTACGGCGGAGTGGTACCATCAGTACAAGTGCTGCAGCTGCAGCTGCTGCTTTGGAAGCTAGCAATGCCAGCAGCTACTTAACATCTGCAAGCAGTTTAGCCAGGGCTTACAGCATTGTTATCAGACAAATCTCAGACTTGATGGGCCTCATTCCAAAGTATAATCACCTAGTATACTCTCAGATTCCAGCAGCTGTGAAATTGACTTACCAAGATGCAGTAAACTTACAGGTATGAAGCTATTGAAAAGTTATTCATTCAGTACATATTTTTGGCTGTCAGTTTTAAAAATCTCAGTATAATGGAAATTATCATTATAGATGTTTAAATGTTGACATACTACTGCTATAGCAGATTTAACTCTGGATAGTTTAACTATTTTAGTTTGGTCTTCATAGAACTATGTAGAAGAAAAGCTTATTCCCACTTGGAACTGGATGGTCAGTATAATGGATTCTACTGAAGCTCAGTTACGTTATGGTTCTGCATTAGCATCTGCTGGTGATCCTGGACATCCAAATCATCCTCTTCACGCTTCTCAGAATTCAGCACGCAGGGAGAGGATGACTGCGAGAGAAGAGGCTAGTTTACGAACCCTTGAAGGCAGACGGTACGAAATTCTTCATAGATACTTGTCAGACAAATTCCTTACATTTTAGGTTAGAGCTTTGTGATTGCTGTTACATAAGACCTAATCTTACTGTGATAGAATTATTGTTTGTATGCAGGCATGAGGGAGAGATGGGTACACCCCACAAGATCTGGTCATGCTTGATTTCCTTCCTCCAGTTCTCTAGCCCATGGGATCTCGGGCACTTTCATGTTTGTCAAGCGTTGTTTTAGGTTGACCGGACCAGGGGGTTTCAAACCTGGTGGCCAGAGGGGATCCAGCTTCTCCTAAGGAGTTCATTATTGTTGAGTTAAGGAGCTGGCTCCGAAGGTGTTTTTTAAAAATTGAATTAATGCCATCCAGTAGTGTGGTTAAGCTGGCTGGATCTCACATGGCTGACTGAGCAGTTCTAGTCCTGGACCTTTTGTCTTGAAAAGCACACGGGCACATGAATGCGCATGTGTGTGCCCAAAATCTCGAAAGGGAGAAATGAAGGAGAGGATTGCAGCCTGACTACTCCCCATGGTAGGGGTGGAGATGTTTTTGGTTTCCCTCTCTCACAGGTACATGTACCTTCTGGCAAATTTCGTAAGAAAAGAGGGGAAAAAAAAGTTCATATCATAGGAATCTGATACTATAGATTTTTCATTTTCGAGGTTGTTGCCCCACAGTTCTTGATTCATTCCCCCCTAGGTCAGTCTCCCTTCCTTTTGAGAGCTTGTTTGGAGGTTCTAATGGGAGCGCAGCTACTCATACACCCATGACCAAAGAACGGTCCTCTATCAGGGATGGTCATCCTCTTTGACCAAATGCGCAGCTTCGGGAGGGACACACATGGAGTGATGAGGGAAAAAGGGGACACCCGCCTAGCCAGCCAGATCATCCAGATCGCTCTTACATACCCTCTTCCTTTTGAGAGGCATATATTCATTGGAAAGAATGTGATACAACTGTGCTCAGCAAGGAGAAAGTATGCATAATTACCAAAGTTGCTCTTTGTTTCTCACTTCTCCCCTATCTCTCCCAGCCTGTTGAATCATAATTAAAAATACACATCTTTATGTATTTGTTACATTCTTCCCATTGAGGTATAAAATGAACTTCTCAGTTAAAAAATTACCTTCAGGAATTAGGTTAGACATTAAACACTAGAGAGTGGCAATGCCAGTTTAGTGAAAGTGTTCTAAACCTAACTCAAAGTCCTAGAATTTGGTTTTAGCTTCTTCTCAGTGTCAAATTTATATTACTTTGGAAAGATCATAAAGTGAGGAAGTTAAGGGTGTAGGAGACTGCTATGACAATGTAGTAAAACTATGCTTGGAGTCTACAAGGGAGGGATAGTTAAAGCAGGATGGCGAAGGACAATAAGGAAAGAAGTGAATCATCAAGGTCATAAAAACAGAATTTAGGGCCTTGGGAGGGGCAGAGCAGAAAGAAGCAGAATTTATGTTCTCAATTGGATTCTGAATAACTAATAGAAAAATGGAGAGAAAACCCTAGAGGAATGGAATGGACTGGGGAAAATTTTAGTGGGAATGTATAATATGCAAAACTGAATACATTGCCGAAATATTGACTAGAGATATGCATTTGGGGACGATTTAGCTTTCCTGTCCTAGGAAGTCTGCTCTTTTTTTTTTTCTCTTCTTTTTTTGTAGCTGTTTTTGCCTTAGTGTGTATGCACTTGGCAGGGGTGGGGTTGGGGGTAGTAAGAGAAATTTATCCCCTGGAGGTATGGCCGCACCACAATCTATTCTCCTCCTGTAACCTTGGGGACGCATGCACATGCACCCCACAGGAGTTTCAAGCCACTGAGTCCAGGACTCAAACTGTAGTTTATGCTCTATGTTTAACCTTTTGAAGAACTGCCAGACTTTTTTCTAATAGGAAAACATTCCCAACAAAGTTGATGAAGGTTCTAGTTTCTCTGCATCTTTACCATCACATATATATATATATATTCATAGCCATTCTTATGGGTGTGATAGAGTATCTCATTGTAGTTTTGTTTTCTCTAATTGCTAATCTTCTCAAATTCCAGTGGGTCATTGTGTATCTTTATTGAAGAAATGTCTGTTTAGATCTTTTGCCCGGTTTTTAATAGGCTTGACTTTTTTTTTTTTTTTTTTCAGTTTTTATAAGTTCTTTTTATATTTTGTCCCTTAATAGAAATACAGTCTGGTTCGATTTTGTCGTGTTCTCTTGGTTATATTTTTGTGGGGGGAGCGGGGAAAGTGCCCTTCTGAAAGGGCTATGGTCACATCACAATCCCTTTTCCTCCGTTTTTTTTCATAGCCTGTCAGGATTTGGGGCACGCATGCACATGTGCCTGGTGTTTTTTTCAAACAGCAGGACTGGGATTCGAAACTCAGTTGGGCATGTATAGTCCCGTTACTTATGCATAACCTTTGACCTAGTGGCTGTCCCTCACCTTGTTGATGGTGTGTACTTTGAAGTACAAGTTTTTAATTTTGACTGAATCCAGTTTGTCTATGTTTTCTTTTGTTGCTTATGATTTTAGTGTCATTTCTAGGCTGTGTTTCTCAAAATGTGTTTCTGAGAACAGTGGCATCAGGTAAAAACTTACTAGGAATGCACATTATCGCCCCCCTTCCCACCTACTAAATAAATCTATGAGACTGTTAATTGTTTTTGTAAACTCTCCAGGTAATTTTTTTTTAAAGAATTATTTAAGGGGACCAGCAGGTGGTGTGGTGGTTAAGGCGCTGGACACTCCCACATGGCCAACCAGGGTTCAAGTCCTGAATCTGGCTTGCTTTCTCACTTCCTCTCTCTCTCATTCGCACCCTCTGTCTCTCTCTGCTCAAACTATAAAATAAATGAATGAATGAATAAAATAAATAATTATTTAAAAAAAGAATTATTTAATTTTATTATTCACTTATTTATTTTAACTTGACCAGAGAGAGACAGACAGAAAGAAAATGAAACTGTGGTTGGTTGTGTGGGTGTGTCCAGCACCTTAACCACCATGCCACCTGCTGGCCCTGGTAAATTTTGATAGACTCTAAAGTTTTGAGAATTATAATTTTTGAATTTCTTAATGCCATTTCAAAAGATACTGGAATTTCTTTCCTATACGTACAAGAGTATAAGTCATAGACAATGGTAACATTTCTGAACAGAGGAATACAATATGTTGTATATAATAAGATATAATAAGTTCTTATTTATGAATAATCTTTCTAATTTTATTTATGAAAGTGGCAAATTCCACATTTGTATTTTTTTTTAAATAAACATTTTCATTTCTTTTTGTTCTTGCAGACGTGCCACATTACTTAGTGCTCGTCAAGGAATGATGTCTGCTCGGGGAGACTTCCTGAATTATGCTCTCTCTTTAATGCGGTCTCATAATGATGAGCATTCTGACGTTCTTCCAGTTTTGGATGTTTGCTCATTGAAGCATGTAGCGTATGTTTTTCAAGCCCTTATATATTGGATTAAAGCAATGAATCAGCAGACAACATTAGATACACCTCAGCTGGAACGCAAAAGGTATCCATACTTGTTATGAGGTTGGTTTTGAGAAATACTTGCTTGGTGTAGTCTCCATTAGTACATCATCAGATTATGAAATAAGGAAAATAGCACTGCAGAAAAGAAATGGTATAAGAACATTTCATGTGGGAAGGTGAGTTTGTGCCTACCCATCCTTTCTTCATTGCTGTTCTTCACTTAAAATGAAAAATCAAAGAATCCAGTTAAGCTTTCATGGTTTTGAGATAGGTTAGCCTGATTATTTGTCATATTTTCTATTAGAATTTGTGTAGGCGCTCACTGTTTCTTGGGTGATTAGCTTTTTCCTTTTCTGCTTGAGCCCATTTTGTAATCATAGTCCATTACATCACAGTGTTTGAAATTGGTTAGATGCTTAAGTAACCTTTTTGGTGTTGTGATTTGTATTGTTTGTTTGTTTCGTTTTGCTTTTAGTTCCTCTTACCTTTGCTCCCGTTCATTTTATACAACTACTTCATGTAAAATGACTTACTTGTCTTTTTAAAGGACACGAGAACTCTTGGAACTGGGTATTGATAATGAAGATTCAGAACATGAAAATGATGATGACACCAATCAAAGTTAGTGCACAGAAAATCTGCTAATCTACTTCAAGAAATGGCTGCCTCAGTATTTCCCCTTCAAGCTTTTTAACTTCATTATTTTCTGTCTGGGTGGGAATTTCTCTTTTCTTCTCTATGTCCCATTTCTTGCCCTTTCTGTCCATTTTTCCTCACACGTATTTGCATTATACATTTCATAATTAAAGATAAATTAATGTTGTGAACTTTTCAGCAATTGATATTTTCCTACTTTATTTTCATGTTTTCTCCTTTTCATTTCTTAGTGTTATGTTTATCCATATTCTTAAGTAAAGTGTGTGTAAGTACACATTTAAAGTTAGCAAAGTTTCTTAATGTTAATCCGAAATAGATTTAGTTAAGAAAATGAGAAATACCAGTTATAACTCCCAAACGTTAAACCTCTCTCTCAATAGTTAATACAATGAAAAAACAAAAAATTTTCCAAACTCCAATATTCCAAAGTTTTAATACCACAAAATTTGGAGGTTTTCTGCAGTCTATTTGTAGCCCTCAGTTAATATTTTCGTTGGAATTAGAGATATTTAACTTGAAGTTATAGACTACTCTTGTGTTTCTAATTATCAACTAGTATTTCTATCCAGCCTAGGGAAACACAGTTGACCTAACTGCTAAGTTTTGAGAACCCAGCCACAGCATGTTAAACTAAACTGCTAAAGTTTTATTTAGGCTGTGCTGACTTCTCTATTAGGATATATGTATGTTGCCAGATATTTTTGTTTGTCCATCTTACTACTAAAAAAACAAAACTTACAAGTAAGCAAATGCTTAGATTTCAACCCCTGATCCTCCTCTACTTTTGGAGTCATCAGCAAGTTGGATCCTGAATATGCTCAAAAATCTAGCTGTATTCTAGAATTAATCTTTAGAGAGAGAAAGAGAAGGATAAGGGAAACCTCTGTCCAATACAGAATAGAACAATGTTTGTTACTGCTGTGGTTTTTGGGTTTTTTTTTTTTTATCATTATAAGAGAAACTTAGCATAAAATTTATCATTGAAACTATATTAAGTTGCTGTATTTTGAATGATCACAGCATGATTTGGAGTGGCATTAATTTTAAAAATAGGTATTAGGTATTTCAGATTGAGCAGATTAATATATTTAACCCTTCACCAGTAATTAAAGAATTTTCCTAAAAACAAAACATTTTGTCTTTTTATGTTTAGGTGCTACTTTGAATGATAAGGATGATGACTCTCTTCCTGCAGAAACTGGCCAAAACCATCCATTTTTCCGACGTTCCGACTCCATGACCTTCCTTGGGTGTATACCCCCAAATCCATTTGAAGTGCCTCTGGCTGAAGCCATCCCTTTGGCTGATCAGCCACATCTGTTACAGGTGAATTAAATAAGCTAGTTTTAAGGTTTACTTCTAATTATTTTCTTTCAAGTGTTCAGTATAATTAGAATTTTTCTGTTAAAATTCCAGCCAAATGCTAGAAAGGAGGATCTTTTTGGCCGTCCAAGTCAAGGTCTTTATTCTTCATCTGCCAGTAGTGGGAAATGCTTAATGGAGGTTACAGTGGATAGAAACTGCCTTGAGGTAATTAAAAGTCTTTGCAATACAGTGTATGATAATGAGTATTTGTCTCAGCATTTTTAGATATTAATTCAGAGTATTGTATTTCTCAAATTAATGGACATGTCAGAAATTCCTTCATTGGGACATGATAAAAGAAATTCCAACACTTATTTTGTTGTTAGATGATTTCATGCACTAAATAGTAGCTTTATTATTTTCTTTGTCTATTTCACAGAGTTAAGTGTTGTATGCTGCTGAAATTTTAGGTTTCCACCTAAATTTTTTTATATGTGCATATTTAATCTTAGTTTAAAACTTTCTTTGACTTTCAGAATTAATTTGGATTAAAAATGTAGGTGAATAAAGTAGAAATTTAAGTGATAAAGGAGAATGCAATACTGAAAATATATGGAGATTAAAGTACCATAGATATTGGGGCCAGTAGGTGGTGTGTGGTGTTTAAAGTGCTGGATTACCATATGGCTGACCATGGTTCAAGTCCTGGATCCAGTGACTTGAAAATCACACTGGATGTGTATGTGCATATGCCCAAAATCCCAAGAGGAAAATGGAGAAGAGGGGATTGCATCATGGCCATTTCTTCTCATTTTCTCTCTCTCTGTCTCTCTAGCAAGTGCATGTACCCTATGACAAAAACAAAAACAAAAACAAAAAAACAAACAAAAAACTCCCACAAAAACATGAAAAGAAAAATACCACTTTAAAAGATTTCTGAGGTTACTGTATTGCATTGGAACCAGTGGTCATTCAGTGTAATGAAATAGACAGGAACAGGCCACATCTTTATAACTGAGTCTCCAGAAAGAGACTAACAATTATTTAACTTCCATATGATTTTTTTTTTCTCTTAAGAATTATTTAAGTTTGTTTATTTTTAATTTGACCAGGGAGGGACAGAATGAGAGAGGGAGAAGTAAAATGAAAAAACAATGCCACCAGGTTTGTGACTTGAACCGCTGTCAGCCATGTGGGAGTCCAGTGCTCCTAACCACCACGCCACCTGCTGGCCCAAATTCCATATGATTTCTGTGGAGTAATACTAAATTGAAAACAATCTGGGGCTAGCAGGTGGTGTGGTGGTTAAGGTGTGGATTCCTTCATGCCCGACTATGATTCGAGTTCCAAACCTGGCAGCTTGCTTTCTCACTTTCCTTTTCTCTTTCTTTGTAGTGAGCACACACACTCTGTGACACATTTTTTAAAAATTAATAAATAAAAGAATTCTTATTTAAAAAGAAGAAAACCTATTTTTTGTTCTTACTGTGTAATTTTTAAACATAAAAATTTGTAGGTTCTTCCAACTAAAATGTCTTATGCTGCCAACCTGAAAAATGTAATGAACATGCAAAATCGACAAAAAAAAGAAGGGGATGAACAGAATGTACTGCCAGAAGATACTGAAAGTTCAAAACCAGGACCATCTGCTCATGATCTTGCTGCACAGTTGAAAAGTAGTTTACTAGCAGAAATAGGACTTACTGAAAGTGAAGGACCACCTCTTACATCTTTCAGGTATTTGCTAAGCAACAATAGGTTTCCTAGTATTATATTTCTTTGGCTATTACGGTTACTTTAAGAATGCTTATTGAGGGAGGATGGTGAAGTGGTGTGGTAGTTAAGTTGCTAGACTCCCACATGACTGTGATTAAAGTCCCAGACCTGGTGGCTTACTTTCTCACTTCTCTCTTTCTTTCTCTCTCTCTCTCTCTCTCACTTATCTCTCTCTCTCTTTCTCTCTCTAGGCAAAAATGATGATGATGATGATAAATATTGGGTCATCAGAAAAGTCACGGCGTATTTTTTTCTATGCAAAAATGTGTCGTGACTTTTCAGATGACCCAATAAAATTAAATAAAGAATTCTTTTAAAAGAAAGCATGTTTATTTAGAAATTTTATTGTAGTTTATTTGTATTTAAGTAGAAGAATTAAATGTTGTTTTATTATTTCTGTGCTCTTCTAGTTTATCATCAGATACTTAAATTTTCTGGATTTGAGTTTAGTGGTGACTCTTTTTTTATTTTTTAATTTTTATTCTTTTGAATAAGTTATGAGGCCTTATACTTTTAGTGTTTATTATTGAATTAAAGTATACAGCCACATCTTACTTCCATTAGTAGACTTTTTCTAGCAGTTCAGCTAAGGCAGATGTGTGATTAACTAGAAAGAGCAGAACTTTATAGATTCGTTACTTATTTAACAGGGCTACTTTGCTCAGTTCACAGATGATGATTCTAGTAGGTTTTTTGACTTATATAAAAATTATCTACTGTATACTGTGGCTCAGTATAGGTAATCACCAGGTGATTTTTGATGTCTGCATTATACACTGTTTTTTTAGTTACATGTTGTCAGATTTTGTTTGCTTAAAATGAGCTAACAAGCACGTTTTAGAAACTGGCTACAGTCTATACGTGTTATCTAACAACCATGTAAGGCAAGGGAAGATTGTGTACGGGAGAGGCCCAAACTTCCTTAGGGATAATATAGCTTGAGCTGAGATTATCAGAATGTGTAGAAACAGACTGGAGAGAAGAACCAGTGGCAGGGAGACTGTTTAGAAAGCTGTTACTAGTTCAAGCTAGTGGAGGAAGAGGGGATTGTGGTAGATCGTAAATGTTAGGGATGGAAAGGAAGGAGAATCTCATGGATTTTGATCACTCTGGAGGATAGTGTGGATTGAAGAAAAAATAAAATTTGTTTCAAGTCTGTACAGTAAGAAAATACATGGTACTACTAAAAAAAATGGAAAATATCATTGTAGTGAAAAGGCTATATTAAGTTTTAGCTATGCTAAGTTTGAATCCAGCCTCACTGACATGGATATATTTAACAAATGAAAATTCTGGTTCATTGTGAATATTTGAACTAAAGGACCATCTGTAAATCACTTAGATAAAAGTGGACCCTGGACTTCGAGAACAGAAGAAGTAAGATGAAAGATGAATATAGGAGGTAACTTGGGGATATGCCCATATAGAGAGGAAAGAAGGAATAGGGAAGAAAACTAAGAAGTTCCTGTAAGGCCTGAGTAGCTATGGAAAAGTACTCTTAGGGAAGATGTGGTTTGAATACCTCAGAATCTTAAAAGGTCCAGTTATTACTTTAATTGATGAAAAACCCAGTGTATTTTTAGAATTAACTAAATTATTTTCCCCTCTTCCCTTAAACTTGTTACAGGCCACAATGTAGCTTCATGGGAATGGTTATCTCCCACGACATGCTGTTAGGACGTTGGCGCCTTTCTTTAGAACTGTTCGGCAGGGTATTCATGGAAGATGTTGGAGCAGAACCTGGATCTGTATGTATTTTGTACACTTTGAATTCTATTCTACCCAAAAAGAATGTATTTCAGAGAATAATTTAGTCATGCATTCTTTTAAAGATCCTGACCGAATTGGGTGGTTTTGAGGTAAAAGAATCAAAATTCCGTAGAGAAATGGAAAAACTGAGAAACCAGCAGTCAAGAGACTTATCACTAGAGGTAAAGGTATTTAGATTTTCTTATACTATACATATAGTATGCCAGTTTATAAATTAAAAACATGTAACATAGGGTCACAGGTGGCACGGTGGTTGAGTTGCTGGACTCTCCCACATGGCCAACTGCAGTTTGAGTCTTGGACCTAGCGATTCTTTCACTCTTGCAAAAAAATCTTTCCCTCTTGCTCTTTCACTCCCTTTTTCACTCTCTGGTGAGTGCATGTGCCCTGTAACAAATTAAGAAACAATAATATTGATAAATTAAAAGAAAAGATTAAATAAAATAATTTTAAAAAACATGTTTAACAGCAATAGCTTTTGCTTAGAGATACATACTTGTAACTAAACATTTTCAAAAAAGAAGAAATAAATGATCACTGAACTTAGTGTTTTTCTTCAGTCTTTGGTTCCTTCAAAGATGACTAATCAGGACCAGCACTTGGTGTAATGGCTATGTTGCTGGACTCCCATGTAGTCGACCGCTGTTCAAGTCCCGGACCTGGTGGCTTAAAATCATGCCGGGTGCGTGTGCGTGCATGCCTAAGATCCCAAGAGAAGAATGGAGGAGAAGGGATTGCGGCGTGGCCATCCCCCTGGGGGCTGATTTCTCTCTTTCTGTCTGTCTCTGTCTTTCTGGCGAGCGTACCCTATAGCAAAAACCTCTCCAAAAAAAAGATGACTAATCAGTTTGAGTTCCAGACCTGGTCACTTAAAATTTATACTGGGTATTTAGGCTTACATGCCCAAGATTCCAGGAGGAGAACAATGAAGGGATTGCAGCATGGCCATTTCCCTGGGGGGAAATTTTTGTCATCTGTTTCTCTGGCCAACACACATGCCCTATATCTCAAGAAGAAGAAATGAGAGTTTAGGGTTTTTTTTTTTTTTTTTTTTTTTTTTAAGTGTCATTATCCATGGATGACTTAAATGTTTTGATATACTTTATTCCATTGAGATTATTATTTTTCTTTTTTTGAAATTTATTTCCTTCATATAAAGGGGGTGACACCCCCAGCAGGGTCTTTATACTGCAATCCTTCCCAGCCCAGCATCCAGCCTCGATCATGGACACACTGGCAAGCTGAGTCAGAGTAAGGATATGAACCTTGACCCTTCCCACATTGCCTCCAGCATCCATACATTAGTGCCCTTTCTACCTACGTACTGTGGATGGGCTAGACATTACAGTTGTCAGTGCTCAGGGCATCTCTTCTTCGGCTGTGGAAATTCTGAGTCCTTTTCACAGGAACCCAATAATTTCTGATGACATCCTTACTTTCTTGTATATTTCATCTTGTGAATTTCCTGTCACAAACATTAAATCAGCCATTTCTTCAGGAAGCCCTGATTCCTTTTAGTAGGAAATTGCATTTTGAGATTATAATTGGTACTCTAGGGTTGCACAGTGCTTCCAGGTTAGTCATTGTTTGTTTCTAAGGCCTCTTTAGTGTACAGTTAGGAATATACTCTTTTTATTAGAGAAAATCACATTATGATTTCACACTTAAAATCCCAATTCAGAATTAAGATTTAGAACCGTAGGTTGTTTTGTTGATTATTTTTACCTCTTAAATCCTCTTTATCTCCTTTCTTTCAAATCGAATACCCAGTTTACCAAAAACATTGATAAAATTATGTGTTTGCTTTTATCCTACAGCAGACACACAGCAATCCAAATTTAAAAATTATTTTCCAGACGACCTTTGAAACAAGGTGATAGAACTGAATTAAGTTCTAGTGCCCTGATTTTATATGAGATATTCTTGAATCCTTCAGAATGTTGTATATTTGGAATGCTTCCAAAAACTCAAATAACTGTAGTTTTTTAAAAACTGCCAAGGGGGATGCTAAAATTGGATTTTCAGATTTTATGTAGAAAAATTCAAGGATGTTTCCAAAATTGAATTTACTGGTTTTTGTTTTTGTTTGTTTGTTTTTTCCTTGAGAGTTTTGCTATAGGGTGCATGCACTTGCTGGAGAAACAAAGAGACAGAGAGAAACAGTGAGAAATCACCCTCCCCCACCCCCCCCTGGGGTAGGGAAGGCCACACTGCAATCCCTGGGATTTTGGTTATTATGCACATGTGCCCAGTGTGAGTTTTAAGCCACCAGGTCTGGGACTTGGACCATGGTTGATTACGTGAGAGTCCAGCAATGTAGCCATTATTCCATCTGCTAGTCCTGAATTAACTGCTTTTTGGTATGCTTTAACAGGTTGATCGGGACCGAGATCTTCTTATTCAGCAGACTATGAGGCAGCTTAATAATCACTTTGGCCGAAGATGTGCTACTACACCTATGGCTGTACACAGAGTCAAAGTCACATTTAAAGATGAACCAGGAGAGGGCAGTGGTGTAGCACGAAGTTTTTATACAGCCATTGCACAAGCATTTTTGTCCAATGAAAAATTGCCAAATCTGGATTGTATCCAAAATGCCAACAAAGGTACCCACACAAGTAAGTACTCTTTAGATAATAAGCACTGTGGAAAGTTTTTCTTTGTTCATCAAAACAACATTGATAACCACGGTTACACATGTATAGTGGGAGAACCTAAAAATGTACATTTATGTTGTTATATAATTTTATTTTTGATTGATGATTCAATCTTGTTTAAACTATATTGATAATTAACAGTTGGCTTTTTTTCTTTTTAAAGGTTTTTGTTAGAGCATGTGTGCTCTCCAGAGAGAGGGAGAGAAAGTGAGAAATCACCCTCTAGGGGGGATGGCCACACTGTAATTCCTTTTCCTCCATTCTCCTCTCCTGATCTTGGCATTTGGTGCATACACACATGCCTGGCATGATTTTCAAGCTGCTGGGTCTGGAACTTGGACGATAGTTGGCCATGTAGGAATCCAGTGAGCAGTTTATTCTTTAATTGCCATATTTATTTTGATAAATGTTTGTGATTGTACTATTAGGTTATTGGAAAAGTTGTTATGTATTTTTCTATGCAAACATGTGTCACGACTTTCCCAACAACCTAATAGTTTCTCCTCTCAGTTGGTATGTGTTTTGAGGTGGGGAGTTTAAAGGTAATAGGGTGCTATAAAAATTCAGTGAGAAAGTTGCAATATGTATTCTACCCTTGTATTCGATTGACACAAATATTTAAGAAATGTTATTCTCTATAGCAGTGCAATTCAAAGTATAATTTGCAAACTTGTTACTGGTCCCAGTGAGAGAAAGAGTTTATAAACAAATGTAAATAGACTGTCACTAAGCTCATGGTTTAATTTGCCAAGGCTTTGGCTTTTTCTTTCTTTTCCTTTTTTTTTTTAAAAGAGAGACTTTTTGCTCTCAGGTGTGTGTTCGTCGGAGAGATAAAGTGAGAAATCACTTCCCCTCCCCCCCAGGGGGATGGCCATACTGCACTGGTGGTCCCTTCTCCACCCTCCTCTAGGGATTCTGGACACACACACACACACACACACACACGCTCTTGGTATGAGTTTCAAGCCACTGGGTCCAGGACTCAAACCATGGTCAGCCATGTGGGAGTCCAGCAATGTAACCATTATGCCATCTGCTGGTTTTGGCTTTGGCTTTTTCTTTTCTTTTTTCGGTAAGACTTTCTGTATTAACATCCAAGTTCAAGTGCATTATCTCATTGAGGACCAGCACTTTGGGACTAGAATCTACTTAATTTTCGGTGTTAGAATTAACAAATGAAAAAATAAGTGATAATTACCCCAAAAAAGGCTTAGGTGGTAATAATTAGTGATTTACATCAAGTAGGGACAGGAGATTATCAGGTCTGTAGTTGAATGGACATAGTTATTGAGGGAGAGGAAGTTTATAGAGATTACTAAAAGTTTTGTATTTTATCTAGGCTACACCTACATCTGTATCTCACTGGGATTCTGTGAACTACCACCACCATGGAGGCTGTACAAAGAACTTGAGGGTGAAAAAATTGGGGAAGTTCCCTAACTTTTCATCAGTTTCACTGTTTGATTTTTCAACAGTCTTAAAATAAAAAAATAATTAACAGATATGAATGTGAAATCCTGGGAAGCTGTAATGTTTTCAGAAGTATCTTTTGAATGCATTTTTAGGAAACCATACTTTGGCTTAGGTATAGGAATTTGAAAATAATAATAGCTAGTGTTCTGGTGACTTAAATGCTTTAATGCCCAAAACTAAGATATTTAAATGACTATAATCATGTAAGAAATCTCAGCATTATTTACAGAAAAACTGACATAACCCTAGTTGCTACATATTATTTCACAGCTCTGTCATTATAAGCAGGAAAATTCATTTAAAAAAATATTAACTAATATGGATATATTTTGTGCCAAGTACATTCTACACAATAACCTCAAATCCACAGGAAGAGTGTAAGGCACTAAGATCACAGATGCTGGGACCAGCAGGCATGAAGGTTAAGGTACTGGTTATCCCACATGGCCAACTATATGATTTGAGTTCTGTACCTGGCTGCTAGAAAATCATGGTGCCCAAAATCCTGAGAAGAGAATGGAGGAGAAGGGACTGCGGTGTGACCAACTCCCCAGGGGGTGATTTTTCACATGCACATGTGCTCTAGAGCAAACAAAACGAAACAAAAACTCAGAGGCTAGGCAAGATAGATGGTCTTCAGCTGTCATGTCTTTGTCTGTCTCTCTTTTTTTTATTTTTGCATTGACTTTAAAATTTAAGATAGTGTCACTTGTATTCACCTAAAGAAAGAATATCTCGTATTTTCTTCTAGGTTTAATGCAGAGATTAAGGAACAGAGGAGAGAGAGATCGGGAAAGGGA
>NW_006159625.1:4154851-4181310 GCF_000334495.1 Tupaia belangeri chinensis
TTGCGAGCAGGTTCTCGGAGAGACCGGGATAGGTAAGATAATTCTTTTACTCTTTTATTGAATACCATCTTTGTGGATGAAGTGGAGGTAAGACTATAAATGAGTTAATTGTGGGTTATTCTGTTTTTAAATGAAAATTTTAATATCTGGACATAAGTATATAGCAACTAGAAAATAGTCTATTACTAATGTAAGTTGAATATCTGCTGTCCCAAATGCTTGAGACCAGAAATGATTAGGATTTTGGAATATCTGCATATACATAATGAGGTATCTTATGGCAAAAAACCCATCTAATCATTATATTCACATATGTTTCTGCTTTAAAAACTCAGAGGCAGTTGAAATCATACTGTTTTTATATTTACCCCATTCAGTTTTTTAATTATGTGAAATTTTGACTACCTTTATATCATTCTTTCCTAATTTTTTTTTAGTAATTGTAATTAATGGGTCAGTAGCATGCACTGGCAGACAGTGCTACTTGGCAGTATAGCCGTATTGGAGGCCCAGTTTAAATTCCTGGCCCAATCTAAAAAACTGGGTGCTGTTGTATACACCTAACATCCTAGATACATAAGGTGTCAGGCAGGAGGGTTGTGAGTTCACATTAAGCATGGGCAACATACTCACATGTCTGAAAGAGCCAGGCATGGTGTGTGCTTCTAAGTTTTGTCATTTGGGGGCTGAGGCAGAGGATGGTAACAAGGAAAAAAGCCCTTAAATTGTGGTAAATGTGTTATTTAACTCAATTTTCCTGTTGATAGGATGGGATGCATTTTACTTCTGCCTAAAATTTCTAGGAATTGTGGGTAGGTGCTTGATTTCTGGTATTTTAGGGTCCTAGTTGTCAAATTATGTTTTAGGGACTGTTATGCGGGAAGCATCTCCAAAATATGAAAACCTATGAGTGAATTTAAAATTTGTTTGCACCAGAATAAACTCATATTTTTATTTCATTTTTTCCAAAACTTTTTGAAGTCCTTTGTATTTTACAGATATTCAAATAACAAAATCTAGATAACTTTTATTTTCTAAACATCTGTATAGGTATTCTGCCACCATGGTACCATAACTACAACAAGCTATATATGTTGTAGTTTTTTTTACTTTGTTACTTGTGTTTTGTAGTTAAAGAAAATATAATAGTTTTGTTCCTCTTACAGAGACTTTAGAAGGCAGCTTTCTATTGACACTAGACCTTTCAGACCGGCTTCCGAAGGGAATCCTAGCGATGATCCTGACCCTCTCCCAGCACATCGGCAGGCACTCGGAGAAAGGCTTTATCCTCGTGTACAGGCAATGCAACCAGTACGTTCTGAGCTTTAGCTATCTGTCACTGGATGTGATGTTTTTTGCTTTTGAATTAAAGTTGGCATAAAAAAAAATAGTTGGGGCCAGCAGGTGAGCGTGGTGGTTCAAGACACTGGATTCCCACATGGCCAATTGCAGTGTGAGTCCCACACCTGGCAGTTCGCTTTCTTGCTTTCCCTTTCTCTTTCTCTCTATCTCTCTCTGGTCCAATTAAAAAATAATAGCCAAAGGAATTAAATAGATAAATTCTTTTTTTAAAAAAAATTGTCAGCATCTGGTAAGCCCCATGGTTAAAGTACTATGTTTAGTTTTGTAGTAAGATGTAAGCTTAGGAAGGAATGAAGTAAGTTTATTGATTGAGGGTAACGGTAACTGTGTTTAGTTTTAGGTTTTTCCTCCACTTACCCTAGATTGGGATACTGTCCCCATTCTACTTAGCAAGTTCTTTGCAAATACTGAAGAAGTAATTGAGCATTGTATTTATTTGTGTCCTTATTTGCACAAATTGTTATTTTTTGATATAAACATAATTAAGCAAGCTGTAGCTAAAACACACTGCAAACAGTTTATTGCTGATAAATATTGCAGAAGATTTTTATTTTGACTATTCTGTCGAGGTTTCTTTAGTAAAATATGAAACACATAATCTTTTGTTTTTCTTATAATTATATGTTCTTATAGAAAAGGAATAATAAAAACAAATGCCAGTTGTATTTCTTTCAGCAAATCTTTATCTTTACATATAGGTATCTTTTTTCCCTTCCCTTCACTCCTCTCTTCCCTCCTTCTTTTTCTGCCCTAAATGTAAGAGATGTTTCTGGCTCTCTGATGAAGCAAAAAATAAGAAAATTGGTTGATATATGTTTACTTGCGGATATCGAAAGCTTAAAAAGAGCTTGTCATACAGACATACAGACCTTAATAAAACTGTGCTAATACATGCACTATTCATTCCCTGCAAAGTTCTCAATAAATTACTGTCCAGTTTCAAAACAGACCTTACTGGTTTGGAAGTTTTTGTGTTTATTATATAAGTTTCCTGTATGCCCTTCCCCCTATTTAAGCAAGAGATTGTAAATTTAAACAAAAGTTTTCACAGAGTATGTGAGTCATATTTGTTCATCATCTACAGGCATTTGCAAGTAAAATCACTGGCATGCTGTTGGAATTATCCCCAGCTCAGCTGCTGCTTCTCTTAGCAAGTGAAGATTCTCTGAGAGCAAGAGTGGATGAGGCCATGGAACTTATTATTGCACACGGACGGTAATGTATACAATTGGGAAGGCATGTCAGTTTAAACATCAGCTATTTTGTTTTCAGTATGTGGGTATAACAATATAAAGTTTATACCATAAAGTATAATACTTCACATGTTTGTAAGTGATATCTTAAAATCCATAATGAGAAAGCTGAGTTTCTCACATTTTCGAAGCATAGAATTTGATTAGCCACTTAGGTTCTAAAAGATCTCTTACGTAGCTGATAATTAAAAATTACTCGAAAGAAGTACACCTCAAATTTACCATCAGAATAGTCTTAATGCTATATTATCCCTCAAGGATTTTTGGAGGCTAGTCCCTGAATTCTTATCACAGACATGAAATATTTTTAGGCATCCTTGATTTCTCTCTCTTTTTTTTTTTTTTTAGCATGCCAGAGGGCACATATGTTCACCATAGAAAGACAGAAAGAGCACCCCACATTGGGGCATGTTAGCACTACCAGCCCTTCTCTTCCCATGTCTTTGTCCTGTCAAGATTTGGGCATGCACACATATGGCATCCAGCATGTTTTCTCAAGATGCCAGGGCTGGGATTTGAACACTATGGTTGACCATGTAGGATCTAGCTCCTTCAACCACCAGGCAATGGGCTGGCCCACTCCTGAGATCTTAAAAATTCATTCAAGTTTTTGCTTTCTATTCTGTCTTATACTTATGCTTGTTTCAATAAAGAATCTTAAAAAAGTACCACAAATTATTACCCTTGGGCCAAATCCATGGCATGGGAATTAGATCTCACATGGCTAACTGTGGTTTGAGTCATGAACCTGGTAGCTTAAGAAACACCAGGTACATGTGTATGTCCAAAATCCTAAAAGGAGAGAAAGATGAAAGAGAAGGAATTGCAAGTGACCATTCCCCATGGAGGGGAGGGAGTGCTTTCTCACTCCTCTGTCCCCTATGGTGAAAGAAACAAACAAACAAACAAACAAACAAACTTCCCTTTCCCAAGGTAATAAGTAAAAATGACAAAAGAAAGATATGCCATACATATTGAGTGACTTCTGTTCTGGGGCTACTCTAATAAGTAAAACCAGTTTGAAGGTTTTAAATGTTTATTATTTTAGATGGAAATTTCTTTTTTTCTTCCTACTCATGATTTTAAATGAAATTAGATAGATACAGTCCTAGAGATGTACTAGGAGGTAGGCTGAGTTCCTTCGAGAGCCTTTAAATGGTCCAAAACAAAGGCTATTGCTATCAGTTTATTTTCTTTGCTTAGTTATTACTATCTTTCTTCTCTGGGTCTTTATATACCGTTTCTTATTTCTCTGCCATCTCTGAGGCTATTAATGCTGGTATAGCTCAGCCCATTATAAAAAAAAGTTGAGAAGAATTTTTTTTTTTTTTTGAGAGATTTTCACTGTAGGGCGTGTGCGCTCGCCAGACAGACAGAGAGAGACATAGAGACAGAAAGCGAGAAATCACCCCCCAGGGGGGATGGTCACGCCGCAATCCCTTCTCCTCCATTCTCCTCTTGGGATCTTGGGCACGCACGCACACGCGCCCGGCGTGAGTTCTAAGCCACCGGGTCCGGGACACGAACCGCGGTCGACTACGTGGGAGTCCAGCGACATAGCCATTACGCTAACTGCTGGTTCCCGAGAAGAATATATTTTTGATGAAAAGATTTTAGTAAATATACATTGCTAATGTCATAGTGTTTTCTATTTAGTGCAAGAAAAATACAGTATTTACTGCTTTCACCTGGCTTTGTAAACAGTGAATTTTTTATTTATCAGTATTCTAGAACCATCAAATACATTAGATAATTTGATCTCCATTAGGATCGCTTTCTGAGCATTTTCTGTTCTTCCATGCTTTGTTTGATCTTAAGTT
Source organism: Tupaia belangeri chinensis (assembly GCF_000334495.1). Taxonomy (NCBI): domain Eukaryota; kingdom Metazoa; phylum Chordata; class Mammalia; order Scandentia; family Tupaiidae; genus Tupaia; species Tupaia belangeri. The sequence continues at coordinate 4,159,287 of NW_006159625.1, forward strand.
TCAGCATCCCTATGAAGACTATATTTATTTTATCTGAAGTCAAGTAGCCTTCAGCTCATTATTTTGAATTGTACTTGAAGATTCTACTAGTTTTCCTTAATGTGCATTATTGACTTCTTTGCTCCTATATTTGCATTAGGGCTAATAAATGCTCTGGATATTTATTAACTTCAAAATTTAAATTTGTTAGGGCCAGTAAGTGGCATGGTGGTTAAGGCACTTGATTCCCAGATGGCCAACCCTGGTTCAAGTCCCAGATCTGTGGCTTGCATTCTCACTTTTCCCCTTTCTCTCTGGCCAAAATTAAATAATAACTGCAACAATAATAATAGATAATAAAATAATTATTTAAAAATTTTAAATTATTTATACATTCTTATAAATTTTTAAGAGAATTTTTTTTTAATTTAACTTTATTTATTTAATTTACTTATTTAACCAGAGTGAGAGAGAAAGTGAGAAAGCAAACACCAGGTCTGGGACTAGAACTATGGTTGGCCATGTGGGAGTCCAGTGAGGTAACCACTATGCCATCTGCTGGGCCCCCAAATTGCTTTGGGGGGGAGAGGTTTTTGCTATAGGGTGCGTGCGCTCGCCAGACAGAGACATAGAGACAGAAAGCGAGAAATCACCCCCCGGGGGGGATGGTCACGCCGCAATCCCTTCTCCTCCATTCTCCTCTCGGGATCCTGGGCACGCACGCACACGTGCCCAGCGTGAGATTTAAGCCACCGGGTCCGAGACGCGAACCGCGGTCGACTACGTGGGAGTCCAGCGACATAGCCATTACACTAACTGCTGGTTCCAGCCCCTATTCTTATAAATGTATATCCAATACATGTTCTCTATAAGAAATTCTACAAATTTCAGTTATGTGAAATATGAAAGGTTTTTGTTTGTTTGTAGGGACAATGGAGCTGATAGTATCTTGGATCTTGGGTTATTAGACTCCTCAGAAAAGGTACAGGTAAGGAATGTTTTGTATTTGTTAATAATAAGCACTTAGAATTTATAAGGAAATTTAAGGGGGAGGGAAGCAGGAAACTCTTTTTATAAGTTCAACTGATGATAGCAGAGAAGGAGAAGCCAAGATATGTATTGAATCAAGTAATAACATTTAGTTAGGGTACAGTGTATCCCCACTCACTGGCTGCTTCATTTGAGCACAACCTGAATTAAGTTTTAATTTTAAAATGAAACTGGAAAGCAGAGAAAGGGACAGGCAGTATAACATCCTAGGACTCTTTCCTTAAGGAAGCAGCTGATGCTGAAAATGCAGAGAAAACATGACAAATCATGATATAGCAGTAAGAGAGGCTTTTTAAATGCATGATGAATTTAATTATATGTATTTCATTCGTAAGTTACCTGACAACTTCCAGTGCCAGTCAAGGTAGAGCAAACCCACTATAACCATACCTCTTTTACTGATTATAACTAAATACTCTGGGCAGAATGTAGAAAGGAATTACCTGAGATTCTGAAAAATAAATAGTAGCACACAGATTGGAAAGGGAAGTCAAAACTTGAGAAATAAACAGTATGACATCTTTTGAGGCAGGAAGGTTAAGCTGATTCTTGGTATGCCATCTTAGCTGAAAAATTGTTAACAAAATCTTTGAGAACTGAACTATAGAATAAACCACTGCCCAAGTCTCAGGCTATTCCAGGCAGTACATATGCAGGACAGACCCAAACAGTATTGTAAAGGCTTTGAAAACTTGATTGACAGTGACACCTCTGCACCAACAAGATGGGACTTTAAGTTTGAATCACCTAAGCAGACTGATTTGTCTAATTTTTTTTTTTCTCATTTTTTTAAGAGAATTTTGCTTTAGGGCATATGCATTTACTGGAGAGACAGAGACACAGAAAGCGAGAAATCACCTCCAAGGGGGATAGCCATACGGCAGTACCTTCTTCTCCAAGCTCCTCTCAGGATTTGGGTCACACACACATACGTGCCCAACATGTTTCAAGCCACCAGGTCCAGGACTCAAACTGCACTCAACCATGTGGGAGTCCAGTAACATAACCATTACGCCATCTGCTAGTCCCTTTATTATTATTATTATTATTTGTATTAATTTGTCTTTTCTACTTTTGCTGAGGGTATGTGTACTTGAGGGAGAAAAACAAAGAAGGAGGGAAAGTGAGAAAAGACCCTTCAGGGGTCATGTTCACGGCAATCCCTTTTCTTCCATTTCTCTTTTTGGGGTTTTGGACATACATGCACACACATGCATGTGTGTTTCTCATACCTCCAGGTCCCGGATTCAAACTGCATAGTCAGCCATGTTGGATTCAACTGTTTTAATCATCATTCTACCAGCTGACTCTGATATGTCTACTAAAGCCATAAAAAAAAGCATTCTCCATATCCTTATAGTAAGATCAAGAATTTAATATTATAATATTAAATGTTCAGGATACACTCTAAAATTACTCAACATACAAAGAACCAGGAAAGATCCATTTTTCAGTAGATAGCAACTATGAAATTTATCAAGTTGGAATTATCAAAGACTACCTGTGTTCTATGAGGTAAAGGTAAACATTAATGAATGGAAAGATAGATATTCTCAAGAGAGAAACAGAAACTTTGTAAGAGAATCAAGGGAAGAATTTAGAATTAAAAATAGAACATGTGAAAGGAAAAAATTCCCTAATGGGTCAGTACATGAATGAAGGTAACAGAGGACTGTGTTAACTTAGAGACAGGTGGAATTCTGAAGAACAGATAGATAAAAAGATTTAAAACAAATAAATAGTTTCAGGGACCTGTGGGACAGTATAAAAAAGATAGAAATTCATGTCATTGGAGCACTCAGGAAGAAGAGAAAGAAATTGTTATAGAAAAAGTATTTGAAGAAATAATGGCTAAAACTAAATTTGGTAAAAGACATAGATCAGCAGATTAAAGTTAAGTGAATTCCAAACAGGGTAAACTGAAAGAATATGTTCTATAATATTTCCAGACTCATTAATTACAATCAAATTGTGATAAAATAATAAATATAACATTTTTCAAAGCAGCTAACGAATGGTGTCTTACATATAGGGAAACAGAAACTCTAAAGACAGTGCATTTCTCACCAGAAACTATGGAGGCCATAAGACAATGGAACCTCATTATTAAAGTGCCAAAAGAATTGTTTAAATTCTTTCACCTTATATTTTGAATATATCTTTAGAATTTTTAGAATTGTCTGTCTAATAAAAATATACTCAAAGTATAAGGTGAAAGAATCTAAACTGAGTTTTACTAAGTGATTTTAATAATAGAAACATCAAAGACAGCATGTATAAGCTTTGTGTATCACTTCTGAAAAGGAAAAGGTTTACCTTTAGTACTGTCATACATGTACATTTAAATGTGAATATTGTTCTGCCTTCCTGACTTCACTTTGAATGATGTCAGAGAACCAGTTCATATGTATGGTTTTGTTTGTTTGTTTGTTTTTAATTTCTGATATTTTATGCTACTAGGAAAATCGAAAACGGCATGGCTCTAGTCGAAGTGTTGTAGACATGGACTTAGATGATACAGATGATGGTGATGACAACGCTCCTTTGTTTTACCAACCTGGAAAAAGAGGATTTTACACCCCAAGGCCTGGAAAAAACACAGAAGCTAGGTTGAATTGTTTCAGAAACATTGGCAGGTAAATAATTTTAATCTTATATTTGAATTCAGAAAAAAATTCGGTTTATGATATTTTTCTAAAATATATTAGTTTTTAAATTGTGTATATGTTCTACTTCATACCGGATAGAAATAAGACTAAAGAGTTCATCAAAATATTATATTATGTGTATGGGAAATTATATCTAGAGATTGTATCCAGAATTATTTTAAATATAAATCTGTTTTTATTTTTAGGATCCTTGGTCTATGTCTGCTACAGAATGAACTATGTCCTATTACATTGAATAGACATGTAATTAAAGTGTTGCTTGGTAGAAAAGTAAGTGATTTTGATAACCTAACTCTGTTTACAATTGCAAAACTATCTTTTGTTAAATCAAATGTTTGCACATTGTTTGTGGCACTCACTATTTTAAAGTATTATAGCCTTTCTAAATACTTTTTAAACATTTAATGACTTGTGAAAAGTCTCCATTTATGGGGAGGTGACATAGCAAAGTGTATACATGAGAATTTGGGAGTCTGACAGGCCTAGATCATGTAGCAGACAAATCCCATGACATATCTGGCATATTTCCCCAGTTTACTAAGTGGTAAAACAGTATAGTCCCTGGCAGACAAGTGCTCAGTACGTTTTTCCTGTGTTACTCACTGTTAGCAGTTGGTAGTAGAAGTAGAAGTATTCTTGTATTGTGGGCTGGCAGGTGGCCTAGTGGTTAAGGGCATTGGACTCCCACATGGCCGACTGAGGTTGAAGTCCCAGACCTGGTGGCTTTCTTTTCTTGCTTTCTCTCTTTCTCTTTCTTTCACTCTCACTCTGTCCCTTTCTAGTCAAATTAAAAAATAAATAAAGTTAAATCTTTTTTTTTAAAAAAAAGAGAAAAAGTAGCATTGTATTTTTTAAAAAATTTGCTTCAATATATTAAGTTGTTGCAAAGTCATGATGTATTTTTCTGTTTTTCTATGCAAAAATGCATTATGACTTTTCTGACGATCCAATATTTAAGATGTATTGGGTGGGGTAAAAAGGAATTTAAGAAAATTTAGCACCACAGGGATAAACTGAGTGACAGAATTTGCTTATTTAGGCATTTTGATAGTTAGCTTTTATGATGTAGGTCTTATGGAAAAAATCATTTCCTTTAAAATTAATTTATCAATATAATGCTAATCATGCAACTTTTGTCTTAAAAAGAAAACTGCCAGTGTTTCAAAGGATAATTACTTGACACAATATAATGAACTACTACACAGTATTTTCCAAAGATGCACATAATATATCTGCCATAAATTAACACTGTTGAAGCTGTAGTCTAATGATTTTCATAAGTCACACCTACTAAATGTTCTTTCCTATGACTGTAGGCATATACATTTTTCCCTTTCTAACTAATTCTATTGAATTCTTAAAAGTGTGCTAAAACAATTCCTGTGTAAAGAAAAAATAGATTCAGAGGTCAGCAGCATAGAAATTTTGATATATTGAGTATTTTAAAAGATTTAATGAACAGCTTTTAAAATCAAGTAGATGCAAGTTTAATTTAACAATGTGACTTTGGGCGTGCTATTTAATTATTTTGAGATCTGATTTATCATTTGATATGATGATTTTTATTTTATGATTATTGTCAAGGGTAAATAAAATGTATATTTCATCCAGTCAGCTATTTGCATAATCATTGTTCAACAAGTAGTGCTGGTTTTTGCAAGTAAATTATTTCTTGAACTTAAACTGTTAAGTTATTGGCTTTAAATTTTTTCAAAATACAGCATTTTTCATACTTTGAAAATTAAATGTATTGTCAAAGTTTTACCTTTTTAAGGCAGTTAAAAATGTTTATTGGGAAATTATTCTTTATCGGTATATCTTCAAATTAGATAAAATTTGTTACAGATTTTAACTTGCTAATGAATTGAGTGGAGATGTTACTTTTTTTCATAATTGAGTTTTCTATGATTACTTTCTTAGGTCAATTGGCATGATTTTGCTTTTTTTGATCCTGTAATGTATGAAAGTTTGCGGCAACTAATTCTGGCTTCTCAGAGTTCAGATGCTGATGCTGTTTTCTCAGCAATGGATTTGGCATTTGCAATTGACCTGTGTAAAGAAGAGGGTGGAGGACAGGTAAAGCAAATACACAATTATCTGATTCTGGCAAGAAGATGTCGTTGACCTGTTATGCTTGTCTGCTATAGAAATTGCTTAATTGGGGATGGAGAAAGAGATGTGCATGTGTACACAGAAAGAGAAATAGACACGGTTGGAGAGGAACAGAGAGATGAATCAAGGATTAGTGAGTCAGACTGACAGGTAGAAGGGCTTTTTGTGTTTAGCCTTAAATTTGTATCTCTTAGATATTTGTCAAATAAAGAATTGTGTTTAACATTGAGTTTAAAATTTCAGGAAGTAGTTTTATGAACTGTTAACTTACTAGTACTTTGACAAAATTGCCGTTAATGGCACTGCTAACTTTTCACAGGTTGAACTCATTCCCAATGGTGTAAATATACCAGTCACTCCTCAGAATGTGTATGAGTATGTGCGGAAATATGCAGAGCACAGAATGTTGGTAGTTGCAGAACAGCCACTACACGTAAGTGCTTTCTAGAAAGTGTAATGTGATATGATGAGACTATTTGTATCATTATTTGTGGTGAACTAGTTCAACATACTCGGCTTATTTATGAAAGGTAAAAATTTTCAAACCAAAGTGAATATTATTAAACATAAATTTAAGAATCCAGGTCACAGTACCAGCAGTTGGTGTAATGGCTATGTTGCTGTATTCCCATGTCGTCGACCACGGTTTGAGGCCCAGACTCAGTGGCTTAAACTCACGCTGAGTGCGTGTGTGTGCATGCCCAAGATCCTGAGAGGAGAATGGAGAAGGGATTGAGGTGTGGCCATCCCCCCCGGGCGGATGATTTCTCACTCTCTGTCTCTGTCTTTCTAGCGAATGCACACGCCCTATAGCAAAGACCTCTTTTAAAAAATTAAGTAAATAAATATAGAATCCAGGTCAGATTATTTGGAAAACCCATGTTGTCATCAGAAAGTAGCTTTGGTAGACAAAAGTTTGGAAAGGGTGCTTATGGGGCTGGAGTGCTAGATGGACTCACAGGATTCAGAGGTAGTTGTACTTAAAGTGTGTTTTAGCAAAAGAGCTTACAATAAGATCAGCAGCACACCCCCCACACCATTTCTGTCTTAAATTTTAAGTCACACTTTTGCACAGTTAGTCTAGGCAAACTGAAAAACCAGAATTGATTATCCCAAGCTTCAGAAGAATTTTATCAATTAGTAATTTAGGAAACATTGCAAAAACCAAGTTCTTAAACAACCAGCCACGGGACAGGTTCTTGCCCCTCTAAGGTACATCAGGCTTGCTATGGTGACTCTTTCTCCTTCCAGGCTGGAATGTTATGAAGATATAGGACCAATGATGTGAAATGTTTCTGAGCCTTGTGTTAGAATAATAGTGCAGGCTCTGGAGTCATACTGTCGAGAATTCAAATTATGGCTTTATCATCTTTTGGCAATACAATATTAGCAAATTAAATTCTTTGTGCCTTGGTTCTCTCCTCTATAATAATAATAAAAGGTACTTAGAACAGTTTCTGGCACATTGATAATTTCTCAATATGTTTTTGGATTTGGGATTTGTGTGTGGGAAACTTGTCATTATCATAGTGGAATTTCCAGGATGTTGACAGGATAGTATTTTGAAAGATTGAAGCTATTACTTATTTAATGTCAAGTCTGTTTGTTATTACATACTTTTGATTACTTAGGGTAGCTTACTAGAATGTGATACTATTACTACACTTTTTTTTTAGGTTTTTTTTTTTTCCTTAGGTTTTTTTTTTTTTTTTTTTTTAGGTTTTTTTAGTTTTTTTCCATAGGGCCCATGTGCTTGCCAGAGACAGTGAGAGGGAAAGTGAGAAATCACCCTGGGGGTATAGCCATGCCAGAATCCATTCTCCTGGGATTTTGCACACATACTTGCCCGGAGTAATTTTCAAGCCTCCAGGTCCAGGACTCAAACTATGGTCGGTTATGTGGGAGTCCAGCATCTTAACCATCATGCCACCTGCTGGCCCCTTACTTTCTTTCTCTCTAAATGCCAGAGGGCATGTGTGCATGCCAGAGAGGGAGAAATGACCCTCTCCACCCTCAATGGAATATAGTCATATCACAGTCCCTTCTCCATTTCTCTGTGCTGTCTGGATTTGGGGCATGCATGCCCATGTATCTGATGTGTTTTTCAGGGTATTGAGACCAAGACACTGACCATGGTCAGTCTTGTGTGATCCCAGTTCCCTTAACCACTAGGCTACAGAGCCTACTCCTACTTCACTTTTGAATTTGTATTCTGTTAACTATGCCCCCCTTTTTCTTTCTAATCTGTTAATAAAAAATTTAAAATACAAACCTTATTTTTTCTGTTTTAAAATGGGAACTACCATTCTTAGAGAAGGCTAATAAAATTAGATATTGGGCTTTAAATGTACAAATAAATGTGACATGGATAATAAAGTACTAATTGTAATTAAAAGTATAATTTTTAAAATTTTCTAGGCAATGAGGAAAGGTCTACTAGATGTGCTTCCAAAAAATTCATTAGAAGATTTAACAGCAGAAGATTTTAGGCTTTTGGTAAATGGTTGTGGTGAAGTTAATGTGCAAATGCTGATCAGTTTTACCTCTTTCAATGATGAATCAGGTAGGAAATCTTTTTAAATGTATTTAAGGTAAACTATATGGGTAGTTTTGATAAGTTGGCATTCTCTGAGTTTCTGGTTTGTAGACCTATTTATAGGGTTTGGGCAATGTGTATTTCTCAAGAATTTTTTAAAAATTTGCATTATTTTTAAAGATGGTTAAACTAAATGTTCTGATGGCTTAGCATTAGGTTATTCTTAAATCTTTTATTGCTTAATTGTTGTGGGTTTTAAAGAATAAATAGTTTGGTATGAATACAAGTAAAAATTGGTGTGCAACTGTAGAAATGATTTATATATACTGATTAAGAAAAAGCAATCCTTGTGATACTGACTCTTGATCCATGACTCTTAAATTCTTTAATTAAATCATTTGATTGCATGATGTTTGTTTTGCACAGTAGGGTCCAAATCACACTAATAAAGACATAGTACACAAATACGTGAGGAATCTAGACAGCATAAAGAGAGGTAGTGATGATCACTGCAGAATAACAAATACATCCAGTGTTTTGTTTGGTACAATTCTTTTGGAAGTCCTTAAGGCTAAGCATAGACATTTTAGCTCTGATTAAAAACTAAAATAAAAATACTAGAAGTTAATAAAACTATGAAACAATTATACCTATAGTCCAAGATTATTAGGTACATAAAGGTACCAGTTTTTCTTCTTTGTCTTTCCTATTTTTGAAGCAATTTTAGCCAAATTATAGTAAGTCATACTTGGTTAATTTGTTTTTCCTTCATGTGTGGGAATGTATAGGTTGTTGTATAATAGTTTTTGTACTTTGTGTGTGTGTGCTATTTTTAACGTAGGTTTCAATACTTTAAAGAATTTGTCTTTTTTTTTTTTAAAGAGAGAGATTTTTGCTATAGGGCATGTGCAGTCACCAAAGAGACAGAAAGTGAGAAATCACCCACCAGGGAGCTTGGCCATGCAGCAGTTCCTTCTCCATTCTCCTCTAAAGCAATCCTTGTGATACTGACTCTTGATCCATGACTCTTAAATTCTTTAATTAAATCATTTGATTGCATGATGTTTGTTTTGCACAGTAGGGTCCAAATCACACTAATAAAGACATAGTACACAAATACGTGAGGAATCTAGACAGCATAAAGAGAGGTAGTGATGATCACTGCAGAATAACAAATACATCCAGTGTTTTGTTTGGTACAATTCTTTTGGAAGTCCTTAAGGCTAAGCATAGACATTTTAGCTCTGATTAAAAACTAAAATAAAAATACTAGAAGTTAATAAAACTATGAAACAATTATACCTATAGTCCAAGATTATTAGGTACATAAAGGTACCAGTTTTTCTTCTTTGTCTTTCCTATTTTTGAAGCAATTTTAGCCAAATTATAGTAAGTCATACTTGGTTAATTTGTTTTTCCTTCATGTGTGGGAATGTATAGGTTGTTGTATAATAGTTTTTGTACTTTGTGTGTGTGTGCTATTTTTAACGTAGGTTTCAATACTTTAAAGAATTTGTCTTTTTTTTTTTTAAAGAGAGAGATTTTTGCTATAGGGCATGTGCAGTCACCAAAGAGACAGAAAGTGAGAAATCACCCACCAGGGAGCTTGGCCATGCAGCAGTTCCTTCTCCATTCTCCTCTCGGGATTTTGGGCATGCATGCATATACGCCCGGTGTGAGTTTCAAGTCCCTGGGTTTGGGCCTTGAGCTTCATTGGCCACGTGAGAGTCCCGCCACCATACCACCTGCCAGCCCCCAAAATCTGTCTTATTAACAAAAACAAATTGAGAAGGAAAAACAAAAGACCCAAAAAAAAAGTGCCTATAGAGTTTTGCTACTCCCAGTATGAGCCTCAGATCAACAGCTTAGCTATCATTTGGAAACTTTTTATATATGCAGAATCTCTGGTGTTCCCTCTTCACATTCTCCGGACTCAGTGGACAAATGATCATCTGCATTTTTAAGAGATCCTGTGTGACTTATAAACTCATAATTTGAGAAGTACTGGCTTAAGTACTTCTCATGAGAAGAATCGTGATTTATAGATGGGATTAAAGTATTGTGTTATCAACTTTGAGGCTGGTGGTATATTTTGGTCATCTTGAGTCAGGGCTACATGTTATGCAAATATTCCTAATTTTCTGTATTAGGTATTAGACCCCAATTTTAAGTGACTTTGTATCTGTTTTTCTTTCAAAAAAATTTTTTTTGAAGGGATAAGCAGCTGGTATAATGGTTATACTGTTGGACTCCCACATGGCTGACCATGATTCAAGTCCTGAACCTGGAGGCTTGAAACTCAGGCCAACCGCATGTGCATGCATGCCCAAAATACCGAGAGGAGAATGGAAGAGAAGGGATTGCTATGTGGCCAGTACCCCTGGCAGGGGTCAGGGGGTGATTTCTCACTTTTTGTCTTGCTGTCTCTCTGGAGAACACACACCTCCTGTTAAAAAAACTCATTTTTTTTTTTTTTAAAGAGACAGACAGGCAGACATACTCCCAAAAGGGTTTTCAAGCCATGATCCACCACCTCTAGTCTCAGCTGAGTTGGATCACAGGCATATATATATATATATTGGGTTGTCAGGAAAGTCATGACACATTTTTACATAAAAATTAAACAAACAAACAAACAAAAACACCAGAAAAATACTTCATGATTTTCCCGATGACCTTGTGGTTATGTGTTTGACATGCTCAGGAAGATCTCGACACAAATCTAGGACCTTTCTGGGTCCAGTTGTATTATTGCTGCACTACCTCCTGGCTCCTTTATCTATTTACTATACGAAATTTAGCAATATTAGAGAGATAATGACTGATACAATATATTGAATTTATGTTGTTCATTAGGAGAAAATGCTGAGAAGCTCTTGCAGTTCAAGCGTTGGTTCTGGTCAATTGTAGAGAAGATGAGCATGACAGAACGACAAGATCTTGTAAGTTAAAAGTTACATAAAATTTGCAGAAGGAAATATAACATTTTAAAATACATGTTTAATATAGCCTTTATCTGACATAACAAATCCTGTTTACTTTTGGTTTCTATTTCCATAAAACACTTTTCATTCTTTTATTTTCTGTCAATAAGTCATTACTACTGAAGTAAGATTTTTTATGAAGTATACAGTTTGTCTTTTCTTTTCAATCTATTCCACGAGTATGTATCTAACCTATCTACATTCAACTGATGAGGATTTTCTCTTATCATTTCATATTTTCTAATTTTGTATTTCACTTATTCCTTCTTGTTTATCTTTGTGATTTGATGATTTTCTTTCTCACTTGATATATTCTCAGTGAGTTTTATACTTTCATGTGCTTTGTTTATGATGGTAGTTATCCTTTTGCTTCCAGATGTTGCACTCCCTTAAGCATTTCTTGTAAAGCTGGTCTTGTGGAGACAAATTACCTCAGATTTTGCTTGTCTGGGAAAGACTTAATTTTTCCTTCACTTCTGAAGGACAGCTTTGCTGGATAAAGTATTCTTGGCTGGCAGTTGTTTTCTTTTAATACTTTGAATATATCATACCATTCTCTTCTAGCTTGTAAGGTCTCTACTGAGAAATCTGCTGCTAATCTAATGGGAATTCCCTTATATGTGACTTGTCTCTTTTCTCTTGCTGCTTTTCAAATTCTCTTTGTGTCTTGGGGACCCAGCAGTTAGCGTAATGGTTATGTCGCTGGACTCCCACGTAGTCGACCGCGGTTCGCATCCCGGACCTGGTGGCTTAAAACTCACGCCGGGCGCGTGTGCGTGCGTGCCCAAGATCCCGAGAGGAGAATGGAGGAGAAGGGATTGCGGCGTGACCATCCCCCTGGGGGGGTGATTTCTCACTTTCTGACTCTATGTCTCTCTCTGTCTGTCTGGCGAGCGCACGCACCCTACAGTGAAAATCTCTCCAAAAAAAAAAAAATTCTCTCTTTGTCTTGACATTTGACAGCTTCACTATAATGTGCCTTGGAGAGTCTTTTGGGTTTAGTCTTTTTGGGGGCCTTTGAGCTTCCTGAGTCTGGATGTGCGTCCGTCTCCTGAGACTTGTGAAGTTTTCAGCTGTTATTTCATGAGATAACTTTTTCTGTCTCTTATCCTTCCGGAACTCCCATAACACGAATATTTGTTCATTTAATACTGTCCCATATGTCCTGTATTCTTTTTTCTGTTTTTCTCTATGACTGGATTGATTAGTTCAAATGACTTGTCTTCAAGTTTGGAAATTCTTTCCTCTGCTTGATAAAGTCCATTGTTAAAGCTCCCAATTGTATATGGTATTTCTTTCTTTGGCTCCTTCTGTTCCAAGATTTCTTCTTGTTCCTTTTTAATGACCTCTGCTACTTTGTGGACTGATTATTTCAGATCACGTAATGATTTCATTAATTCATTGAATTGCCTATCACTACTTTCTTGTATCTCATTGAGTTTCCTTATAATAAAAATGCAGAATTCCTTTTTAGACATTTCACAGATTTCTTGCATTGTGGGGTATGTTGCTGGAGTATTATTGTATTGCTTTGGGAGTGTCATTCTAGCTTGTTTTTTCAGGTATCTTGCTTGTATCCCTATATTGATATTTGTTGATCTCGTGAATAGCTGTCTGTACCAGTTTTATAGAGTGGTTTTCCAGGTGAAAAGACTTTCTCCAGTAGTTGTGTCCTAGGATGCCAGTTGAATAGACTAGGTAGGCTTTGGATCTAACTAGGCAAAGTGGTATAGTAGTATCTTCACATGTAATCGGTATCAGTGATTACTAAAAGTGATACAGTGGCCTTGGAACGTGACAGGGTGGGGCTTCTCAAGCAGCACAATTGCGTCCACAGTCACTCTCCCAACCTGATTCTTGAAGATGCAGAGGGTTAGGCCCTCTCTGAAACTGAGCTGTGAAAAGGGTTGCTCACTCTGCCACTCCCATGGGACATTACAAGCATGTGAGGTAGGTAAGGCTGCTTCAGTAGCTCCTGGTGCTAGTGGTTTTAGGAGAGGGTGTTTGCCCAGTTGCTCCTCACAATGCAGGTGGATATGGTCACAGGACAGCTTTGTACAGCCACAGCCTGTGTGGCGGATGGTACAACAAAGACTGGACTTCTCCCGTGTGGTAATTCAGCAATGTGGGCAACCCTTGGTCACTTCCTAAATAGGGCTCAGGGCCTTGAAGGCCATAGAATTCCTCCGTGGTAAAATTCAGGTGTTGAAGGTATCAATGGTACTGCTGAAGGTTTCTTGCTTATTCTTTCCCCAGCACAAGAAGTCCCTTCTAGTTCTAGTTGATCTTGACTAGATCTATAGGGCAAGAGATACTGAACACTTCGCTACCCTCTCTACAAAGCCTTCCTGAGTCTCTGTGCTCTGCAGTGTCTCTACCACACTCACACTGCACTCCAACACTCTCCCTTGAACACAGCAATGAATATCAGTTGCTTATTCTTTTTTTTTTTTTTTTTGGTCCTTTTACTTTGAGAGGGAAGTACATTAGGCACTTCTAGTAGCCATCTTGTCGAAGTTTTTACAAAAGGAAGTATTTTGAACCTGAAGCGTTCTGTAAGTCAGACTACTGGAAAGATCCCAATTTGTATGTCAACAGTCTTCTATGACGTGAGTTAGAAAAGTGATTTCACATCCAGATTCCAACTCTGGGACAAGAAGAGTCCAGGGCGGACTGTGCTAAGGACCTGGCTCGCAGCCGCCCACAGTAGGAGGTCTGACCATGCTCTCACCTCCTACCAGCTAAATCCCTTTCTGTAGAATTTTAGATGAGGGTTTTCACAGAACTAAGCTTTAAGAAATTACAATTAGCTTGTTTGAATTTTCTGCTCACTTTGGAAAGTTGAAGTACCTTACTATTTAGGTGTGTACTCTAAGTGCATTAGATTAAAAAAGCTTTTCCTTATGAGACAGATAATATCTTACTGTCACTGAAGAATGTGAAGTATGTTAGGGATGAAATGAATATTTTAGGGAAGCATATCCTAGGTTATTTAAGTAAAAAAGTAAAGTAGAAGTTAACATTTATTAAACAATTTGTTTATAAAAAATGTTGTACAGAATAGATGTATAATAAAACCAACCCAGTGTTAAATGGCTTATTGCATGAATTGTATTGTACAGCAGATGTTCCCCAACACTTAATTACTATTATAAAATTATCCTATATTACATTGTAGCACTGATAATATTGCATTATTATAATCTTTGTGAATTTTGAAGCTTGGACCATAACTTTTGTTTGGATACCTTGTTCCTTTTTTCAATTAATAGATATCTTTTGGAATTTAGTTGCGGAAAGGTTTTAGAAACCATTTGGTCCAATAGCCTCATGTGACAGAAGAGAAAACTGAGGCGAGGCCCTGAGAGGGAGAGGAACTTTTTTTTATAGCAAAATGTGACATACTTTGCTCTTTTAGTCAGAAAATACCACCCTGCCCTTCCCCTTTAAATCAATTTCACAGAAGTAGGATTGAACACTTTCTTTTCAGTACAAAAAATTAAATTTAAAAGCCAATTCAAAATAATACTTCCTGGGAACCAGCAGTTAGCGTAATGGCTATGTTGCTGGACTCCCATGTAGTCGACCGCAGTTCACTTCCCAGAGCCGGTGGCTTAAAACTCATGCCGGGCGCATGTGCGTGCGTGCCCAAGATCCCGAGAGGAGAATGGAGGAGAAAGGATTGCGGCATGACCATCCCCCCTGGGGGGTGATTTCTCGCTTTCTGTCTCTATGTCTCTCTCTGTCTGTCTGGTGAGCGCACACGCCCTATAGTGAAAATCTCTCCAAAAAAAAATAAGGAAGTATTTTGAACCTGAAGCGTTCTGTAAGTCAGACTACTGGAAAGATCCCAATTTGTATGTCAACAGTCTTCTATGACGTGAGTTAGAAAAGTGATTTCACATCCAGATTCCAACTCTGGGACAAGAAGAGTCCAGGGCGGACTGTGCTAAGGACCTGGCTCGCAGCCGCCCACAGTAGGAGGTCTGACCATGCTCTCACCTCCTACCAGCTAAATCCCTTTCTGTAGAATTTTAGATGAGGGTTTTCACAGAACTAAGCTTTAAGAAATTACAATTAGCTTGTTTGAATTTTCTGCTCACTTTGGAAAGTTGAAGTACCTTACTATTTAGGTGTGTACTCTAAGTGCATTAGATTAAAAAAGCTTTTCCTTATGAGACAGATAATATCTTACTGTCACTGAAGAATGTGAAGTATGTTAGGGATGAAATGAATATTTTAGGGAAGCATATCCTAGGTTATTTAAGTAAAAAAGTAAAGTAGAAGTTAACATTTATTAAACAATTTGTTTATAAAAAATGTTGTACAGAATAGATGTATAATAAAACCAACCCAGTGTTAAATGGCTTATTGCATGAATTGTATTGTACAGCAGATGTTCCCCAACACTTAATTACTATTATAAAATTATCCTATATTACATTGTAGCACTGATAATATTGCATTATTATAATCTTTGTGAATTTTGAAGCTTGGACCATAACTTTTGTTTGGATACCTTGTTCCTTTTTTCAATTAATAGATATCTTTTGGAATTTAGTTGCGGAAAGGTTTTAGAAACCATTTGGTCCAATAGCCTCATGTGACAGAAGAGAAAACTGAGGCGAGGCCCTGAGAGGGAGAGGAACTTTTTTTTATAGCAAAATGTGACATACTTTGCTCTTTTAGTCAGAAAATACCACCCTGCCCTTCCCCTTTAAATCAATTTCACAGAAGTAGGATTGAACACTTTCTTTTCAGTACAAAAAATTAAATTTAAAAGCCAATTCAAAATAATACTTCCTGGGAACCAGCAGTTAGCGTAATGGCTATGTTGCTGGACTCCCATGTAGTCGACCGCAGTTCACTTCCCAGAGCCGGTGGCTTAAAACTCATGCCGGGCGCATGTGCGTGCGTGCCCAAGATCCCGAGAGGAGAATGGAGGAGAAAGGATTGCGGCATGACCATCCCCCCTGGGGGGTGATTTCTCGCTTTCTGTCTCTATGTCTCTCTCTGTCTGTCTGGTGAGCGCACACGCCCTATAGTGAAAATCTCTCCAAAAAAAAATAATAATACTTCCTTACTTTTTTTTTCTTTTTTTCCTTAATATTTTTCCTTTATTCATGATAGAACACATGTAGGGGGTGGGGAGAAGAGGGAGAAAGGAGTACCCTCTATAGGACTGGTCACATGGCTGCAAGTCTCCTTTTTTCAGCCTTCCAGTCATTTGGATCCTGAGCACTTGTGAGTGCTCTTGTGGACTGGGCCAAGGATTTGAATGAACCATGGTCATTGAATAGGATCTGTGGCTTTTCATAAGTAGTTCATAACATAAGTAGTGCTGTTACATGGAGCTGACCCCTCTTGTGGGGTTTTAACATAAACACGGATGGGGCTCTGTATATATTGCCAAACCAAAATTTTAACTATTCTATTCCTGTTTAGGTTTACTTTTGGACATCAAGCCCATCATTACCAGCCAGTGAAGAAGGATTTCAGCCTATGCCCTCAATCACAATAAGACCACCTGATGACCAACATCTTCCTACTGCAAATACTTGTATTTCTCGACTTTATGTACCACTCTATTCTTCTAAACAGATTCTCAAACAGAAATTGCTACTCGCCATTAAGACCAAGAATTTTGGTTTTGTGTAGAGTATAAAAAGTGTGTATTGCTGTGTAATATTACTAGCTAATTTTGTAGATTTTTTTCCATTTGTCTATAAAAGTTTATGGAAGTTAATGCTGTCATACCTCCCTGGTGGTTCCTTAAAGAGATTAAAAGCAAACATTCCTTGCTCAGTTTGTCACTTAAAGGCCTGAGGAACACTAGCAACATTTGGCTATAATGTTTGCTAGTCAACAACTTCTGGGTCTAACCCCAGCCAAAGATGACAGCCGAACAACATAATTTACACTGTGATTTATCTTTTTGCTGAGGGGGAAAATGTAAAATGTTCTGAAAATTCACTGCTGCCTTTGTGGAAAGTGTTTCAGCAAAGGTTCTTGTATAGAGGGAATAGGGAATTTCAAAATAAAAAATTAAGTATGTTCTGTGTTTTCATTTTAACTTTTTTTATGGTGTTTAATTTGTGGTTGGCTGCAATCATGTATCATATATATGGAACTTGTAAAAAAGTTCTTGACATTCAAATCTTAGAGAGGAAATCACTTTTACCTATAAAAACCACTTGGAATGCGGTTTATTTGGGCTGCATTGAGCTCTAGGTTATTAAATGATGTCACTAATATTTTGCATGGAATTTGTTTATTTGAGTGAGGGCACTTTTTGTACATATCATGGGGCCAATGCACAATACTTTATCACAATCAACCTCTTTTCTCTCTTTGTATCCCTATTTCAGTGCGCAGTCAGTCAGGAAGTTACTGCACTTCAGTTCTAACTAGACATTTGTACTAAGCTATTTCAGTTATGTAAACTCAGCCTGGGCACTTTCTGATAACTGTAAAATGTTTTATAAGATCATGATTATTGAAGATACATTTTGGAAAATTTTAAATGTTCGTGAGCAGCTTAACTACTTTTGTATCTAGCCTTTTTTAAGTATCTTGTTACATTTACTTTTTTAAATAAATTACAGAAGAAATGTTAAGTAATACTGAAGAAACAATAGTTTTTATTTATGTAGTTGTACATTTTTAGACTAAAGGAAATACACCCACATGGATTTGTGCATTAAAATTTTGATTTAAAGAACTGAAAAATTTATATACACATGGACTATATGAAACAGAAGAAAACCAGTCCACATTTTACAGTTAGCAGAGAATCCTGATTGGCACTGGCCAGGCCACTGTTTTCTTTTTATAAATGGGAGAAGTGAGTGTGATCCTTACTTGGCATAAAAAGTTAACTTATTTATAATTAATAATTAAGTAGTAAGTTCTTTTCTGATGATCCATTAATTATGTAGCCCAGGACCAATATCCCTAAATTCTTACAGATTTTAGTACCTTTATTCAATGGCATAATAAGGAACACTGTTTTCTTCACTAAGTCTTTAGTAAAGTTACTAAAATCACTTTACATACTTAGTGAAGAGCCTTTAATGAGTCACTTATTAAAAAATGATAAGAGAAATTCTCTGGAATCTCTCCTACCTTTCAGTTCCTTTATAGGACTTCTGGCCTTGGATGGTTTTCATTCAAGGGCCCTAGGCTTTTATTATATAACTTCCTTTAAAAGATTGAACACAAGATGTTCTCAGCCCTGTTGGCACTAAAAATATTTAAAACTGAATGATAGTCGTGAAACTCATTGTATTACTTAAACGTATACAACACGCTGTATTAGATTGTGTAATTAGCCAAAGGTTATTTTACAAAGTGAGACATTTTATGTCTAAATGCTATTTCTGAATAAATGAAATAGTAATTGCATTAAGAGCTGATTAGCATCAATGTGTTTAAAAATATAAAATTTATATATCACCTTAACCTCTGTATGCACATGATAAGACTGATAAAATATTAAATGAGAACAAACTAGATATGATTAGGACATTGAAACCCTAATTGTGAACTTATTTTTAATAGTTATTCAAAGAATGACAATATTTAAAATAATGCACAATGTCTTAAGTCTTCCTAAATCAAGATTTTGGTTAAAATGCTTTTAGTAATATTAAAAGCAGAGTTGAGTTTTTTTTTTTTTTCCAAGTAAAGCATAAAACGGTTTTAAATGTAAAATAAAGTCATGTAAAATAAAGTTCTCTTTTGGTCTTGTTCAGTGATTCAACCTAATAAAATTGAAAACAAATTTAGGAAAAGAAGACCAAGAATGAACTTTACTGAGGGTTTTCAGAGTTTTCCTACTTCTGTTCTTTTTTGAATGTTAGACTACCTAGTATAATGGCTTACTAGGGCAGACTCAGAGAGTTTTAAAAAATAATTACTTCACTATTGAGTAATTCCTGCAAGAGAACAATCTCCCCATAAAGAAAAGATTATTTTTTATGTGTTAAAAGAGCAATTTTTAGGTTTAAACACAAACAGATCTTTCTTTCCTTGAGGCAATAGTTTCACATTTCTGTTCACGTATAATTCATTTGTTGAGGTTGTTGGTACAGATTCTTAAGCACTGCTGAATCTCTCACTCCATTTTCTGATTCAGTTAGTGGAGGCTAGAAATCTTTGTTCTTTTTAATTTTGCTATAGAGTGTGATGCTCAGCAGAGACAGTGAGGGAAAGTGAGAAAGCATTCACCAGGGGTATAGGCACACCATAATCCCTTCTTGGAATTTTGGGCATATACACACATGTCTAGCATGTTTTTCAAGTCACTGGGCCTGAACCACACAGTGGCCATGTAGGATTCAGTGGCCTCAAACACCATGTCACTAACTGGCCTAAAATCCTCATTCCTTTTTTTTTTTTTTTTCTTTTTTATAGTGCACTTGTGCTTGCCAGAGAGACTGAAACAAAGACAGAAAGCGAGAAATCAACCCCCCACCCCCACCCCAGGGAGAATGGCTCGACACAATCACTTTTCCATTTTCCTCCCAGGATTTTGGGCACACACACACATGCACCCAGCGTGAGTTTTAAGCCACCAGGTCTGGGACTCAAACTGTGGATAACTATGTGGGAGTACAGCAAACACAACCATTATGCCATCTGCTGGTCCCTAAAATCTTCATTCTTAACAGTGTCCCAGGTGATTCTGATATATTGGCCAAAGGACATCCCTACCCCCAACTGTTTTTTTTTTTTAATTGTCAGAGGGTGTGTATGCTTATTAAAGAGAGAACTTCTCATGGGTTATGGTCACACTGAAATCTCTTTCCTCCATTCCTTCTTCTTAGGTTATTGGTTATATGTACACACAGCTGGCATGTTTTTCAAGCCACCAGGGCCAAGATTCAAACCATGTGGTTGGTTGGCCATGTGGAATATAGTGACCTTAACTGAGCTGTAGGCTGGCCAGGAGCATTCCTTTTTAATTCACAAATACCCCTGTTGGAAAGCTCCTAAGAGCCTAATCTTTAAGTACTTAAAAAGACCTGTGGAAAAGTACATCTGTTGATCTTTTAGTCCTGGATTATTATGTTCCTCCTGATTAAGAGATAGTTGAAACTGTCTTCAATAAGACTATGCCTGGTAGTAATGTAAATAATAATGCAAATAGTATCAGTCTAAGTTGGTTCATTAGGCATGAACATAAAGATTAATTCTTTAAACACCAGTTAATGTTGAATTTTTTTTTTAAATTTTGCCAGAAGGTGAGAAGGCACCTCCTATGGGGAACGGTCACTCTGTACCATTCTCCATTTCTCCTTTATTTAGGAATTTTGGTCACATATGCACACATGGTTGGCATGTTTTTCAAGCCACTGGGTCTGGGACTCAAACCATGTAGTTGACCATTTGAGATCTAACTTTTAAAACCACCAGACCATAGACTGGCCCTAGGAAAGTATTTAACTGGAGTCTTTATTTCAAATTAAAATACTGGATTAAATACAAGCAAAGTATCTTCTGTCTTCTCTTAAAATAGAAACAGATTGTTGACTTTGGAACACGAAAGTTTTTGTAATTACTTTTTTTTTAAGGAATTATTTATTAATGTTATTATTTCTTAATTTGACCAGAGAGAAAGGAAAAGTGAGAATGCAAGCCGCCGGGTCTGGGACTCAAACTGCAGTCAGCCATATGGGAGTTCAGTGCCCCAACCAACCCGCCACCTGCTGGCCCCAGAGGGTCTTGTAATAACTTTTAATGAGCACTTAGTAATGGGACAGATACTTCAAGTCTTTATATGTATTATATTAGAGATAGGGACTATTCTCAAAAACAAACAGATACAGGTTAAACAACTTACACAAGATGATACAACTAATAAGTACTAAGAATGAGTTACATTTCTGTTTTGTGGAAGGAATGATCATAAGCAAATGAGCTGGTCTTAAGTACTTCAATGAGAGTGGCTGGCTGCACTATTATGAGAAGGCAGGGACATAGATATTTTTGCTAAAAATCTGTAAAAAAATTTTTTTGTTCTTTAGTAACTTTCCTCATGGATAATCAGAACTTTGAAGATGAAGGAATTTTCTAAAACTGACCATGGTACTAGCCTTTAAGGATGTTAAAATGAAAAAATATATAAAAAAACCTGACTTTTCTCATAAGGTGTAAAGAGCTGCTTATGTGGGCTAGCCAGTGGCATGGTGGTTAAGGCAGCTGAATCTTACCTGGCCTACAGGACAGTTTAGGTCCCAAACCTGGCAGCTTGAAAAAATAACACCCAGGTGTATGTACATGCATACCCAAAATCTGAAAAGGAGAAATGGAGAAGGGATTGTGGCATGCCTGTCCTCTTGAGAGAGGCTTTCTCAATTTCACTTGCTTGTTCACTCTAGCAAGTGCAAATGCCCTCTCATAAAATTAAACAAAAAGCCATTTACTCTTTTTTTGAACGTTCTTTCTTTATTCATTTTTTTATTTTTGGAGAGGTTTTCGCTATAGGGCACATGAGCTCGCCAGACAGACAAGAGACAGAGACAGCAAGAAATCACCCCCCAGGGGGGATGGCCACACCGCAGTCCCTTCTCCATTCTCCTCTCGGGATCTTGGGCGTGCACGCACACGTGCCTGGCGTGATTTTTAAGCCACCGGGTCCGGGTCGACTACGTGGGAGTCCTGCGCCAGCCATTACACTAACTGCTGGTCCC
>NW_006159625.1:4181338-4186876 GCF_000334495.1 Tupaia belangeri chinensis
GCAGGAATGTGAAAAGCAATCCACCAGGTCCAAGACTTGAGCCATGGTTGACCATGTGAGAGTCCAGTGCCCTTAACAACCCCACCACCTGGCAGTTGGTGTAATGACTATGTCGCTGGTCTCCAATGTAGTCGACCATAGTTTGAGTCCTGGACCCAGTGGCTTAAACTCGAGCCAGGCACGTGTGTGTGTGTGTGCCCAAGATCCCGAGAGGAGAAGAGATTGCGGCATGGCCATCCCCCCTGGAGGGTGATTTCTCGCTTTTCGTGTCTGTCTTTCTGGTGAGTGCCCACGCCCTATGGCAAAAACATCCCCCCCGCCCCCCCCCTAAATGCAAATGTCTTTCACAGCTAAAATAATTCAATTTCCTGAATCTTTTTCATGATGTATTTCCAGGTACTGAACTTTAATCAGTAGTTTGAATTGCTTCATGGTGATTTTGATGCAAGGAGATCTCTTCAGGCCATATATAGTATTTATATTTGAAATGCTTTATTGCAGATGATGAAATTTGACCATTTACGAAATTTAAACGCATTCATTCTCTGGCAAACTTATGGCATGGTTCTGGTTACTTATGTTTTGAGTATTATGAGTTAACCCTAAGAATGTATTTTTGCTAACAAAGTGCCTCATGTTCCCAGGTAGACAACCACATTAAAATATTTTCCATTTGTCTAATGAAATTAGGTAATTTCATGGCCTATAAAAATGGAAAGGTTATGTGATGATTTCCTTTACCATATTTATTTAGTACTTTTCTGGAGTAAATACCTAAATTTGTATTAATGTTTCCTTTAAAACTTGCCCACATTAAAACAGTATGATAATTCTCTTAAGTACCAAGAAATGGATGGGGTAAAGAGAAATGAGTGAAAACAAAAGCTGTTTCAAAATACAGGTGCTGGGGCTACTGCTGGCCTGGTGGTTGAGGAACTGGTTTCTCACATGGCTGACTGCAGTTGAGTCCTGGATCCAGCAGCTTGAAAATCATGCCAGGCATGTGTATGTGTATGACCAAAATCCTGAGAGGAGAATGGAGAAAGATTGCAGCCATCTCCCTGGGGGATAATTTCTCACTCTTTTGCGCCCGTTGGCAAAGACCTAAAAAAGTTTAAAAAAATACAGGTTCTGAAGTCCAAGTACAATTATGAAAGGATAGACTGTAATTCCTAGTATCTGATTACCAGATTTCTTCTTCTTGACAAACTATCAATATTAAAATCAGTGAAGCTAGGAGATGCCCATAAAGCAAACAAAATGGTGCCATTTAATGTAGAAACATGTGGTAGCACCGAGTCTAAAAAAATCTGAAAAACGTCAGTGTGTGTGTTATACAAGGATGACATGCCATCAGCCTTTCCTGATTAAAAAATTGCACATTTATTTCATTTACTTCTAATATTTACTTGAACTCAGGATACCTATTATTCCACTAAAATCTTTTGTGCTGTCCTAAAGACTACAAAACATACTGATTCTCTTTTAAAAGAATTATGTAAATTTTTTTCTCTTTTTAAGAATTTTTATTTTAACTTTATTTTAATTTGACCAGAGAGAGTCAGAGTGAGAAAGCAAGCCACCAGATCTAGAATTCGAACTGTGGTCAGCAATGTGGGAGTCCAAGTGCCCCTAACCACCATACCACCTGCCAGCCCAAAGTTTTCTTATTTTTTTAATTTGGCCAGAGAGAGAAAGTGAGAAGGCCTTTTTACACCTATCCTAAATATGTTAACCTACTCCATCTCTCCTTTTGGTACATGTTTTAAATTGATTTAATAAGGTGCTGCCCTGTGCTCATTTGATGCACATTTGGTATCTCTTGTGATGCAGCAGCAGAGGAGACTCTGGCACTTACCATGAATGATGGATAACCCAAGGAAGGAATCAAGACTGGGAACAAAAATTGTATTGATTTGAAGGTGGCATGCATGGCAGGATGGTTCCATAGTACCGTTTAAGATTAAGAGGCATATACCACTTAATTTATTAAAACCTATTGTAAATGACAAGATTTGTCAGTGAGGCAGATCAGATTCCAATTTGTTGGGCAGCCAATAATTTAAACAGACACTTGCACAGTTGGAAATGGGAGCTGAAGATAAAATTGATGTGTTCCCACAGCAGATGGGAGGTATCTACTAAAGAGTGAAATTATTGTTTTATTCTAGAACTCTGTTCCTTCAGACCAAGAATACACAGGTTAGTTCTACAGTATCCTGACCACAGCAGTATAGTTTTCTCCATTTGTTTCCTCTTTCCCCATTGTTTTTATTATACATACAGTAACTCGTGTATGTGCACAAGTACATTTTGACGGACATCAAGTGGAGATGGAATGAGGAAAAATACTGTTCTGTGAAAATAACCTTGCCTCCATTGATGGAATGTTCATTTAGCTCTTTATATTCCATAGGTGGTTTTGCTGTTGTAACAAAACAAATGACAGGAAAATCCTTGTATAGCATATTCTATTGGAGAATTTTATTGTTTTTCACTTATTAGTATAAAACCAAGGGTCATGGCCTCAATCTGTAGTAACTAAAGGAGCTGGATCCCACATGGCCGCCTATTGTTCCAATATTGGCCCCAGTACCTTGGAAAACACTCTGGGCACATGTACATGTCTGCTCCAAATCCCAACAGGACAGAGAAATGGAGGAGAATGGATTGTATTATGACCACTTCCCATTGGGGATGTTTTCTCCCTTTCTCTGTCTTTGTCTCTTTTTGGTGCATGTGTCTGTCCTCTGGCAACTAAAAACAGAAAAAACAATTTTATGATTTTTTTTGTACATAACTGTTGCATGTAAGGCAATGTCTTTAGGGATAAAATTACTCAAGAAAAAAATCATTAGATTTCCCTTCAAATCAAATGTCTTATTTAAATAAAATTATTAGAAGTGAAAAGACTCATTTTAATAAAATACGTGATTCAAGCATCTCAATTTGATCTGAGCTGCTCTGTTCCATTCCATTCCGGAATGGCCTAAAAGGTACTTAGAAGCTACCACTGGTTCAAAGTACTTTCCCATCCCAGTATGTGTTTTACAAATGATATCTTATTAAGTCCACACAGCAACTTTATGAGAGAATTACTATTCTTACCCTATAGAGAAAAGTCTCAGGAAGGCTAAGTAACTTGTATCCATGGTAACATTGCTAATAAATGAGGGAACTAGAGTTCATTCCCATGATGATATGGCTCCCGAGTCCATGTTCTTTTCCACTAAGCTCATTGGTTTTTGTATCTTCAATACCTAACATGATTTTTTTTTAGAGGTTTTGCTATAGGGCATGTGTGCCCATGGGAGCATAGGGGGTAGGGTTGGAAGAAGACAGAGACAGTGAGAGGGGAAGAGAAATAAGCCCCCAGGGGGCATGGCCACAGAAATCCCTTCTCTATTCTCCTCCTGGGATCTTGGGCACACATGCACATGTACCTGGTGATCTTCAAGTCACTTTGTCCAGGACTTGAATTGTGGTCGGCCACATGGGGGTTTAGCGACATAACCACTACATCATCTGGCCCCCATAACATGATATTTATTATATAGTAGATATATTGTTTGATGATTTTTATCAAATGAATTAATCCTTGCTCTCAGTTTACTTGACATGAGACCCATGGTAAACCAGCTAACCTTAAGATTCAGTTTCCTCATACAATTTATGTGACTATTATTTAAAGTTTACATTTGTGAAACATCTCACTCAACATTTGACCTCTAGTAGTTGCCTTAAGAAAGACTATCTTCCTTCATTCTAGGGCAGGTTTTAAAAAAGAACTTTCAGGACCAGCAGATGGTATATAATGGTTACTGGACTCCTACATAATTGACTATGGTTCAAGTCCCGGAGCCAGCGGCTTAAACTCTTGCTGGTTGTGTATGCATGCATGTCCAAAATGCCTGAGAGTAGAATGGAGAAAGAATTGTGTGTGGCCATCCCCCCTATGGGATGATTTCTCTCTGTCTCCCTGTCTCTGGCAAGTGCATGTGCACTATATTAAAAAAATCTCTAAAAAACAACAACAAAACTTTCAGTTATTTTCAAAGCTTAAGTAAAATTTCTCTGCTACTTTACTATCTTGTGTACAACTAGCCACAAAACAGGTGCATGTTGTTCAAGTCATGCCTATGTCCCCTCAATATTTCTGCTTCGAACTACTTAAATCTTTCACCTTAGTTTCATTTGTTAGATGAAACTATTTTTTTTTTCTTTCTGGTGCAATTAACTTTAGATAAGTTTCCCTAAGAAAATAGTATTGGTAATTCAACCAAATTATTGTCTCCTTCAGGAGACACTGTTGCCATCACATTACACAGGAGTGTTTCCTATCTCCACCACTAACCTTTGGCCTTGAAAAGAGCATGTATCAAGGAAATTCTCTTGGACCCTACTACTTTTTAACTGTAACCTTAACCTGATTCAGTTGTTTCATCTATAATCTGAGAGAAATTGCTCTATCTCACAGAGGTGTTCTGAAGAATAAATGAATTAGTTCACATAAGGTGCTTAGTAGAGTGCCTGGCACTTTGTGAGCTTAGTAGATATAATTAAAAGCTGAGTTTACAGAAACAATTTTACAAAGGTTTAGAAATATTTTCCTGGGACCAGCAGGTTGCATGGAGGCTAAGGGACTGGATCCTACATAGTTGACAGTGCTGCTGGAGTCCCAGATCCTGGGGCTTGAAAATCACCCTGCTGTTTCTCCATGTGTGCCTGAAAACCCTGGGAAGAGAATGGAGAGAGGGATTGCAACGTGGCAGTCTTCCCTGGGGAGTCCGGGTGGTTTCTCTCTTTCCTTCTCTCTGGTGAGCTCATGCGCCTTATAGCAAAACTTTAAAAAAAATTTTTTTTAAAAATATATTCCCAGGGACCAGCAGATGGCATAATAGTTACGCCACTGGATTCCCACATAGTTGCCCCTGGTTTGAGTTTCAGACCTAGTGGCTTAAAACCTCACACAGGGCACTTGAGTGCATAGTACCCAACATTCCAAAACGAGAATGGAAGAGAAGGGGTTGCAGCATGGGCATCCCCCTTGGGGGGTGATTTCTCGCTTTCCATCTCTGTCTCTGGCGAACACACGTGCCCCGTAGCAAAAAATCTCTTAAAAATATATATATATACTTTACTGAGTTTAATGATTTTTTCCTCCCCTCATTCTCAGCCTCATTTTGCTCACACTTTGCTCCAGATTTTTTTCCTCATTAAATAATGGTGCGCCGCCCCACTCCGCTTCATACATCAGTAGCACGTTCTCCTCACCTCACCCTGTGCAGGTCCTACAGCCACTTGTCAGTCTCTCAGGACGGCCGAGTGAGCACAGCATACCGTGTCCCCAGGGTATGTCGAAGGCTCACTAGGGAATCTCCATCTGGTCCAAAGCGAGGACAGGAGAGGCCGGAGCCAGAGAGGCAGAGTGGGCGGGCCCCTCAGGCCGACTAGGAGGCGCGCGGGGCAGGCTCTCTGCATGCTCTAAGAGAAAGGCAGGAGGCGGGCCCTCGGCCGGGGGCGGGGCCCTCCCAGGAC
>NW_006159625.1:4186909-4205585 GCF_000334495.1 Tupaia belangeri chinensis
CGGGCCGCAGGCAGGGAACCCGGGACAGTACAGAGGAGCGGGGCGGGGTCGGCGGGTGTAGGCGGGCCCCTGAGGCAGGGAGGTGGGGCCCGGCGGGTGCAGGAAGAGCCCTCAGAAGGCCGGCGAGAGAGCCCGCTGGAGCCGCGGGAGGGCGGAGCTCCACCGCGTAGGACCAAGGCCTGCGGCCGGGGGCGGGGCGGACCCCGCAGACCCGCGGGCCACCTGGGTCCTGTGGTAGTTGGTGGCCGGCTGCGCTCAGTCCCTCAGCTCCAGCAGCTCTGGCCGAGTCTGCGCAATGAGTGACCCGAAAAGGCCGGAAGCGGCCAGGCCCGAGCAGGATGAGGTAAATGTTGCCGTCGCTTCATCCTCCGCCCCACAGTCACGCCCGGCCTGTAGATTGGCAGTTGCGGCGGACAGCCGCAGGTTATAGGATCACTGTAGGGCATTTCTGTCATTGCTGTCGCAGCTCGGGGCAGGCCCCGTCGCGCGTCCTTGCCGCAGCCTGGCTTGGTGACTGCCAGCGCCCGGGAAGCAGTCCCCGGGGAGGGTGAGGAGCGAGTCGGGTTTCCGCTCTGCCCCGGGCCAGCCTAGGACAAGGCTCTGAGGCGCCTGGCCGGGTCGGACGCACCCCCAGTTTATACACCCCGTGCTGGCCTCCCCTAGCCCTGTTCTGGAGCCGACTAGGGGAGACGGGCTAGAAAAGAGGACTGTGGCGGATTTCTTAGGGAGATGCGTTTTATCTCTGGGGTGGGAGCTGGAGTACACGTGTGGATTGACACAGGTGGATGGGGGTAGAAATGGTGGGAAGATAGGGAGACAGGAAAATCCTCGTGACCGCGAGAAAAATTAGGTTAGGAGGCCCGTTTTGCTTAGACCCGACTAAACTGAATCTTTGGTGTGTCGCTTTATTTATACACAGGAAGTGATACTTCTCTCACAGAGCATTAAGTAAAGGGGGTTTTGCAGGGTACCACGAAGGTCGTAGGTGCTTAATAAACTTAATTTTTAATCCTCTCTTTCTGTGCTAATAGAAATACTTAATAACAGTAAATAAGCCCGGATTTATTAGGCTGCATAATGGTATGACATAATAGTTTAAATCGTTGCTTTATAATTTTCGTAAGAGAAATAGTTTATGTAGTTGAACCTATTGCCTTGGATTTTTAATACTGAGAAAATATAGAGGACACAAAAGAATTTCGGCTCATAGAGGTTCATGGTTAGTGCTAGTTTCTTTAGAAAGGTGTGGATTCTAGGTTTGGGATTTGATTTTATTTCATTTTGACTTTGTGAACATTTAACTAGTTAAAAAAACTATAAATGTTCTTTAAACCTTTTCTTCCTCTTTTGACATAAAACACATTTAGTAGCAATTTCCCCACTCAAGTGGGATAATTTAGACTTGTTTGTGCTAATGGCACTAGCAGTCATTTTGGCAAAACACCTAAGTATTAACTTTTATTTATTATCCCTGTCCCAATGATACAGGCTGGCAAAGGTAGAGGCAGAATTTTATATCTAGAATGAATTTTAGCGAACTTGTCCAGAAAGTTTGAATTTGATGAGCAAGGATGCCTTAAGCACTTTGTTTTTGTAGATGTGGTGGTGCAGCCTGGGCTACTTACAGAAGAATCACCTGGAGTACTTTGTAAAAACACGTTAATTACTGGGCCCACATCCCATAGTAGTGAATTAAAATCTCTTGGGATGGGTCTGAATCTGCATTTATAACAAGCACTTTAGATGATTCTGGTACACAAATTTTATTTATTTTTTAGTTTCCAGAGGGTATGTGTGCTCGTTAGAGAGAGACAGAAAAAAGGGGAGAGTGAGAAAGCACCTTCCAGTGGGGCATGGTCATAGTACAATCCTTTCTTCATTTCTCCATCCTATAAGGATTTCAGTACACAGTGAGTGGTTTTTCAAGGAACTGGGGCTGGTACCTCAGCTACAGTTAGCCTTGTGGGATCTGGCTCTATTAACCATTAGGCCATGGGGCCAGCCCTTCAGTATCTCTTTTTTTTTAGGTTTTGGCTATAGGGTTTATATACTTGCTGGAGAGAGACAGACAGATACAGAGAAAGGGAAAGTGAGAAACCCCAGAGGGGATGGCCACCTTGTATTAACTTCTCCATTCTCTCTGAATTTGGGGTATGCACAGTTCATGTGCCTGCTGTGATTTTTCAAGCCACCTCGTCTGGGACTTGAACCACTGTTGACCTTGTGGGAGCCCAGTGCCTTAACTACCATGTCACTTGCTGGCCCCTACTATCTCATGTTTTAAGACTCTCCAGCAGTTCTGAATGAGAGTTTCTTGGCAGTTTTATAGAAGGTATTTGTTGATCAAATAACCAATATAATAATCCTTTGAATACAGGGAGAGTTGTTAAAAGACCAACTGGAAACATCCTAATTGTCGGTCCTATTTATTTGTTTATTTATTTATTTTCCCCATAAGGTGCATGCGCTTGCTGGAGAGAGAGATAGAGGGAAAGTGAGAAATCACCTCCGGGGAGGGGGGGAGGGGAGGGGGGGTGCCACGCCACAGTCCATCTTCCTCTACGTCTCTCAGAATTTTGTGCACATGCACATACATATGCCCAGCATGATTTCTTTTAAAAAGAATTATTTGATTTTTAAACTTTCATTTATTTATTTATTTATTTAAATTTGACCAAAGAGGAACAGAGAGAGGGAGGGAGGGAAAGCGAGAAAGCAAGCCGCCAGGACCTGGCCGCCGGGCCCTGGACTTGACCCACAGTCGGCCATGTGGGAGTTCAGTGCCCTTAGCTGCCACACCACCTGCCAGCCCTGGCCCAGCATGATTTTTAAGCCACCAGTTCTGGGACTCAAACCACGGTTGGCTAAATGAGAGTCCAATGCCTTTACCACACTGCTGACCCCAACAGTAATTTTAAAAGTGTACATTACTGGGGCTAGCAGGTGGCATGGTGGTTAAGGGCACTGGACTCCCACATAGCCGATGTGGTTCCAGTCCCGGACCTGGCAGCTTGCTTTTTCACTTTCCCCCCTTTCTCTTTCACTCTGTCCCTCTCTGGTCAAATTTAAATAAATAAATTTAAGTAAAACAATTCATTAAAAAAACAAAATCTGGGGCTAGCTTGTGTGGTTAAGGAGCTAGATCCCATGTGACTGAATACATGGTTTGAGTCCTGAACCTGGTGTCTTTCAAAACATACTGGACATATGTGTGTGAATGCCCAAAAATCCTGAAAGGAGGGAGAAATGGAGAAAGGACTGTGGCATGATCATTCCTCACAGCAATGATTTCTTTTTCTCTGGCATGCACACATGCCATCTGGCAAAATTAAGGGAAAAAATAGTACAATCCAGAGGGTTGGCACAGTGGTTAAGCCCTGGCACAGGGAGCTGGATCATGCATGGCCAACTGTGGTTTGAATCCTGGCCCCTATACCCTGAAAAACATGTGGGGCGTATGTGTGCCCAAAATTCTGATGGGACGGAGAAATGGAGGAAAAAGGATTACGGTGTCAACACCATGTCCCATTTGGGGTTGATTTCTGTCTTTCTTTAGTGAACATACCCTCTGGCAATTAAAAACTAGAATAAGGGACCAGACTGGCATAATGGTTACATTGCTGGATTCCCAAATCTTTCACCATGGTTCAAGACCCAGACCCAGCGGCTTAAAACTCATGCCTGGGGACCAGCAGTTAGCGTAATGGCTATTTCGCTGGACCACCATGTAGTCGACCGTGGTTCAAGTCCTCGACCTGGTGGCTTAAACTCACGCGGGGCATGTGTGCATGCATGCCCAAGATCCCAAGAGGAGAATGGAGGAGAAGGGATTGCAGCGTGGCCATCCCCCCTGGGGATTTCTCGTTTTCTGTCTGTCTCTTTCTGGCGAGTGCACGTGCCCTATACCAAAAACCTCTCAAAAGACAAAACAAAACTCACACCGGGTGCATGTGCATGCTTGCCCAAAATTTCGAGAGGAGAATGGAGAAGAAGGGATTGCTAGATTGCCATCCTCTAGGAGGTGATTTTTGCTTTCTGTCTCTCTTTCTCTGTCTCTCCAGCAAGCACACACTGCCTATAGCAAAAATCTGACAAAAAACAAACAAACAAACAAACAAAAAAAACCCCACTGGAATAAAACATGCTCATTTTGTTTGTTTTAGTTATGCTGAGATTTGGATTTCCAAAATATTGATTTTCAATTTTTTTTTAATTGTTACATTATTCACATCTCTATCCATGACATGCTTCATGATCTCATTACATTCAGGGGTTTTAACTGAGGTAAGGCAAAGGGTATGTTATTACAAGGTTAATGCATTTTTTTTTTATGAGAAAGTGTTAATTACCCTGTAGATTTCGAAACATTCACTAGTTAAAAATCATTGCCTTACACTTTTTTAGTTAGACAGTTTTTCACCAGCTTCATATCACCTTAGTTCTTTCAATTTTATTTATAAGGAAATTATTTTTCTCATTTATTCCTGGAATAAAATTAGGTGGTTTTTTCCACATTCATTTCACTTCTTACATCATTACCATTTGTTAAATTATCTTTTTTCAACAAGAGGTAGTATGTATACTCCTTTAACCTTAGTTCATGTCACTAGTTTTGGATTCTAGATTTATTTTAAAATTTTTAAAAATTACTTAATTTTATTCATTATCATTATTTAATTTATTTTTTATTATTATTATTTTGAAGATGACCAGAGAGAGACAGAGAAAAAGAAGGAGAGTGAGAAAACAAGCTGCCTGGTCTGGGACTCAAACTGCAGTCAGCCACATGGGGGTCCAGCTACCTTAACCACCACACCACCTGCTAGCCCCTATTTTTAAATTTTTTTGCCAGAGGTCATGTGCACTCACATGTGTGCAAGAGAGAAAGAAAGCATCCTCTCCATGGGGCATAGCCTTTGGTGGGAGGAGGATATTAAATTAAATAAATTTTTTTTTCAGTTGCCAGAGGACACATGTGCTTGCCAGAGAGAGAGAGAGAGAAAGAGAGAGAGAGAGAACTCTCCAATGGGACATGGTCATGCCATAGTCACTTCTCCATTTCTCCATCCTGCCGTGATCTGGTGTGCACACACACATATGCCTGGTTTTTTTTTCTTTTATAAGTCTTTGCTGTAGGGCATGTTTGCTCACCAGAAAGAAAGGGAGAGAGAGAGAGGGAAATGAGAAATCACACCACAATCCTTTCTCCTCCATTCTCCTCTTGGGATTTATTCATGCACGCACATGTGCTTGGCATGATTTTCAAGCTGCTGGCTAGGACTCAAACTGCAGTGTGGACTATGTGAGATCCAGCTGTCCTAACTTCCATACCACCTCTTGGCTCCACCTAGTATGTTTTTTAAGCCTCCTTTCTCTGGTTCCAATTAGCCTTAGCCTCATCTGTGATAATACATTTGTAATAACACACACTTTGGAGAAGTATCACTATTGGTGGAGGCAGTGGTAAAGGTTTAAGGTACACTATAGGACTGGCATAGGAGAGAAAGGTAGTTTGGTTAGGACTATAGAATTTGAATATGATCTAGTAATCCTGATTTGGACATCTTGTATATACTTATGCATGTACAACCTTTCTGTTGTTGATTTTTTAAAATTAAAGAATTATTTATTTAATTTTATTTAGTATTACTATTTAATTTGACCAGAGAGAGAGAGAGAGAGAAGGTGAGAACGCAAGCTGCCAGGTCTTAGACTCAAAATACAGTTGGACATGGGGGAGTCCAGCATCTTAACTACCACACCACCTGCCAGCCCCAGTCTTCTGATGTTTTTGCTGACTATTAAAAAATATCTATCTATCTATCTATCTATCTATCTATCTATCTATCTATATATATATATGTGTGTGTGTGTGTGTGTGTGTGTGTGTGTGTGTGTGTAGTAATTTGCTATTAGAGTTCTGTCATGTTTTCAAGCAGTATGTATAGATATGTATTTCTCTTTATTCCACAAATCTTTGGGACAACCCACAGGGAGGCCATATGTGGTAAGTTAAAATTTAAGTAACTAACAAGTTGGTACATGGGAAGATTAAGATGGACAAAGGCTGAAAAGTTGTTGATAAGGAATTTTCAGATACATATTGGATCATCTGAAAAGGCATGATGTATTTTTTCTATGTTTTTCTATGCAAAAATGTGTCATGACTTCTAATGACCCAATATGATAGTATTTCAGTTAAGATTAGAAAAAAATTAAAAAGTAGCTATAACAGTATCCATTCATGACAACATTCTATGTCAGAGAGGTACTAAGGAGTGTTTTGTTCATAAACTTAGAACTCTGTCCATCATGACATTTAGGAGTCTAGCTTTGTGCTTATCATCAAAGTAGCAATAATGATAGTAAATTTTTCAGTGCTTATGTTTACCAGGCTTAGCTTAAAGCACTTTTAAACATCAGATAAACCTAAGTAAAGTAAGTATTATTTTAAAACTGAGGAAACCAAGGCTCAAAAGAAGTTAAACAGTGTCTTGTGGTCACACAACTGACCAAACACTATTAGCCAGCCAGCAGATAATAATAAGGATTCAATTTAGGCAGACTGGCTCCCAAACCTATGCTGTTTCCCCCAGCTCCCTCAGATATATGTTTAGACATGAATAAAGAGCAATATTTACATAAAAAAGATGGCTGTACTTTATTTCTCAAAGAGATTATCTTCAGATACCAGTGAAAATGAAGTGACGTCAAATGAGGAACCACTTCTAAGAAAGAGTTCTCGCCGATTTGTCATCTTTCCAATACAGTACCCCGATATCTGGAAGATGTATAAACAGGCACAGGCATCGTTTTGGACAGCAGAAGAGGTATGTGGCATCACCTTCATCAGCATTCATGTCTCTAATGCAGTGTTCACTTCTTGTGTTATAGGACATAGAAAAAAATTTAACTTATATGATATATTGAGTAACATCAGTTGTATAAGATAAGATTTGGAATTACTGATATTAATTACAGTGTTTCATTGTTGCAAAAATAGCATCTCATTCTGCCATATTTTTACTTCCAATATATTTTAGAACATTTTCTATTTTTTCTTTTTTTTGAGAGATTTTTGTTATATAGCACGTGAATTTGCCAGAGAGACAGAAAAAGAGAGAAAGCAAGAAATCATCCCCAAGGGGGGTGGCCATACTGCAGTCCCTTCTCTTCCACCTCCTCTCGAGATTTTGGGCACACAAGCACACATGCCTGGTGTGAATTTCAAGCCTCTGGGTCTGGGACTTGAACTGTAGTCAGCCATGTGGGAATCCAGCAATGTAACCATTACACCATCTGCTGGTCCCAGAACATTTTCTATTTTTAAATAGATTTTTGGTTTTCCATGACCAATTAAGACTTGTTTTTATTTATGATCATCAGAATGAAGTTATAGTCAAAAATGAGAGTTAAAGCCTTAGAGACTGCTTTCAACTGGAAGACTTATATGATTGCACAGAGTTGCTGT
The DNA here is from genome assembly GCF_000334495.1 of Tupaia belangeri chinensis. NCBI lineage: Eukaryota > Metazoa > Chordata > Mammalia > Scandentia > Tupaiidae > Tupaia > Tupaia belangeri. The sequence goes on from NW_006159625.1 coordinate 4,194,381, forward strand.
CATGTAAACCATTTGACCATCAAACCATTACATTCCTAAATCTGACAGACTGAATTCACAGTGCTCCTCCTAGTCTGTCACTGTCTTCAGCCACATCAAGCCTGGCACAGATGCCCTAACAGACAGGACAGCTATAGAATGCTTTTATGTTAGGATGATATTTTCCACCTAGGAAATGAGTTATGCACAGCAAATTAGAAAATACTTGCTGAATTAGTAAGAAAAGTTGATCATGGAAGTGGTTGTTCTGTGGTCTCACTGAACACACAGATAGTTATTGTCTTGATCTTTAAATAAGATGGATGGTACTTGCATAGCACTTTTGCTCTATGTGTGTATATGTATTTGTATCTCCATCTCTATAGATAGATGTATCTATTTGGATAAATATATTTGGATCTATCTAGGTATACATTTTTCAAGAGATTGATTCTATATATGCAAACACATGCTATTAAGAATGAAGGCTCATGGACCAGCAGTTAGCATAATGGCTATGTCGCTGGACTCCTACGTAGTCGACCGCGGTTCGCGTCCCGGACCTGGTGGCTTAAAACTTACACCAGGTGCATGTGTGTGCGTACCCAAGATCCCGAGAGGAGAATGGAGGAGAAGGGATTGTGGCGTGGCCATCCCCTCTGGTGTGCTGGACTGGGGGTGATTTCTCGCTTTCTGTCTCTCTGTCTCTCTCTCTTTCGGGCGAGCGCATGCATCCTATAGCAAAAAAAAAAAAAAAGAAGGCTCTAGGGGCCAGGGGGGGGGGGGGGGTGGTTAAGGGCGCTGGACTCCCATATGGTTGACCACGGCTCAAGTCCCAGACCTGGCAGCTTGCTTTCTCACTTTCCTTCTCTCTCTCTCTCGCTCTCTTAAAAAGATCACAAATGATTAAAAGAATGGAATAGAAGTTTTTGGAAAGCTCAAAAAATTCAGATTTTGTTGAAATAAAACAACAAAAGACAAAGGACAATTTTATATTATACATGCTTATGAAGTTACAGTAAAACGTACTTAAGAGATCTTCCTCAGACAAAATTATATCTACATGTCTATGGACTGAATGTTTCTATTTCCTCCCCAAATTCCAATGTCGAAGCTCTAATCCCCAGCACGATTGTTTTTGGAGATTGGGCCTTGGGAGGTAATTAGGTCATGAAGGTTATGAGAACCCTCATGAATGGAATCAGTGTTTTTTATATGAAAAGATATGAGAGTGATGGTATCTTTTTCTGCCATGTGTGGATATAGCAAGAAGGTGGTTGTCTATAAACCAGGAAGGGAACCTTCACCGAGAACCCAACTATACTGGCATCCTGATCTTGAAATTCTAGCCTACAAAAGGTTGAGAAATAGATGTTTGTTGCTTAAGCCATCCAATCTGTGATAACTTATTATTACAGCCAGGGCTGACTCAGACAGCAAAGTACACTCAGTAACTATTTTAAAATAACCCACCAAATTCTTTTTTTTTAATAGAATTATTTTATTTAACTTTATTTATATATTTTAATTTGACCAGGGAGAGAGAGAGAAAAAAAAACAGAAAGTGAGAAAGCAAGCCGCCAGGTCCGGGACTCTAACTGTGGTCAGCCATGTGGGAGTCCAGAGCTCCTAACCACCACTCCATCTGCTGGCCCCAATAAGCCACCAAATTCTAGAGCATATCTTTCTTTTAATTATTAACATGAGGACAAATTCTATCAAATATTTTTTTGAAAAATATTTCTATTCCCAGAGGAAGCCATACCTATGAACTGCCTTAAAATTCAAATTGTTACCTGACTGACAGTGCTTCTGAGTATAAAAGCAGGTTAATTAACTATAAAGTAGCAGTTATGATTGGTTAACCAGGAGCCTAATTATCTAATACCCTACTAAATATTATATAAAATGTTAAAGCAATGGCTATTGAAAGTTATTAGTTGTTCACCTAAGTTACTTCTTCACTAGTTTTTACTTTCTCCCCTTTTCCTTCATTTGCTCTAGTGCCACTAGATCTTGTTATTTTAAATTTTTTAAAGAGTTATTTTATTTGACTTTATTTATTTATTTAAATTTGACCAGAGATGGACAGTGAGAGAAGCCAGGGGGGGGTGTGGGGGGTGGAGGGTGGGGGCAGTAACAGCACAAGCCACTAAGTCCAGGACTGGAACCACGCTAGTCCATGTGGGAGTTCAGTGCCCTTCACCACCACGCCATCTACTGGCCCCATTTTTTAATATTTTTAAAGAAAAACCTGGAAAGCTTCTCAATTAGACAGAATGTCCGATTCTTTTATAGTGTTTTTGTTTTAATTTGTTTCTTTTTAATGTTAATATGTTTTCTTTTTCACATTTACCCGGTAATGGGATGTCCCTGTTGAACTTAGAGGCAGAAGTTAGTTTTCCAAACACTTTGAAAATAATTTAACTCCAAGTTAAATATTAAAAAAATCTTTTATTCCAGGTCGACTTATCAAAGGATCTCCCTCACTGGAATAAGCTAAAGCCAGATGAAAAGTATTTTATCTCTCACATCTTAGCCTTTTTTGCAGCCAGTGATGGAATTGTAAATGAAAATTTGGTAAGACTTTTATTTTACTTTTGTTTCCATTCAGCAGTTAATGATGATGATAACAGTAAAATTATTAGAGTGAGTCTGAATAAAGAAGAAATGCATATCTAGAAATGAGCTAGATGAAGTTTAGCTGAAAATGTTTTTCTGATCAATAGTGTCAAAGGTAAGAATGTATTTTTTTTTTTGGAGAGGTTTTTGCTATAGAGTGCATGCACTTGCCAGACAGACAGAGACAGAGAGACAGAAAGTGAGAAATCACCCCCCAGAGGGGATGGCCATGCCACAATCCCTTATCCTCCATTCTCCTCTTGGGATCTTGGGCCTGCACGCACATGCACCTGGCATGAGTTTAAGCCACCGGGTCCAGGAGGTGAATCGCGGTCGACTACGTGAGAGTCCAGCAACATAGCCATTATGCTAACTGCTGGTCCCAAAGGTAAGAATGTATTTCTGTCACTTGACCAGCAAAATATGAAATTAATCATAAATTACAGCAATCAAAATTATGCTTAATTTCATGATAAACAGGAGTTTGATTTTTTTTTACCCTCAGATTATAATAGTTTTTTTAGACTTTGTTACAGAGTGCACAGGCTCACCAAAGAGAGAGAAAAAGTGAGAAACTACCTGGGTGGATGGCCATGCTGCAATCTCAGTTTCTCCAGTCTCCTCTCAGGATTTTGAGCATGCATACATGTACACGCGCCTGGCGTGATTTTCCATCCACCATGTAGGATCTGCATCTTAGCCTCCATGCCACCTTCTGGCACAGATTATAATCTTAATGGAGAGCCTGGGTCTTTATAACCTTCTGAAGCCCTGTAATAGAACACTGGCATGACTCCCCTTTGTAGAATTTGTATTATGGTTGATCATAAGGCGTACTTTCTTGGTAAAAGAGAATTGGAAGATGGACCTGCTCCCTTAGTGCAGTGGTTAGGTGCTGTGCATAGGGAGCTGGGTCCCATATGGCTGAAGATGACTTGAAAAACACTCCAGGAACGTGTGTTTGTGCACCCCAAATTCTGATGGGATGGAGAAATGTAGAAAAAGGGATTACCGTGTGCCCATGCTCCATTGGGGATGTTTTCTCTCTTTCTGGCAAGTGCATGTGCCCTCTGGCCATCATCATCATCATCATAATCATCATAATAATAGAATAGAAAGAAACTTTGACTGTGAACTAGAAGAGGCTTCAGTAGATGTGTCCACTATTGGCAGAAAAATGACTCAAGGTCCGTTTTACAAAGCAAGAGAATTATTTTCCGTAGATGTCCTTTTTTTTTTTTTTTTGGAGAGGTTTTTGCTATAGGGCGCGTGCACTCGCCAGACAGAGACATAGAGACAGAAAGCGAGAAATCACCCCCCAGGAGGGATGGTCACGCCACAGTCCCTTCTCCTCCATTCTCCTCTCAGGATCTTGGGCATGCACGCACACACGCCCGGCGTGAGTTTTAAGCCACCGGGTCCGGGACGCGAACCGCGATCAACTACGTGGGAGTCCAGCCACATAGCCATTACACTAACTGCTGGTTCCCTATTTTCCGTAGATGTTCTGAAATGTATTTGACTCTGTAGGCAGTGTCTATACCTAACAGGGCAATTGATTTAATTGTGTAAGAGTACATTTTTTGCAACTAATTTATTGAGAGTTGACGGATAAACAGTGCTACTTAAAATACTGTTTACAATAATTTACAAGGTCCGTTTGACCAGTTTGTTGCATGGTAGTGTTTAATCAGTGTTTAATGAGTGCCTATAGACCTGGATATATCTCTCCCTTATTTTCTTAGGTGGAACGCTTTAGTCAGGAGGTACAAATTCCAGAGGCTCGTTGTTTCTATGGCTTTCAAATTCTCATCGAGAATGTTCACTCAGAGATGTACAGTTTGCTAATAGACACTTACATAAGAGATCCAAAGAAAAGGTATGATTGCTGGTATTTATAAAATTTATTTCATTGCTACATTATGCTCAGGGCAGAATTTACCCTAAAACTAAATGTCAAAGGAAGATTTTTCAAATATGCAAGTTTGCAAGTATAATGCATACATGCATGCATGCATGCTTGCTTTCTTTCTTTCTTTCTTTCTTTCTTTCTTTCTGGAGAGGTTTTTGCTATAGGGTGTGTGTGCTCGCCAGAAAGACAGAGAGACAGAGACACAGACAGTGAGAAATCACTCCCCAGGGGGGATGGCCACACTGCATTCCCTTCTCCTCCATTTTCTTGGGATCTTGGGCATGCACGCATATGCACCTGGTGTGAGTTTAAATCACCGGGTCTGGGACTTGAACCACGGTCGACTACATGGGAGTCCAGCAAAGTAGCCATTATGCCATCTGCTGGTCCCAAGTATAATGTTTTCTATTGCTTAATAATGTTTAATTATTGCTTAATCATGTGTTGGGGAAACTTGCATAGGACCAGTTAGTCTTTAGACTTCATATCTTTTTTTTTTTTTTCCCTTTTTTTGGAGAGGTTTTTGCTATAGGGCGCATGCGCTCGCCAGACAGAGACAGAGATAGAAAGTGAGAAATCAACCCTCAGGGGGGGATGGCCACGCCGCAGTTCCTTCTCCTCCATTCTCCTCTCGGGATCTTGGGCAAGCACACACACGTGCCCGACTTGAGTTTAAGCCACCGGGTCCGGGACTCGAACCGCGGTCGACTACATGGGAGTCCAGCGACATAGCCATTACGCTAACTGCTGGTCCCTAGCTTCATATCTTTAAAAAGTATTCATTAGCACATTCTGTTTAGAAATTACATTTAGCTGATTTAGTATAAGACCAGATCCAAACCACTAATTGAGTTTTACTTTCATTTCTATATTTTATGGACACTCAAAAATTTAGAAAAACTACAAATCTGGTAGCATACAGATTTGTTACAATTATTATCAGTTAAATTATGAAAATTCAGTTTTGTTAAGAAAAGCAAGTGAGGGACCAGCAGTTGGCGTAATGGCTATGTCGCTGGACTCCCATGTCCCAGACCCGGTGGCTTAAACTCATCCTGGGCGCATGTGCGTATGTGCCCAAGATCCTGAGAGGACAATGAAGGAGAAGGGATTGCGGTGTGGCCATCCCCCTGGGGGGGTGATTTCTTGCTTCTGTCTCTCTGTATCTTTCTGTCTTTCTGGTGAGCTCATGCGCCCTATAGCAAAAACCTCTCAAAAATAAAAAAGAAAAAAAAAAAAAGAAAAGAAAGAAAAGCAAGTGATTAACTTTGCCATTAATTCTTTTGTTTTTACAGGGAATTTTTATTTAATGCAATTGAAACAATGCCATATGTCAAGAAAAAAGCAGATTGGGCTCTGCGGTGGATAGCAGATAGAAAATCTACTTTTGGTATGTAGCACTAATTTATATTTTATCACACTTGTCTCAGGTAATAAGACACTATTTTACATGGTATGACTACCCAGTACTAATCAAAGTCACAACATTAAAAAGAGTACAAATGTCTCGATATTTAACTTTAGTAAAATCATTATTCCTAATAATTAACTAAATTAAAAACTAATTGAGTTCATTGTAATTAAATTACTTAGAAACTGTTAAAATAAAACTTTCATTTTATTTTTTTTTGAGAGGTTTTCGCTATAGGGCGTGTGCGCTTGCCAGACAGACAGAGAGAGACATAGAGACAGAAAGCGAGAAATCATCCCCCAGGGGGGATGGTCACGCCGCAATCCCTTCTCCTCCATTCTCTTCTTGGGATCTTGGGCACACATGCACACGCACCCAGTGTGAGTTCTAAGCCACTGGGTCCGGGACGCGAACCGCGGTCAACTACATGGGAATCCAGCAACATAGCCATTACGCTAACTGCTGGTTCCCTCTATTATGTTTAATAAGTTAGAAGTTGAAAAGTTAAGACATCAGTGTATAATTACAGGTAAATAAGAGTCAGTTACATAGAATCTAACAAGAGTATTATAGTAGTCCTCAATTTGTACCTACTTTTTTTTTTAAAGAATTTTTTTTGGGGGGGCCAGCCAGTGGCATGGAGGTTAAGACGCTAGACTCCAACGTAGCTAACAACATACTACAAGTCCCGGGCCTAGCAACTTGAAAAACACACCAGGCATGTATGCACGTGTGCCCAAAATCCTCAGAGGAAAATGAAGGAGAAGGGATTACAGCATGGCCATCCTTCCTTGTGTGCCTGTGGGAGTGGGGGATGGCTTTTCTCACTTTACCTCTCTCTCTCTGGCAAGCACACACGACCTTTAGTAAAATTGAAAAGAAGAGTTAGGATGACTGCAAAGTTTTTGGCCCGAGTAACTGACCATCTAAAGTAGTCAGCCATTTGCTCTGATGGGGAAAGGTATAGGTGGAACAGGAACAGGCTAGGGGAAGATTTGAGATATAGATAAATTATATTTGTGTTAGATATAATATAAAATATAAATATTATGTAAGTAATATTTTATTTTATTTATCATTATTATTTTTTAGTTTGACCAGAAAGAGGAAGAGAGAGAGAGAAAGGGAGAAAGCAGGCTGCCATGTCTGGAACTCGAACCATACAGCTATGTGGGATTTAGCACCTTTACCACCACGCCACCTGTCAGCTCCTGTACCTACTTTTAAAAAAAGTTTATTTTGAGGATTTAAAGCAAATAAAAATCTTAAGATTTTTTCATGGAAAAAATACCTAGTTTTTGAAAAACTAATGTGTGGAAAACCAGGACAAGGAAACAGTTTGCAATAACAGTCTTATTTTTATAGATGAGTTAAATGCAAACACCCTCTGGATAAGCTAAGCTCTGATAATATTTTTTAAAGGAAGTGATTAACATTTTATTTTATACATAATACCTATTCAAATATTTATTAAAATTAATAAAACTGTTCATATATTAATTTGAATAGTGATAAATGCTTCTCTTTTTTTAAAAAAGAATTATTTTATTTAACTTTATTCATTTATTTTAATTTGACCAGAGTGGGACAGAATGAGGGACAGAGTGAGAGACAGAGGAAAGGAGAAAGCAAGCCATCAGGTCTGGGACTCGTACCACAGTCGGCCATGTGGGATACCAGAGCTCTAACCATCACATCACCTGCCAGACCCCTACCTGTCTCATTCTTAACTGTTTTATAATTAGTGGTCTTTGGTACTGGCAGGTGGCAGCACCAAAGAAAGAAAGAGAGAGTTAAATAAAATAATTCTTTAAAAAAATAATAATTAGTGGTCTTTACTTTTTGATTTTATTCATTTTGTGGGGAAACAGATCTCAAAATTTCCAGTCTCAGGACCTCTTGGTACTTTTTTTTTTGTTGGAGAGGTTTTGGCTATAGGGCTCACGTACTCGCCAGAAAGACAGAGATAGAGAGACAGAAAGCGAGAAATCACTCACCAGGGGGAATGGCCACACCGCAATCCCTTCTCATCCATTCTCCTCTTAGGATCTTAGGAACGCACTCATGCACACACACCTGGCATGAGTTCAAGCCACTGGGCCTGGGACTCGAACCATGGTCTACTACATGAGAGTCCAGCAACATAGCTATTACGCTAACTGCTGGTCCCCCTGTTTGTACTCTTAAAAACTGGGGCCAGCAAGTGGCGTGGTGGCTAAAGGCGCTGGACTCCCCATGGCTGACCATGGTTCAAGTCCTGACCTGATGGCTTGCTTTCTCAAGTTCTCTCTCTCCAATCAAACTGGAAAATATTAATAATAAATAAAGTTAAAGAAAATAATTCTTAAAAAAATAACTGTCGAGGACTCTAAAGTATACTCTAAATAGCTTTTATTTGTGTGTTTTATACCTATTGATATTTCCATATTAGAAATTCAGCAACATATATTTGTGCATTTTCAGATACCAATGATTAACCCTTTATTTGTAACATAAATACAGTTTTTATTAAAAAAAAAACTATATTTTTCAAAAAAAATTAGAATGGCATATTTTAAAATAGTACAAATCTGTTTAATGCCCAACTTAATAGAAGATAGTTGAATTATCATATTTACTTTTGCATTAATTTGTTGCAGTATGTTGTTTTGGTTCAAGTACATATAGAAAATTCAAAGATAATGTAGTTTCAAAAGGGTAAAATATTTTATTAAGCTTTTCAGATTATTGTGGATGTGTCAGGTAGGCTCTGGAAAATATCATTGCACTCATGAGACAATGGTAGTAAAAAATATAAATAATACACAATGTTGTTATAAAAGTAATTTTGAACTCACATACCTCCTGAATATTTGGAACTCCAGGGACCCCTGGACTGTACCTTGGGAACCAGTCATATGCGTATGGGCAAGCATGTAACATATCAGGGAAGAAACAGATTAACTTGTATTGTGCTCGATTTACTTCAAGAATGTTGTCATGACACTGCCAAAGAAAGACAATCTAGAAATACTGGGTTTTAGGGAAAGTCATGCTGCATTTTTACATAGAAAAAACAGAAAATACCTCAAGACTTTTCTGATAACCTAATAGAAAAAAAACAGAAGACAGTGGCAGTCACCATGCAGTCATCTCAGAGGCTCTGGTTAGATTTTCCATCTCAGAAGCTCTGGTTAGATTTTTCCATGTTGCTTAATTTCAACACAAATCCCATGTAGGTTCTGATTTAGGGTCTCAGAAAAAAGAACATGTTTCAAAATGATGCGGGGGAAGTAGACTGGGTGGGTGGGCTAAGAAAGGAGAGAGAAGAGTGAAGAACACATTAACAGCTCTTTTTTGGGGGGAATATAGGTAAAAGACAATAAAATGGAAATGTATTTTTTAACCTTCAACAAGGCAGAGCTCACAGGACAGCTCTTTCATTTGGCTTAAGACTGTGCCTAGTATATTTAGTGACTTTGGTGAATTCTGCACTGCGCAGGACCCACGGTAGCGACTGTCCTTTCTTCATATCCAGACTCCTTTAGTTGTTTACTTTTACCTAAAGACAACCTTAGACTACTTTTAAAAAGTCTTTAGTGGGACCAGCAGGTTGGGTTAAACCTATATACATTCCCTAGGAATTAGTGTTACAATATGATGCAACTCTAGACATTTTAGAGGATGAGCTTCTGCAAGGTCTTTGTAGTCACCGCAGTCTAGTAACTTTTGAAATTGACCCTTATATGTTCAATAGAAGACAGTATTTTTATTTATAAAATGAGACATTTTATCTAATATACAATTTATTATCTTCAACTGGGTTTTTTTTATTGCAGATGCATGGCATGGCAATATTTTTTGATATGATTACAGTTAGACTGTAATATACCTTAGGTTTCTAAAAGTAGAAACCTTAACAACCTCCCCTCTCAACCACAAAGACAGATATTTGTCATAAAGTCTGTCTTATTCTCCACTCCACTATACATGAGTGTGTGTGTACTGTGCTCACACACATGTACCTGTGCTCACAGATGTGTGTTGCACAGGTGAAGCACCTCTTTTTTTGAATATATCCAGATTCCAAAGCCCACAGGAGTCCAGTCTGAAATAGCATTTGAGGTAGACAACATTCTGCTCTTCTAGGTGGAGATGGCAAATTTCTCCCTCTGAAGACTTTTGGCCCTGACTCTAACTCATTTATTTTGTTTCTTGACCAAATGGTTGTGTTATTGTAAACAAAAAAATTCATATCTGTACAGATTTGTAAGTATCTACAGTATGTGATATTTCAGAAAATGAAACTATTTTGTGTCTCCAAAAAAAAAGAGTTGTGGCCTTTGCTGCTGTAGAAGGAATTTTCTTCTCAGGATCTTTTGCTGCTATATTCTGGCTGAAGAAGAGAGGTCTTATGCCTGGACTTACTTTTTCCAATGAACTCATCAGCAGAGATGAGGTAAGGATTGAATGTTCTAGCAACAGTTATAGTTGTGTTCATATTAGGTGCTCATTTATTTTTCTTTCCCCTGGAAAACGCTTCTGGTTGACAAAATAAATTTGTAATGAAAAGAAAATAGGAAGTCACTTCTTCTTTACCTTTTTTTCTTTTTTAGGCTTTTACCACAGGGTGTGTCTGTGTGTGTGTGCTCTCCAGAGAGAGACAGAGAGACAGTGAGAAATCATCCCCCCAGGGGGAATGGGCATGCCACAACCCCTTCTCCCCATCCCCTTCTCAGGATTTTGGGTACACACACATGATTTTCAAGTCACCAGGTCCAGGACTCGAACCATAGTCACCTGTATGAGAATCCAGTTCTTTAAGCACCATGCCACCTACTGACCTTTCTTCCTTAGCTCTTAAGGCACTAAATATTCCTCCTACATTTTACCACTCCTTCTCAGTCTCTTCTGCTTATCCTTAAATATCAATGTACTTCTGGATTTGTGTCTTGGTCTCACTCTTTCACTGTATATGACCTGAACTTACTTATTCCTGTGGAACAGTTCATAAATCTTAAAACTTCATGTTCATAACTCTCAAAACAAAAATGTCAAAAATAATTACTATAGAGAATTAAGAGAATTAAAAATCACTCAATCGGGGCCAACTGGCTGCTGGACTACCACATGGGTGACTGCGGTTTGAGTCTTGCACCTTGCAGCTTGCTTTCTCACTTTCTCTCTCTCTCTTTCTGTCCCTCTCTGGTCAAATAAATAAATAAAATATAGTTAAATAATTTTTTAAAAAAATCAATCTAAACACACAGAAATAACTACTTTTGATATTTTACTTTATTTC
>NW_006159625.1:4205605-4213956 GCF_000334495.1 Tupaia belangeri chinensis
TCCCTACATTCAAATCTGTATAGATATATGCAATCATCATATATATATATTTTTTGTTGTTTGTTTGTTTTTGAGAGGTTTTTGCTATACAGCGTGTGCGCTCGCCAGACAGACAGAGAGAGACAGAGAGACAGAAAGCAAGAAATCACCCCCCAAGGGGGATGGCCACGCCGCAGTCCCTTCTCCTCCATTCTCCTCTCGGGATCTTGCGCATGCACGCACACGTGCCTGGCGTGAGTTTAAGCCACCAGGTCTGGGACTCGAACCGCGGTCGACTATGTGGGAGTCCAGCGACATAGCCATTACACTAACTGCTGATCCCTACAATCATTATATTTTTACAATTTATATTTTTATTGGTTTAGAAGTTTTTCCACTTAGCAAAATATTGTGAACATTTTTCTATGACAAACATTTTTTGAGAACAATTTTATTACATACATATAAAAAATAAATGTATCATTTGTTTGACTATTCTACAATTAGAAATTTAGGCTGTTTCCAGGTTTGTTTGTTTTGTTTTCTTTTGTTTTGTTTAAGAGACTTTTGCTTTAGGGTATGTGTGCTCACCAGGGAGAGAGAGAGAGAGAGAGAGACAAAGATAGTGAGATTGAAAGTGAGAAATACCGTCCCAGGGGAGATAGCCACGCCACAATCCTTTCTCCTCCATTTTCTTCCCAGGATCTTGGGCACATATGCACACATTGCTTGGCAAGCCACCAAGTCCAGTACTGGAACCACAGTTAGCCATGTGGGAGTCAGCGGCATAGCCTCTCTGCCATCTGCTGGCCCCATGTTTCCATGTTTTTAAATGTCTTTGTATATAGTCTTTTCCTCCATTTTATATTATTTTCTGTTTTGTTTTGCTAGAGGTTGCCTGTACTCCCCAGAGAGAGACAGAAACAGAGAGAAAGGAGGAGGAAAAACAACCCAAATGAGTAATTACAGGAAAGCACCCCACAATCCTTTCTCCTCCGTATTTCCCTCCTATGGGAATTTTGGGTATGTAGGCACATGCACCTGGCTTGTCTCTCCAGCTGGGTTTGAGACTTGAACCATGCTATTGGCCATGTGAGATTCAGTCGTCTTAACTACCAGCCATGGAGCCAGCTCTTCATATTAGTTTCCTTTTTTTTTTTCTTTTTTTGGAGAGGTTTTTGCATATGGGCGCGCGCGCTCGCCAGACAGACAGAGACAGAGAGACAGAAAGCGAGAAATCAACCCCCCGGGGGGGATGCCCACGTCGCAGTCCCTTCTCCTCCATTCTCCTCTTGGGATCTTGGGCAAGCACGCACACGCGCTTGGTGTGAGTTTTAAGCCACCGGGTCCGGGACGTGAACCGTAGTCAACTCCGTGGGAGTCCAGCGACATAGCCATTATGCTAACTGCTGGTCCCCATATTAGTTTCTTAAGCCTGATTGCAAAAAGGATAATTACTAGATTGTAAGACCATTAATACTTATTAGTATTTTGTTATAAAAATTTTATAGAAATTTTCAGGCCTACTTCAATGTATGAACATTTTCTTAAAATACTCTTATAAGAATCTGGATTAATTTACTTAATTTTTGACAAATTTCATAGGGGTAATTAGTATTTTATTATTGACTTTATTTACATTCATTCTATTGTTACTTAAATTGAACTTAAAAAATTTTTAATATTTAATCACGTATATGTTTACAGTGTATAACATTTCTTTCTCCAGCATGATTACCATGCATATCAGTCAAGACAAAGACATTACTATCCACGTCATCATCATCATCATCAAATAGCTTTTTATTTTTTTCAGATTATTATTATTTATTCTCATCTTTTTTTTTTTTTTTTTTTGAGAGGTTTTTGCTATAGGGCGCGTGCGCTCGCCAGGAAGACAGAGAGAGACAGAGGGATAGAAAGTGAGAAATCATCCCCCACGGGGGATGGCCATGCTGCAATCCCTTCTCCTTCATTCTTCTCTTGGGATCTTGAACACACATGTACACATCCCCAGCGTGAGTTTAAGCCACCAGGTCTGGAACTCAAACCTCAGTCGGCTACATGGGAGTTCAGTGACAAGCCATTATGCTAACTGCTGGTCCCTCATTATTATTCTTTTTAAACATTCAATCACTATATATCATTTGGCTTGTAAAGAGAATTTACTCAATATGAAATACTTTTGAGACTAGTCCAGGTGAGAATACCATACATGTTATCATCAACAGGCAATAAACATTTTTAAAAAATAATTATTTTATTTTAACTTTATTTATTTATTTATTTGACCAGAAAGGGACAGAGCAAGAGAGAGAGGGAAAGTGAGAAAGCAAGCTGCCAGGTCTGGGACTCGAACCACAGTCAGCTATGTGGGAGTCCAGCACCCTTAACCACCGTGCTACCTGCTGACCCTGAACATTTTTTAAAGTGATACTATTTATTTGTATTTTTTTCTGTGATTATCTATTCTTGTCTTTTGCCTTTATTTCTAGTTTGATAATAAGTTTTTATTTGACTATAAGTTTTTAGTATTTTGAAGCTGTTAATGTAGTAGTACTAAAAGAAGGAGTCATACCTGTTCTATTCCTTGGTATATTCTCAATGTACTGTTTGGGCTTTTTCAGTAAGTGTTTACTGAAGTTGTTATATTTATTTGTTAGATTATACCAATATAACATAACATATGAACCTTGTTATATTTCTTTGTTCTTTTTTAAATTTTTTGCCAGAGGTTCATGTGCTTACCAGGAAGAGAGAGAGGGAAAGTGAAAAAGCACCCCCCATGGGGGCTGGCCACACGGAAATCTCTTCTCCTCCACTTCTCCCTCCTATTGGGATTTTGGGCATACAAGCATGTGCTCCTGGCAAGTTTCTCAAGCCACTGATTTGGAACTTGAACCATGCAGTCATCCATGTGAGATCTAGCCACCTTTAGCATGCTACCAGCTGGCCCATACTTATTTCAAATATTTTCCCAGTTTGTTTTGTGCTTTTTAATTTTTTTTTCTTTTAGTATACAAAACCTTTAATTTTATGTGATCTACTTCTAGAGATAAGTTAAATACTCATGCATAGGGCCAGCCAGTGGCATGGTGGTTAAGGTGGCTGGATCCCACATGGCTGACCGTATGGTTTGTGTCCTGCACCTGGTGACTTGAATAACATGCCAGTATATATATATATATATATATATACACACACACACACACACACACCCAAAATCCCTAGGGAAAATTGAGAAGAGATTGCAGTGTGGTCATAATTCCTAGGGGGTACTTTCTCACTTTCCTTTTATCTCTGTGTCTCTATCTGTCTTTTGCATGCAGCCTATAGCAAAAACTGAAAAAAAAAAAAAAAAGCATATTTTTTCTTGTCTTTTAAATATTTAATTCTAATGCAATTGGAAATTGTTCAGTGTAAATATAGAATGTAGTATAAGGACAGTATAGATAGTTTAGAGTAAGTTAGAATTTTTTTCATTTTTTAGGAATTATTTTACTTAACTTTATTATTATTATTTTAATAGTTCCAGAGAGAGACACACAGAGCGAGGGAGAGAGGGAGGGAAAGTGAGAAAGCCAGCCTCCAGGTCCGTGACCTGAACCATGGTCGGCCATGTGGGAGTCCAGCGCCCTTAACCACTGTATCACCTGCCTGTTCTCATTTCTGTTGTACATAGCTTCGTATGGTATCTCATCCTTATTTTCTATTTTCTTTTGTTTTAAAAAGTTTATATTTTATTTATTTTTTCCTAGAGGGCATATGCACTTGCTGGAGAGACAGTGAGAGAGAAGGCAAGAAATCACTCCCCACAAGGGATGACCCTGTCGTAATCCCTTCATTCTTCTCCCAGGATTTTGGGCATGCATGCATACATGCCTGGTGTGAGTCTTAGGCTGCTGGGTCCAGAGCTTGAACCATAGTTGATAAGTTAAATAGTCATGCATAGGGCCAGCCTGAATTCATTTTTATCTGGAGCTATTCTTAGTTAATATAAATGTTTTTTGAATCTGAGTGAATTTTGTCTGTTCTTTTATGTTACTTACTGGGCTGACCTGGTGGCCTAGTGGTTAAAGGAGCTGAATCCCACATGGCTAACTGAATCCTGGCTCCAGATGCTAAACATATGACCAAAATCCTGACAGGAGGAGAAGGGAATGGCATGACCACATTCCATGGGTGGTGCTTTCTCTTTCTTTCTCTCTTTTTCTGTCTCTCTCTGGTTAGCATATGTACCCTCTGGCAATTAAAAAAAACAATACTACTTATGGGACCAGCAGTTGGTGTAATGGCTCTGTCACTGGACTCCCTTGTAGTGACTGCAGTTCGAGTCTGGGACTCCGTGGCTTAAACTCAGTATGGGCACATGTGCATGAGTGCCCAAGATCCTGAGAGGAGAACGGAAGAGAAGGGATTGCGGCATGGCCATCCCCCCTGGGGGGGGTGATTTCTTGCTTTCTGTCTCTCTGTCTCTCTCTCTCTCTCCCCCTCTATCTTTCTGGTGAGAGCACATGGCCTATAGCAAAAACCTCTCAATACTACTTAGTATTTTTCAATCATTCCTCAATTCCTATTGACATTTAAAAATGAAATTTTCACTTTAATTCTTCTTCCTTTGTTTTTCTTTCCAAAATACTTTTAGTTGCAGATTTTATTTTTGTTTATTTGTAAATGAATTTTTCTTTAATGTTGCTTAATTAAGATTCGGTAACACTGACATTTTTTCATTACAGATTACTGTATTGGCATTTAATGAGATTTGAAGGAAAGAAGTTCCTGACCCAGTTAATTCCTCTTCTGTCTTCCAGAAGTTCCCTGTTACATAGAACTTACTTTATATAAAACTTGACACGTAACTGTGCAAATTACTGAATAAAAGTTCTTTTGACAATGGCATTTTTCTTCTATTTTAGGGACTTCACTGTGACTTTGCTTGTCTGATGTTTCAATACTTAGTAAATAAGCCTTCAGAAGAAAGAGTCAGGGAGATCATTGTTAATGCTGTCGAAATTGAACAGGTAAGCAGGGCAATTTATATAGTTAGTACATCTCTCTTTTTCTGATATTTGTACTATTGCTAGATTGACTTATGAAAAGGCCATTTTGTAGGTCAGAGCAAATATCAGCAATTTCATATGCTCAATTTGACAGTACTAATACATGATATATTGTAGTTATAAATCAGTTTATAATTTGGTCTATAATTCAGTCTTTATTCTATATTAAGCTTTTATGTATACTTAAATCTGTTTCAGAGTTATTATTCCATTGAATTGATTTCTGTGTCAAACCATGCCCTAAAAAATATTAATTATTGTAACTTTAGATTTTTAGATTTTTAAAAATTCATTAATGTATTTATTTATTGTCATTCACTATATCAATACAGTATACAAAATAAGGTTTTTCATCCAGTATACATTGTATATTGGCTCAATCAAGTATATTACCATATATGTTTTCATCAAAAAAAGAATTTTCTGTTTCTTGTTTTTTATAAATTTTACTTTTCTTCCCCCCCCCCTTGATTCCCTACCTCTCACCCTCTGCCAACTCCTCCCTTTTCCCAGACTGTCTCTGATATGTACAGTTGTTTTCCATGCCTTTATTTTTTTCACATTTTATTGATTTACTAAGCATCTTAATTAATTTAAACACTTTCAGTAGCAAGCACAGCTGATATATACATACTTATGAACACATGTCTGACTTTAGGCATAAACCTCAGTGAGTAAAGTGACCATACTATAAAGTAGCACCTTGCTGTGGATATATAGCTTACTGCAGTCATTAGATAGCTATTAATAGGTATTTTTAAATGAATTTTTTAATTGTAAAAATCAAAATCAAAAAATGTTAAGAGAAGTTTGCTTAAAACTTAAAGCCAAGAAAAAGGTTAGGATTCAGTTCAAATAGTAGGTAGATGAACCTATCAACAGCTCAAGAGAAGACAGAAATCCTTAAATATGGAAATAAAAACATTGAAGAAAATCAGTAATGTTTTAGTCTAAAGTCAAAAAATTCTATTTCACTAGTTCAGACTTACATAATTAATCTCTCTTCTATTGAGTTTTCAGTGTTACTGTGGTCTGATCTTTCCATTTAAAAAAAAAAAATTTAAACGCTGAAAATTTACTCACCCCCAGACTTGTCCCTGCCATTAGGCTGACCATTCTCTTGGTCGTTTCTCATACTCTTATTTCTGTGTGTCTAACTTTAGTCATTCTGGTATAGCACTCCCTTTGGCACTTCTTGGAGAGCTGATCTGATATTGGTAAATTCTTTCAGGTTTTGTTTATCTGAGAATGTTTTTTTCTTTTTCTCCTATGAAAGATAATCTTGCTGGGTATGGTATTCTTAGTTGAAATTGTTTTTCACTTAGCAGTTTGAATATATTTTACCATTCTTTCCCTGCTTGCATTTTTTCTGATGAGAGGTCCAACATTAGCCTTATAGGATATCCTTTCAAAGTAACTTGATGTTTCTCTCTTGACAATTTAGTATCTTGTCTTTGTGATTTTGGTCAATCTGGCTATGATGTGTCTTGGGGAAGATCTTCTTGGGTTGATTCTATGTGGCATCCTTTGTATTTCTTGGGTCTGGATATTTGGAGAGGTTTTTATTTTTTGCTATAGGGCGTGTGCGCTCGCCAGACAGAGAGACAGAGAGATAGAAAGCGAGAAATCACCCCCCAGAGGGGATGGCCACACTGCAATCCCTTCTCCTCCATTCTTCTCTCGGTATCTTGGGCATGCATGCACACATGCCCGGCGTGAGTTTAAGCCATCAGGTTCGGGACTCGAACCACAGTTGACTACGTGGGAGTCCAGCAACATAGCCATTACGCTAACTGCTGGTCCCTTGGGTCTGGATATTTGAATGCCTCTCTAGGTTTGGAAAGTTTTCTTCCAGGATTTCATGGAACAGATGATCAATTCCCTTATTAGTTTCTTCACCTTCTGGGATACTGATGATCTGGATGTTTGGGCATTTAATGATAACTAGTATTACTCATATGTTACTCTAAATTTTGGGGGTTATTTTCTCAGTCTTTTTGGTGAATTTTCTAGGTCAGAGGTTCTAGCTTGTACATCTGATATTCGATCTTCTGCATGATTTAACCTGCTTTTGATATTTTCAATGGAGGTTTTGAGTTCCTGTATTATAGTCTTCATGTCTAACAATTTTGCTTGATTCTTTTTTTTAATGATGTATATCTCCTCTTTCAGATTGTGCAAGAACTTCCTCATCTCTTGGAACTGGGTGTCTCTTTTCTCCTGTATCTTCTAGAGTTTGTTGTCTTTATTTTCTTGCACCTCTGTTAGCTTTGTCACTATGAGTATTTTAAATTCTTCGTCTGACATTTCCATGAATTCCTTTGTATCCTTTGTGGAGGAAGGCTAGTCATTCTTTTCCCTTAGAGGAGAGATATTTTCTTGGTTCTCATATTTCTTGTGCCTCTGGAGTGGTTTCTGGTCATCTGTGGATTATATATTTTTTCCTAGTTTTTGGAGTTAAATCTGAGCAATCAGAGGAATGCAGAAGGAAGTGGCCTGCAGCCTGTAAATAGTATAGTTTTTCTCCCTTTACACAACTGATTCAATTAAAATTGAGAATTAATCTGACCCTAAAAATATTCAGATATTTGGCTACTGAGCACCTAGACCTGTCTAGGAAATCAGTTTTGGGGGCTGAGCAGAAAAGTGAGAAAGGTAAAAGAAAAAGGAAAAGGAAAAGAAATAGGAAAAACAAAGCAAAGCAAAAAAAAAAAAAAAAGGAGAAAAAACAATAAAAAGAGAAGAAAAAAATGTTTTGTCAAGAAAAGGTAAGAATGAGAAAGACAAAAGAGCAGCAGAGAGCTAAGTTTAAATTTTTTTTTAAAATAGAGAGAGATGGAAAGAGACAGAGACAGAGAGAATAAGTTGGGTGCTCTAACCTGACTCCTGACTAGACTGGCGAGCAGGGAGGGTAAAGTCTGGGCAGAGGATCTTCAGTGGTCGAAATCCCTGATTGGGATACCTGGTGTGTTTTCCAAACTGTCAAGTCTGGGGCTCGAACTGTGTAGTCAGCCATGTAGGATCCAGCTGCCTCAACCGCCATGCTACTGGGCTGGCTCTACAACTTAATTATTATTCTTTGTTCTTTATTTTTCTCATGTTTACATCCCAGGAGTTTTTAACAGAAGCCTTGCCTGTTGGCCTCATTGGAATGAATTGTGTTTTAATGAAACAGTACATTGAATTTGTAGCAGACAGATTACTTGTGGAACTTGGATTCTCAAAGGTAAGGTGTTTAAAAATGTATTATGGGGACCAGCAGTTAGCGTAATGGCTATGTCGCTGGACTCCCATGTAGTCGACCACGGTTCG
>NW_006159625.1:4214408-4219961 GCF_000334495.1 Tupaia belangeri chinensis
AGTGCACGCGCCCTATAGCGAAAACCTCCCCAAAAAAAAAAAAAAAAAAGAAAAAAATGTATTATGCTAGTTAAAAATGTTACAGTTGGGACCAGCAGTTAGTGTAATAGCTATGTCACTGGACTCCCATGTAGTAGACCCCCACACTCCTTTTTTTAAGATGTGTGTGAATTCTAATGTCCCTTCCTTTCCTATTTTTTACCTGGATACTGGGAGATATGAAACCTCATATGAACAACTTCCTAGACAAGCTTTTTCATCTGTTTCATGTGACCTTCTCGTCCTACCCCTCAAGTTGCTTGCTTTGGTCAAGTCTGTGAGTTGCAAAAACAAACACAAAACTGAAATATAACTTTGGTTTGAAAGTGAGAAAGAGAGAATTATTAGCTTATTATGTAAGTTTTAGTTTATCTAACTGAAGAGTCCAAAGTCAGTAGGACTGACATTAGGTACAATCGCAACCAGACACTCAAAACCTTCTAGACCAAGCCCATATCTCTCTTGTCATCACTGAGTTGGCTTCATTTCAGACAGGACCTATCCATAGTGACTCCCTGTTACCTCTGGATTTGTAGTCTCCTTTCAATTAACATCTTCAGTAGGAAGAGATTCTCTCCATTCCAATAGTTCTAACAAGTCCTCAAAACTGAGTTTTACTCAGAGAACTTGAATCATGCACACAGCCTGTGGATAGGGAGATGAAAGACACTCATGGGCCAGGCCATCATCACATGGTTGCACCTGAAACTGTTCACCCCACTAAATCCATATGGAGTGAAAGTGGTTCTTCAAAAGATAATCAAAGCTACCGTCAGAACAAAGAGGGGTGGAACAGCAGGTGGTAAGTGGTTAAGGCACTGAGTAGCACATGGCCAACTGTGGTTTGAGTCCCAGATCCAGCAGTTTGAAAATCATGTCAGGCACATGTGTCTGTGTGTGTGGCCAAAATCCTGAGAGGAGACTGAAGGAGAAGGGATTGCAGCAAGGAAGGGGGTGGGGATGTGTGAGATTTCTCTCCTTCCTTTTCACTGACTCTCTCCGGTGAGTACAGAAGCCCTATGACAAAAAAAAAAAAAAAAAAAAAAAAAAAAAAAAAAGGAGAAAAAACAATAAAAAGAGAAGAAAAAAATGTTTTGTCAAGAAAAGGTAAGAATGAGAAAGACAAAAGAGCAGCAGAGAGCTAAGTTTAAATTTTTTTTTAAAATAGAGAGAGATGGAAAGAGACAGAGACAGAGAGAATAAGTTGGGTGCTCTAACCTGACTCCTGACTAGACTGGCGAGCAGGGAGGGTAAAGTCTGGGCAGAGGATCTTCAGTGGTCGAAATCCCTGATTGGGATACCTGGTGTGTTTTCCAAACTGTCAAGTCTGGGGCTCGAACTGTGTAGTCAGCCATGTAGGATCCAGCTGCCTCAACCGCCATGCTACTGGGCTGGCTCTACAACTTAATTATTATTCTTTGTTCTTTATTTTTCTCATGTTTACATCCCAGGAGTTTTTAACAGAAGCCTTGCCTGTTGGCCTCATTGGAATGAATTGTGTTTTAATGAAACAGTACATTGAATTTGTAGCAGACAGATTACTTGTGGAACTTGGATTCTCAAAGGTAAGGTGTTTAAAAATGTATTATGGGGACCAGCAGTTAGCGTAATGGCTATGTCGCTGGACTCCCATGTAGTCGACCACGGTTCGAGTCCTGGACCTGGTGGCTTAAACTCACGCCGGGCACGTGTGCATGTGTGCCCAAGATCCCGAGAGGAGAATGGACGAGAAGGGATTGCAGCATGGCCATCCCCCCTGGGGGGGTGATTTCTCGCTTTCTGTCTCTCTGTCTGTCTCTGTCTGTCTGGCGAGCACACGTGCCCTATAGCAAAAATCCTCTCAAGAAAAAAAAAAAAAAAAGGGAACCATCAGTTAGCCTAATGGCTATGTCTCTGGACTCCCACGTAGTCGACCGTGGTTCGCGTCCCAGACCTGGTGGCTTAAAACTCACGCCGGGTTAGTGTGCGTGCGTGCCCAAGATCCAGAGAGGAGAATGGAGGAGAAGGGATTGCGGCATGACCATCCCCTCTGGGGGGTGATTTCTCACTTTCTGTCTCTATGTCTCTCTCTGTCTGTCTGGCGAGTGCACGCGCCCTATAGCGAAAACCTCTCCAAAAAAAAAAAAAAAAAAGAAAAAAATGTATTATGCTAGTTAAAAATGTTACAGTTGGGACCAGCAGTTAGTGTAATAGCTATGTCACTGGACTCCCATGTAGTAGACCGTGGTTCGCGTCCCGGACACAGTGGCTTAAAATTCACACTGGGTGCATGTGCGTGTGTGCCCAAGATCCCGAGAGGAGAACAGAGGAGGAGAAGGGACTGTGGTGTGGTCATCCCCCCTGGGGGGTGATTTCTCGCTTTCTGTCTCTCTCTGTCTGGCAAGCGCACGTGCCCTATAGCAAAAACCTCTCCAAAAAAAGAAAAAAAAAGTTACAGTCAAGTAAGTTCCTTAAAATAGTATATTTCATTGAAAATATTTTTAACAGTACTATTCTTTCAGAATGTTCATCAAAGAGACTTGTTTTATATGAACAAATGTGTTTTGCAGAATAATTTGAGAATTAAAATGAATAGATAGCATATGTATTCCAAATTCCAAAAGGATGGAGACACAGAAGAGAAGGGATTGACCATGCCCCTTTGGTCAAGTGCCTTCTCCTTCTCCTTTCAGTCTTACTGTTTTTCTCTCTCTGGCAAGTGTATACTCCCTCTGGCAATTAAGGAAAGAAAAAAGGAAATTGATAACTGAATTAGGAAGCTGATAAATCTGAGCTAATAAGCCAAATAAATTATTTTGTAATAATTTCAGATATCTATTTAATAGAATTATCTTCAAGTAATCAGATGTGATATCACATGTTAACCCTCATTTAGATCCCTATGAGTTTATATTGTAATTTGAGGATTAATGCTTTTACATAGGGAGTATAGAGTTACTAAGAAGACTTTTAGTTACTAAGAACTTAATGTTTTTAAATTGACTTTTAGAAGACTTTAATGTTTATATATTGACTTTTGGAACTTAGCTATCTTTTACTTCTGTTATTTTAGCAGAAATAATGTACCCACATTTCATAAAGAGATATGGTTTTCACATGACTTAAAAGGTAGGATTTTAAGGTGGGTTAGAATCCTGGATCCACCACTTTCTAGCTGACCTTTGGCAAGTTGTTTAACCTCTGTCTCAGTTTACTCATCTATAAAATGAAGGTAATACTACTGCAAAGGATTGTTGATGAGTTGTTATGCTTAAAGTATTTAAAATAGTATTAGACATAGAGTAAATGCACAGTAAATGGTCACTCAGTACTCAGTGTAAGTGGAGCAGTTGCAGAAATTCACTGCATACTATACTGTGGTAATTAGAAACTTTGGATTTTGATTTCTTTGCATGGAAATATAAGTTTAAATCGCATTTAATGAGAAGCCATTCATGATGTTATAGTAATCATTACCTTCTTTGGTAATGCATTTATTTCTGGTAATAACAGAAATACTATAATAGAAGAATCAGATAGGGCAGAAGTTTTTGGTAACCATAACTGTATGTTATAGTTTCAGTTTCAAGAGCCTCTCAATGTTTACTTAAAATTAACAAAAGAAATCAAGATTATAATTGTATTAATATAAAAATCTCTTAAGCTTTTAAACTATGTGTATTGTAAAAAATTAAAAAAAATTTTGTTCATGGTTTTACCCATATGTTTGTTATAGTAAAATTGGTTTGCTTACTTAAGCCTTAAGGTAAACTCAACATCCTATAACTCACCACTATATCCTGACATTCACATCTCTGTTTTACTTATTGAAAAACTGCTGATCCTTTGGTCTAGTTTTTGCTCTGAGAATGTGCTAACTATAGGTTTATGAAACATACTTCCCACAGGAGAAAATCTAAACCAATGTAAAATTTAATTTTTCTGCAGGTGTACAAAATAGCCTAAAATAATATAGGCCTCTTAGATTTTAATGCAATAAAATTAGAAATAAATAACAAAAGATTTCCAAGAAGCTTCATCTACTTAGAAATTGAAACGATATCTTTAAAATGAGATTAAAAATGAAAATATTAAAAAATTGAAAACATATACTAAATGACAATAATATTCTTCTTCAACAAAACTTGTAGAGTGAAGCCAAAAGGGTCCTCAGAGAAAAATGTATAGACTTGAATGTGCATATTGAGAAAACAAGATAATTTTAAATATATGAGCTAAACTTGAATACAAGGAGCTAGAAAAAGAACCATTCTTGGAACCGGCAGGAAAAAATAGAACCATTCTTGTAATGATGGCTTTTGGGTAAAGTAAGAGATGATTACAATTAACAAGTAGTTGTCATTTGTACAGAAAGTTAAGTAGAAGCCATATTAATGATGTTATCAAACTCTCTTTTAGTTTAAGTCAATAAATATTTGATTGCTTTTATGTGTCAAAAACAAGCCATTCAGTTTCTCTTTATCTTGGTAACCTTGTTTACCATGAATGATTTGGATCCGATTTTTTTAAAGGTTCTTACTTCTAAATGTATTACTTAAAGCACTTAAAATTCAGCTATTGGTCTAGTGCTCTTTCCATTGTATCCTGTTTTGTCTTATAGTTCAGGTTTTCACACTTTTAGCAGGTTTTTTTTTTTTTTTTTTTTGGAGAGGTTTTTGCTATAGGGCGTGTGCGCTCACCAGGCAGACAGACAGATAGAAAGCAAGAAATCACCCCCCAGAGGGGATGGCCACGCCGCAATCCCTTCTCCTCCATTCTTCTCTTGGGATCTGGGGCATGCACGCACATATGCCCGGCGTGAGTTTAAGCCACCGGGTCCAGGACTCGAACCATGGTCGACTACGTGCAAGTCCAGTGACATAGCCAATACGCTAACTGCTGGTCCCACTTTTAGCAGTTTTTGACAGTGAATATTATAGATTCCTCAACTCAGCTATATTAGCATCTGAGGTTTGTTTTGTTTTGTTTTATGTCAGAGGACGAGTGCATGCACGAGAGAGAGAGAGCCCTCTCAATGGGACCTGATAATATTGTAATCCTTTTTCTATCAGTCCTTCATTGTATCAGGATTGTGGGCATGCATATGCATGCATACCCAGTATGCTTTTTTTTTTTTTTTAGAAGTTTTTGCATTAGGGTACACATGCTCACTGGAAAGAGAGAGAAAGAGACAAAGGGCAAGCGAGAAATCACCTCCCAGGGGATATGGCCACAATTCCTTCTCTTCCATTCTTTTCCCAGAATCTTGAGCATGTACACACATGAGTCCAAAGCAAGTTTCAAGGCATTGGGTCTAGGACTCAAACTGCAGTTGGCCTTTTGGTAGTCCAGTGACGTAACCCCTACACCATCTGCTGGCCTAATACCCAGTATGTTTATCAAATTGATGGGGCCGGGACTCAAAACCTAGTTGGCCATGTTGAATCTTGCTTTTTACAAGTATTTATACATACATATATGTGTGTGTGTGTGTGTGTGTGTGTGTGTATATATATATATATATATACACACACA
>NW_006159625.1:4220151-4223501 GCF_000334495.1 Tupaia belangeri chinensis
AAAATTTAATAGTGTAAAATTCACCCATTTAAAATGTACAATTCAGGGCCAGCAGATGGCATGGTAAGTTAAGGTGCTAGACTCCCACATGTCCAACTGTAGTTTGAGTCCTAGACCTGGGTGCTTGCTTTCTCACTTTCCTTCCCTCTCTCTCTCATTCTTGCTCTGTCCCTCTCTGGTCAAATCTGAAAAATAAATACATAAAAGTTAAGTAAGATAATCCTTTAAAAAAATTTCACCTCCTGGGCCAACCAGTGGCATGGAGGTTAAGGCAGTTAGAACGCACATGGCCAACTATGTGGTTCAAATCCCAGACCTGGCAGCTTGAAAAATATGCCAGGCATATGTGTATGCATGCTCAGAATACTGAGAGGAGAATGGAAGAGAAGGGATTGCAGCGTAGCCATCCCAGCTGGGGGGTACTTTGTCATTGTCTCTCTCTGGTAAGTGCACATGTCCTACAGCAAAAATCATTCCAGCTCCGTTGACTTGTAAGCCATTATTCTATTCTAGCTGCCACCTTCTGGTCCTATTTTTTTACAACCTCCTGCTGGTTTTGCCTATAATTCATTGATGCTTCAAAAAGAAATCACCTCGAGGGAGGATGGCCACACTGCAATCCCTTCTTCTCCGTTCTCCTCTTGGGAGTTTGGTCATGCATGCAAATAACTGGTATGAGTTTTAAGCTACCAGGTGCAGTACTTGAACTGTGGTCAACTATGTGGGAGTACAGCAACATAACCATTACAGCATCTGCTGATCTCAACTTAAAAAAATATTTTTAAAAATATACAATTTAATGTTTTTTAGTATATTTACAAAGTTGGGCAACCATCACAATAACCTATTTTAGGACATTTTTATCACCCCTCCAAAAAACTCTGTCTTGGCACCAGCAGTTAGCGTAATGTCTATGTTGCTGGACTCCCATGTAGTCGACTGCAGTTCGAGTCCTGGACCCTGTGGCTTAAACTCAAGCCAGGCACATGTGTGTGTGTGCCCAAGATCCTGAGAAGAGCATGGAAGAGAAGGGATTGCAGCGTGGCCATCCCCCCCTGGGGGGCGATTTCTTGCTTTCTGTCTCTCTGTCTCTCTCTGTCTGTCTGGTGAGTGCACGCACCCTGTAGCAAAAACCTCTCTCAAAAAACAAAGTCAAAAACCTGTCTTTATTTCTCTCCCTCCCTGTTATTCCCAGTCCTAGGCCACCACTTACCCAGTTTCGGTCTCTATAAATTTTCCTATAAATGGAAGCATATAATATATGGCCTTTTGTAGCCAGCTTCTTTCCTGAGTATGTTTTCAAGCTTCATTATATGGTATTAGGTATCAGTACTTCTTCTCATTGTATGACCAAATAACACTCAATTGTATGGATACACACACACACCCACACACACACACACAGAGGAAGTATTATTTATTCATTCATAAATTTATGTACATTTGGGTTGTTTCTGCTTTTTGGCTGTTATGAAAAATGCTGCTACGAGTATTTATACAACTTTTTTGTGTAGATATATGTTTTTATTCTTCTTGGGTTTATTCCTAGCAGCAAAATTGCTGGGTTATACGATAACTGTGTAATCATTAGAGAAACTGCCAGACTCTTTTCCAAAGCAGCTGCACCATTTTATATCCCTGCCAACAGTGTGTGAGGGTTCTAGTTTCTTTCTGTCTTCACTAATGCTTATTTATTTATTATATATTGTCTGTTTCTCCAACTTTTCTTCTCCTTTTTTTAAAAAAAATTTACTTATCTATTTATTATCGATTTCTCCAATTTTTCTTTTTTAAAAAATTTGCATGCATTCACCAGGGAGAGAGAGAAATCACCCCCCACTCCAATAGAGGATAGTCACACAACAATCCCTTCTTCAGTTCTCCTTTTGGGATTTTGAGCATGCACATGTACCCAATGTATCTTTCAAGTCATGATATCCAGGACTTGAACCAGTTGGCCATGTGGTTACACAACTGCCTTCACCACCATATCTGGCCCCAATTTTTCTTCTTTATACACATTCTAATAATTATTATCTTTATCAATGTTGCCATATTATTTTGTATCTTGTAAACTTATGAGATCACCTTGAAGACCTTTCCATGCCAGTTCATATAGATTGACTTGTTTTCCTCCCCAGTTGTATTTGGGAATAATTAACAAGTAAAAATCACATATAGTGGGGAACCAGCAGTTAGCGTAATGGCTCTGTCGCTGGACTCCCACGTAGTCGACTGCAGTTCGTGTCCCGGACCCGGTGGCTTAAAACTCACGCCGGGCGCGTGTGCGTGCGTGCCCAAGATCCCGAGAGGAGAATGGAGGAGAAGGGATTGCGGCATGACCATCCCCCCTGGGGGGTGATTTCTCGCTTTCTGTCTCTATGTCTCTCTCTGTCTGTCTGGCGAGCGCACGCGCCCTACAGTGAAAATCTCTCAAAAAAAAAATCACATATAGTTATGGTATACCACATGTTTTGGTAAATGTATACATTGTGAGATGACTGAATCAGGCTAATTTACATATCTACTGGGTCAGCTGATGGCGTGGTAGTTGAGGAGACTGGATTCCACATGGCCTATTTACAGTTCGAGTCTAGACCTGGTGGCTTAAAAAGCACACCAGGCACATATGCCCATATTCCAAGAGGAGAATGGAGGAGAAGGAATTGTAGCATGGCCATCTGCCCTGGGGCAGATGCCTTGTCATTTTGCTTCTCTATCTCCTTGGTGAACTCACATGCCTTCTAGCAAAAAAAAAAAAAAAAAAAAAAAAAAAATCTACTACCTCCCATAATTAGCATTTTTTTCTCTGTGGTAAGGACATTTAATATGTGCTCTTAGCAATTTTTACACATACAACATTATTTTTAAATTTTTTGATAAAATTGTATATATTTATGGTATACATTTCTGTTTTGAAATATGAATGCATTGTGCAAATGACTAAATCAAGCTGATTAACATTTATCATCTCATACTTATAGTTGTGATGATAACATTTAGCATCTACTCTTTTAGCTATTTTAAGGTGTACAATACATTTATTAACTATAGTCACTGTGCAATACAATAAGTCTACAAAAGATATTCATCCTAATTGAAACTTTGTTTGAAACTTTGTACCCTTGACCAACCTGCCTTCTGCTACATCTTTTTTATTATAACTACCTGAGTTGAGTGTGAAGTGTATCTCATGGTCTTCATTTGTATTTCCCTAATAGATAACTATGTTGAGCATCTTTTCTTTATTGACCTTTGTGTTTTTTCTTTGGGGAAATGTCTATTTGTCTTTTGAGATATTTTGCCCATTTTTAAATGAGCTTATTTGACTATATATATATATATATATA
>NW_006159625.1:4232716-4242225 GCF_000334495.1 Tupaia belangeri chinensis
ATATATATATATATATATATATGCATATGCATATTTTCAAATTTGTGTATTTCTTTTTTCCATGAGAGACAGAGATAGGTACATACAACAGGATCTTCACACCATGATCCACCCCAAGCCTCAGTCTGCCAGGAACATAGACACATGCTCACATGTCTGGCATATAGAGGTAGACCTGGAGATACGAACCTGGGACCTTCCCATGGCTAATCCATTTGAATATATTCTTATGTGTGGTGTCCATAATTCCTGTTGGGATACTCCTAAATGAAGAAATCCTCTTTCCTGGTTGCTGGCTGATGATGTGGTGGTTAAGGTGCAGGACTCCCACGTGACTGACTACAGTTCAAGTCCCGGTCCTGGTGGCTGCTTTTTCACTTCCCCTCCCTTTCTCTCTCTCTAGTCAAATTAAAGAAATAATAACAATATGGGACCAGCAGTTAGCATAATGGCTATGTCGCTGGACTCCCACGTAGTTGACCACGGTTCGCGTCCCGGACCGGGTGGCTTAAAACTCACGCCGGGCGTGTGCGTGCCCAAGATCCTGAGAGGAGAATGGAGGAGAAGGGGTTGCGGCGTGGCCACCCCCCGCCGGGGGATTATTTCTCGCTTTCTGTCTCTCTGTCTCTCTTGTCTGGCAAGCGCACATGCCCTGTAGCAAAAACCTCTCAAAAAAAAAAAAAAAAAAAAAAAAAAAAAAAAAAAAAAACAAAAAAAAAAAAAAAAAAAAAAGAAAGAAATAATAACAAAAGATAAAATGAAATATGGGGCCAGCAGTTGGCATAATGGCTATGTCGCTGGACTCCCATGTAGTTGACTGTGGTTCAAGTCCCAGACCTGGTGGCTTAAACTTACGCCAAGTGCATGTGTGTGCATGCCCAAGATCCTGAGAGGAGAATGGAAGAGGAGGGATTGTGGAGTGGCCATCCTCCCTGGGGGATAATTTCTTGCTTTCTGTCTCTCTGTCTTTCTGGCGAGTGTATGCGCCCTATAGCAAAAACCTCTCCAAAAATAAATAAATAATTAAATTAAATTAAATTAATCAATCTTAAAAAAAAGAGGGATCTTCTTTCTTTGCCCCTTATGAATCATTATGATGCCCCATAGTTCTATCAAGCTGTGTCTCTAACTTTGCTTCTTGAATTCAAAAGCAGTAAAAATGCTTCTCATCAACCTATGTTGTACTTTTTGTTTGCAGACATTTAGTCCCTATCAATAGCATTTATTGTCTCCCCCTATCATGGTGCCTTAATGTTAATTTGTTGATTTTATTTTTCTAAACTAAGAAACTTACAACCATTGTACATTGTTGGTGATTTAATTTTTTTTTTAAATCATGTGTCATATACATGGTAATATCTGAGAAAAATGTCTATAGTATGTATTATGTTTTGGATCTCTCAAACTGTAAAAATATTTTCATTTGGTTGATATTAAATCTTTCCTTTCCAGGAAGGCCTCATAGCATAGAAATTAAGTGCTATGCATAGAAAGCTGGATCCCACATGGCCAACCATGGTTTGAGTACCAGCTTTGATGGCTTGAAAACATACTGGTTGCATGTGTATGTGCCCAAAATCACAGTGGGCTGAAGAAATGGAGGAAAAGGGATCGTGCCAAATCAAGGGGTGCTTTTTCTCTTTCTCTCTCTGATGAGCTCACATGCCCTCTGGCCATTAAAACCATATCTTTAATTTCCTTAAGTAATCTCTTTTATTCCTTTCTCTTTTTAAATACTACCAGGATGCTGTTATAGTTTCTTGAGGAAGTTAATAGAAGATCTCAGTCATTTTAAAATTTGTCACTCAGGCTGTGGCATGGAAGTTAACGTGGCCAGCTATGTGGCCTGAGCCCCTGACTCAGTGTGGCTTAAAAAAAACATGCCAGATGCATGTACTTGCATTCCCAAAATCTGGAGAGGAGAATGGAGGAGAAGGGACTATGGCCTGGTCATTCCCCTTGGGACGAGGTCCTTTCTCATGTTCTCTCTCTCTCTCTCTTTCTCTGGCAAGTCTCAAGTGTTGACTTGGTCAGCCTTGACTGCCTCCAGGAAGTTAGAGGACTAATGTGATCCTGTACGTGATTTGACAGGTGTTAGTAGTGAGCTCTGCTTTTGTCATTTTTGCTCTTCTTGTGAGATATAATTTGGTCTCTTCAAAATATCTAATAACGTTTCTTTTCTTTTCAGATATTTCATGCAGAAAATCCCTTTGATTTTATGGAAAACATTTCATTAGAAGGGAAAACAAATTTCTTTGAGAAACGAGTTTCAGAGTATCAGCGTTTTGCAGTTATGGCAGAAACCACAGATAATGTCTTTACCTTGGATGCAGATTTTTAATACCCTCCCCTATTTTATTTTATAACCTTATTACCCTGTCTTCTGCTAAATAGCAGTTTGTTTTCCTCTGTTGTGTGTATTTTTGTTTTTGTTTTTAACTTAAAATTTGTCCTTTAAAGACATGGTGGGGGGCACTGCTAAATATTAAATTCAAAGCCAAATTTGAGTTGGGTTTCTATAAATGCATTCTGATTTTCCTGTATAACAACTGGAATGTTACACCCAAATGCTTTTGTTTTGTCACTAGGACTGTAAGATGACATTACATTATGTAATGGTTAAGAGCATGGGGCAAGGAGTCAGATATGAGTTTGAGATTTTTCCTTTAGTCTTTTGTGTGATCCTTGGCAAGTCAGTTCATCTCTGTAAACCGCAGTGTACTTATCTTTAAAATGAGCATAATAGTGAATCTTAAGGTCACAGAATAGACATGAGGATTAAGATATAAAAACTAAGTGCTTAACCAACAGTACTATGATTAGTATCACTGTTAATCATTATCATCATTTTTTTTGATAGTATTAATTGCAATGATGTTGTGATAGAATGCTCTCATCTCCTCAATGTAATTATGATTCTAGGTCCTAAGATCTAGAAATAGACATTTGTATTTTTAACACTTGGAGGAGGAATGTAAGTATTTTCTTTAAAAGATCATAATTCTCATTAATGTGAGAATAACTTCAAATTCCTCGGTATGTAATAAAGAAATTTAGTTCTTAGTAGTTTTAGGAAGGATAATTATGGAGTGGAATACAGAAAGTTATCATGGCAGTTGATCTTGTAACTGAAATGATTCTTTTTCAGAAATTAAAAAAGTAAGTATTCCTATATTCGACCCTGGAATATTTACAGCTAGAATGAGTTGACTGGAACAGCAGTTTCTAAAAAATATTCTGAGACCTACTAGTCCCTGTGGATATTCTGTTAAGAGATTCAATTGTCAGATGGGTCTGCAAAATACAGGATACTCCATCTTTAGAATGTACAGGTAGTCCATCAAAGACTGAGATGTTCTGCAGCACGTAAACTCATCTCATCTTGCATATTCTCAGCTTATTTAACACAAATCTGTTGTTCATCTGTTAACATCTCAGTCACCTAGTGTTCCTCACAACATAGATGGGAAAAAGCTGACCTCGAATAATTTGTACATAGAGGAAAGGAAGAAAAAAAGTGAGAACATGGTAGGGATTATTAAACCCTTTTAAATTTGTCCCAAGCTGGAGTCAGCAGATGATGTGGTGGTTAAGGCACTGGACACTCCCACATGGCCGACCACGGTTTGAGTCCTGGAACTGGGGGCTTGCTTTCTTACTTTCTCTCTCTCTCTCTCTCTCTCTCTCTCTCTGTGTGTGTGTGTCTGGTCAAATCAAAATAAATGAATGAATAAATTTAAAAAAATAATTCTTTTAAAAAGTTTGTCCCAAGCTGAGTAATGAACCTGTAATTAGCTGTGTTTACTTACACTCTTAAAATTTTTAATGCTGTTATAAGAGCTGGTTGTTTTAATGGAACTGTGTATGCTCCATGGTAGTAGATGGTAAGGGAGATGGTGGTCTCTAGAGAAGACTGAGGAGAGACCAGGAGCCAAGGGTTCTAAGAAGGCTGCCACCTTTTTATTTTTAGGAAGTATCAAGAGTTAGCCCAAGTGCCATCAAGCATTAGTTCCCCACTCGCAACAAAATGTACTTTATAAAATTCTGGAAGCTAAAATTTTGAGATTTTTTTCTCTTTGCACAATTTTTTGCTCCATTCATTCCATAAGTATCTAATTGATCAAAACTGAGAGTCCTCAAATACACACAAAAGGAGTAGGATATAAATTTATTTATTAAAAAGTATATCAGAAATGAAATATTTTGGCCTATGATAGCACCATTTAATTCGACAGTGCTTTATAGTTTACTGAGTATTTTTACATATCTGATATCACAACAAACTTACGAGCTTGACAGAGCAGCTATTACTTGAAATATTACAAGCAGAGACAGTGAGGTTCAGAGATGTTAAAAAACTTGGCCAAAATCTTTTCATAGTCACTGCCTCTATAGTATAATTCTTCTTTAGAGGTTGTCATGTCTCTTATATTTAGTCCTTTGCCATCTACCTTAATTTGTTTTTTTTTTACCTGTTTTCTCATTAATTAATGTACTATATACATTAATTAAGGTACCTATTACATAGGTACTAAATAACTTTTTTATATAATACATTAATTAAGGTATAATGTAAATTAATGAAAATACAAAAATATAGAGAAATATTTGCACTGTATTTTGGTAATATGTTCAAAGATTTTTATCTACTGCTCAGCAAAATTTAAGATTTAAAACTGATGATATCTGTAATAACACCAGAATGAAAGAAAAAATGTTTTACAATGCATATTCCTTTTGTTTTGAACCCAACTTTTTCTCATAGGTGATGACAGGTGCCTTACTGTGAAACTTATTTATAATAACAATAACTCAATTCAGATAGAAGTCTTACTACTAAATACTAGACTTTTAATACACTGGTTTATTATATTTGATATTCTTTATCCTTTCCCAAACCTTCAAGCCAGGCTGCACATTTATGTATTATGTTCAGTACTTTGGTTCTTAATTTCTTTTAAGTATTATCTTGTGGATAAAGAAAAAAAGACAAGAATATGTTTATAACTGTTTTCTCTTTTTTACAGTGTACATATTTAAATCATTGCTGCAATAAAGTTAATTAGGAATATAAAAACTCATAATTTTATGGTAGATTACATTTATTTAAAATGTTCCTAGTCTGGCCCCAAAGCCTCATGTTTAATAGATGCAGGTTTAAAGGAGAATCTGATATTTCTGAGGCCTTAGCAGAAAGGATTTAATCCTTGAAATTTGGGGCTTCCTTCTGTTAAAGAAAATATATGTTACAATGGAAAGCTGGGTAATGATTTTTTTTTTTGTACAGATAAGTAAGTTGACATTCTTAACTTATGTATTTAACTCTGTTTTAAAACTACGTTTTGATTTTTCTAAATGTCTGGTCATTTAGCAAAGTTATTTGCTACCTATGTAATAGATTAGTCAGATAGATATGAACAGGTAGTCTTAAGACACCAACAGAAAGGGCACTGGTCACATCACTCATTGTCAGGGGCTGCAGCCAGACTCCAGGCACTGAGCAGAAGGTTATCTAACATTCACTGCATAAGCTGTCATAAGAGGGCATGGTGGATGTAACTTTCTTCCCCTTCCATAGCAATGCTTGCACACTCAGGAACTGTCCTGAGTACTGGACTGATACTTAATTTTGCACTGGCGGCGCTAGACTGGTATGGACAAAAGTGTCCCTAGGTGCATGCTCATACCTTCAAAGTCCACAATGGGCATGAGTAGACTTCTTTCAACCAGTCATTGGATTCTCTTTACCAAGCAAGAAATACACAAGCACAACAAAAGCCTGCAAATAATAACAGAGTCAGCCACAGTCACAGACCTCCCCTCCTAAATATTCATGACAAGACCCTGCAATAAAAGTAACACCTAACCTCATTCCCTATGTCATTGTTACCTGCCAGCCTGCCCAGTGGAACCTCTATGAAAGTACTATTGAACTTCTTTTCTTTCCTCTACTTTTCTTGTGGCTATATCTTTATTTGTGTCTTGAGATAGGTTTCTAATCTTAGAGATCTTGGCCCAGGAACTAAGGATCACATCATAATGCTCCCCAGTTCCGCCATCTGATAACACCAACTCTGCACACAAGAAGCTTTATATTGTACCTGAATAATATTTTCCTAAAATACATTTTGGTTAATCAAGCCAATCATGTATGTACAGAATTTGTTTTTCTTTTCTTAAAAGATAGGACTTGTTATTTTTGTGTTTGTTGAAATAAACTATCAGAGCTACATCATTTTGTGTATAATCCTTTTTTGAGTAAGAATGTTTGTTTCTTTTTAAGTTCAGGGGCCAGCCTAGTAAGGAATGTATCTATTTTCTATTTGTTTATTCAGATAAATGCATACATAAATCCATACGTGTTGTTTTATTCAACTATTGCTCCCACCAAGTTCAAGTCCTCTTGAGGCCTCTCACTATTCTCCATCAGCCTCTCTTCATGTTTGTATCCAGTTGAGATTAAGCAATCTATCATATTACTAGTAGAAGCATATCAGTGCCCTAAACTCTGTTCTTCATCTGCTGGATTTCTACTGGATCTAGAAAGATCCAAGAAAATCTTTGACATGTAGTAGTTAGAGCAGCAGTTTCCAGAATCCATAAGATTGAAGGAGCGGTTACTTAAACCAGAGGAAGAGAATTGAGAATTTTGCAGGGCTGAAGAAGCAGGCTGATTCTAAGTAACCAAAGTAAAAGTGGAATTGAGAAAATCCCTTGAGATAAGGACTCACTAAGACATAGTCTTAGCAAAGATCAGAAAAGGGGTATGAGAAGCTAATGCAAATCTTCTGGGAAGGTGCAAGGATTGAAAGCATAGGTAGAAAGGTTGCTTTTAGGAGGAAGTACATTTCCTCTGTTGTAACAGGGAATCTAGAGAAGCGTGGATGGTGATGGAGTTTAGTAGGTGACATTGTAAATGTTTCATGTGTTGACTTAATTTCTCTGAAAAACTGACCCCCTTGGGGAGTGGGAACATATGAGACAGCAGTTACTGAGTATGGACATTATAGTAGATCCTGTTTTCCTCATTCTTTGACTTTCTCTCTATCAGCATTTAGCTGTTGCAATACATATATGGAAAAACTGATTTATTGCATTTATAACAGAGCTGAAGATTTTCTTGGGCTTTTCTATATATGGCAAAGTATTGCTGTGGAACCGAGTATTGATATGAGTGCTATTACTATTGGTTTGTCAGAAAAGTCATGACACATTTTTGCATAGAAAAACAGAAAAATACATCATGACTTTTCTGATGACCCAATAGTATATGTTGGATCTCACCTGGAAACAAGGAGACATGAAGAGAGAGGCTCCTAGATGAGGAGAAACTAGATGAGTGAGAGGACTGGGAGAGGAGGGTTCCTGATTAGCTCTGAGAACTGGTGAGAGAAATAGTTGAACAAAATGATCTGGAAGGGGAAGAGATTATGGTCAGAGTGAGCTTCTGGAGTTGGTGATTGAGGACATAGGAAGAGTGAAAAAGGCAGCTGAGGTGTAGTGGGGGAGTTCAACAGGGAATTCAGGGTTTGTCACTTTGGTTGGATCCTGAGAGTCAGGTATTTAAATCTTCAGTTAAAGAGAGGTACTGTCTGGAGGACAAGGTGGAGAGTAGAAGAAAGTATAGCTGAGTTGTGAGTCTCGAAAGAGCAGGGATGAAAAGAATGGGGTGTAGTCTGTAGCCTGGAGGTATAGTTGGTGGCAAACTGAATTATAGTGCTGGAAGCCACTTGGCTGACTACTGGGTCATTGGAAAAGTCATGACACATTGCTGCGTAGAAAAATATGTAGGTTGGATCTCTGGGGTGGATTGAAAGTACAATGGGTGTGTGTGAGCATGCCCAAGATCCTGATGAACTGGAAGGTTGCACAAGACCCTGTTGTGGATGCTTTTATCTTTCTCAATTTCTGTTTCTTATATGTACATACATGGTCTCTAACATGAATAAAGATAAACTTTTAAAAACTTTAGAAAGGAAGAATGGGGTGTTCATATTCTAGAGTGGTAATGGGATCAAAGAGGATCCTAGCCCTACTTTCTCTCATGTACCTGAGACATGAGACATCCATGGAGATATCAGAAACTAAAAGCTTTACGGGACTGTATGGTGGTACAGTAGTAAAATGCAATGCTCTTTGAAGTTGACCTGCACGGGCAGGTTCTGGGTTCTAATCTGGAGTCCTCCCTGAGTATACTGAGCACACGTGTGTCCATCCAGGGCTGGCCGAGGGTAGATCATAGCATCCAGACCCTGTTGGGGGTGCTGTCTCTCTTTCTATGTCATGGAAGAAATAAACTTTGAAAAATTATAAAAGTATCCTTTGAGGGACCAGCAGTTGGCGTAATGGCTATGTCGCTGGATTCCCATGTAGTCAACCATGGTTTGAGTCCCGGACCTGGTGGTTTAAACTCATGCTGGGCACATGTGCGTGTGTGCCGAAGATTCCAAGAGGAGAACGGAGGAGAAGGGATTGTGGTGTGGCCATCCCCCTGGGAGGGGGAGTGGGTTGATTTCTTGCTTTCTGTCTCTGTCTTTTTGCTGCGTGTATGCGCCCTATAGCAAAAACCTCTCCAAAAAAAAAAAAAAAAAAAGGGAAAAAAAGTATCCCTTGAGAGGGCTGAATGGGAAAAAATTTCCTGAGGAGTGTCTTATTTCAGATGACACAGGCAGTACAGTGTTGTTGATTGATTTTGAAGCAGAGGGTTACCAAAAACTCAGGGCAAGGATTTGGGAGGGAGAAGACAAGTGAGACTGGGTCAAGAATGGGGCCGTAGGGGGCATTATGAGGATGATGGTGAGAATGGAGATAGCTGGGGTTGGTACTGACTTGGTAGAACCATCTGAATTGAGGTGCTGTGGGTGGGGCAGTGAAGAACCATCATCCTGTGGTGAAAAACAGCTGTCCTAGTTTTATGTGACCTTTGTGGGTGACATGTTTATAGCAGAATAGCACTTACTGTGTTTCTGGGCTTTCTGCATTCTGTGCCAGCACTCATAACCACAACTACTGTTCTCTCATGTCTCCTTCTAGCAGGTTTATACATCATAGAAAAGAAGAAGGTAAGAAGTATCCTCCAGTGACTTATTCAGTATCTGAATAATGGTCAGGGTTTGTTCTTGGCATGCTTTCATCATTAATGGTAACTGTCAAGTTCTGAGAACAGAAATGTCTGTTTCATTGTCTCTTGAAAACTTAATTCTCCATGAAATCACAAATATTAGTACTTACTTTAGAGTTTACAAGAGGATTTTTGCAATTTTATTATTACGGTTATTTCATTGGCTCACTAACTTTATGAGAAACTGCTTTGTCATAGTAATACAATGGATGAGAGACCTGAGGCTCAGCAAAGTTAACTTCCTTGTCCAAGGCCACACCATAAGTAAATGTTAGTGGCAGAACTCGATTCCAATATTTAAATCCAATAATTTTTTCATTGAGTGTACCCAGATTTCTATTCCTACTGCCAGCTGAACTCAAGAATATTTTGGTGGGATATAATCTCC
>NW_006159625.1:4242241-4261811 GCF_000334495.1 Tupaia belangeri chinensis
ACCCCCCCAAAAAAAAAAAAAAAAAGGGAAAAAAAGTATCCCTTGAGAGGGCTGAATGGGAAAAAATTTCCTGAGGAGTGTCTTATTTCAGATGACACAGGCAGTACAGTGTTGTTGATTGATTTTGAAGCAGAGGGTTACCAAAAACTCAGGGCAAGGATTTGGGAGGGAGAAGACAAGTGAGACTGGGTCAAAAATGGGGCCGTAGGGGGCATTATGAGGATGATGGTGAGAATGGAGATAGCTGGGGTTGGTACTGACTTGGTAGAACCATCTGAATTGAGGTGCTGTGGGTGGGGCAGTGAAGAACCATCATCCTGTGGTGAAAAACAGCTGTCCTAGTTTTATGTGACCTTTGTGGGTGACATGTTTATAGCAGAATAGCACTTACTGTGTTTCTGGGCTTTCTGCATTCTGTGCCAGCACTCATAACCACAACTACTGTTCTCTCATGTCTCCTTCTAGCAGGTTTATACATCATAGAAAAGAAGAAGGTAAGAAGTATCCTCCAGTGACTTATTCAGTATCTGAATAATGGTCAGGGTTTGTTCTTGGCATGCTTTCATCATTAATGGTAACTGTCAAGTTCTGAGAACAGAAATGTCTGTTTCATTGTCTCTTGAAAACTTAATTCTCCATGAAATCACAAATATTAGTACTTACTTTAGAGTTTACAAGAGGATTTTTGCAATTTTATTATTACGGTTATTTCATTGGCTCACTAACTTTATGAGAAACTGCTTTGTCATAGTAATACAATGGATGAGAGACCTGAGGCTCAGCAAAGTTAACTTCCTTGTCCAAGGCCACACCATAAGTAAATGTTAGTGGCAGAACTCGATTCCAATATTTAAATCCAATAATTTTTTCATTGAGTGTACCCAGATTTCTATTCCTACTGCCAGCTGAACTCAAGAATATTTTGGTGGGATATAATCTCCTTGACCTATACACCTTCATGGCACTCTTCATTGGCAGATATCAATTCAGAGCTTCATTTGTCTTTTTGAGGGCCTGTCCCATGGCTTGCTAGGAATTTTGTTTGAGCATCACTTCATGGAGTGGGTAAATAAAGCTAATCTGCTGGGGCCTGGCAATATTGTTTGAAGACATCAGAACTACAAGGGCAATTGATACATGTTGTTAAACACATTTGGGAAATAAATCTTTGAAATATTCTTTAATTAAAATAAGTTGCTTTTTCACTAAGATGGTGCCAAAAGCAAAGAAGGAAGCTCCTACCCCTCTCAAAGCTGAAGCCAAAGCAAAGGTTCTGAAAGCCAAGAAGGCAGTGCTGAAAGGTGTCCATAGCCACCAAAATTAATAAATAAAAAATAAAATAAATCTGTATATCACCTATTTTCTGGAGGCCCATAGCTCTACAGCTGTGGAGGCAGCCCAAATATTGTTGGAAGATCACCCTCAGGAGAACAAGCTTGACCACTATGCCATCATTAAGTTCCCCCTGACCACTGAGTCTGCCATGAAAAAGATAGAAGATGTTTGTTCATTGTGGATGTCAAGGCCAGCAAGTACCAGATTAAACAGGCCGTGAAGAAGCTCTGTGATATTGATGTAGCCAAGGGGAACACTCTAATTAGGCCTGAGAAAGAGAGGAAGGCATATGTGTGCCTGACTCATGTTTATGATGCTTTGGATATTGCCAACAAAATTGGGATTATCTAAACTGAGTACAGTAGGCTAATTCTAAATACAGACTTTTTCACCATAAAATAGTAATAATAATAAAGCTGTTAGGTAAAATAATAGTTCAGGTGGAACTCAGAATGACATATCTTGACAGTGGTTAAATATGGCAAATTGGAAATTCTAGACCATATCCTGCGGTCACTGTCTACGTCACTGGACTCCCACATAGTTGACTGTGATTTGAGTCCTGGACCTGGCGACTTAAAACTTATGCCAGACACATGTGCATGTGTGCCCAAGATCCCTAGAGGAGAATGGAGGAGAGGGGATTGAAGTAAGACCATCATCTCTGGGTGATGATTTCTCACTTTTTGTCTCTCTCTCTCCCTGGTGAGCAAATGCACCCTATATGCACCCTATAGCAAAAATCTCTTTCTCAAAAAAGGAGCTGCCAAGGTTAGAATTTCCCAAGAAGTCCTGTCCAGAACTCAGGGTAATAAAGTGGTGGTAAATACAGATATATTTGCTGTAATTTGTTTAAATTCCAGACCATAAAATAGCACCTGCCTCTAATTCCTGCCATCTGTTGTTTTGAGTCTCTAGGTTTGGAGCCTATCTCAGGGGACTTAGACTGTCCTTCTCATAGCCCTCAAAAACTGAGTCTAACCAGTTGAAGGTAACATCCAGATATAACCAGCTTTTACACTTCTGGGAAAACAGACTAGTAAGAATTTATTCCAAGCATATCTTCAGTTTGTGATCAAATTCATCATCTACTCATTTCCAGGCCTCAGCTTTGTGAATGGGTCATAAAAGTTTATTGTGGCACATTCTTTTCCTTTTCCATACCCTGCACCCCAACCCCAACACACACACACACTCCTGATTCTGTTCTGCTTAGTCTCTGTGTGCTTGTAGCTCTCTGTATTCATGACCATCATGGCACACGGGCATTGAAATTGTGACTGAGCTGCTTATGGTAGGAATCGTGCCCTTTATGTTCATATTGTCCTGCGTGATATGTATCAGATACCCAGTAAGCATTTCTCCAATATTGAATGACGATGAGGTGATTATCATAATTAGTTGAATCATGAAGCCTAATCTCATGTAATCTAGCTAGTACTAGAAACTGGTATTGGGAGAGCACATATGAACCACATACCTCACATGTGTCATCTCATTTACTGCTCTTAACAATCCTGTTGGGATGATATTCTTTGCTCCTTTCATCCACAGATATGTATTCAATGTCTTCTAAGAGCAAGGTACTGTGCTAAGTATTGGAAGTAAAACCATGAATAACTCTGGGCCAACTGGTGGCATGATGATTAAGGTGACTGGATCCCACATTGCAGATTGGACTGCCTGAGTTATGGACCCAACAGCTTGAAAAATGTGCTGGACACGTGTGTGCATGCTCAAAATCCTGAGAGGGGAATGGAGGAGAAGGGATTACAGTGTGGCCATGCCCCCTGGGAAGTGATTTCTCCCTTTCTCCTCTCTCTCTTTTTCTGTCTCCAGAGAGTGCACATGCCCTATAGCAAAAACTAAAACAAAACAAAACAAAAAAAAACATGAACAAGACAGACATGATGCCTGCCCTCACAGTGGAGTAGACACATGATCAGAGTAAATAAACTATTCCCTTCATGTTTGAAATGATTTTCAGAGAGGATGTACTCCTTGCTTAGAGTGATTCAGATAGAGCCAGAATTCTATCCCTTTTCTGACACCAAAGCTCACACTTTCCCAACAACCGCCCCCTCCCACCACTACCAAATCACTATATTGCTACTGTTCTGATGGATAGAGTCCCAACCCACCTCCAAAGACTGGCAACCTCGGGTAGAGGGGTGAGAGACTGGCAGCTGCAGAGTGGGTTGGGCTCCAGGGAAACCAGGGGAAGTGAGGGCCAGGCACTGCTGCATCCTGCTAGCAGCTGGCAAGCAGCACTGTTTTGGTCTGTAGGGGATTTGGTAGGTAGGGCTGATGTGAGAATGTAGCAAAGCAGTTCTGTCTAATTCTCCAAAAGGGAAGAACAAATTTAGCATTTTGCCATCTGTGACTCTAGAGCTCAGAGTCACCAGCTCCCATATGATCCAGCATAGAGCCAGTGAAAGTCATTAGAGGGTGCTGTGGCTCCTGCCTTCCCTGGGGCTGAGTGAAGCAAAACAACCAGAGAGGAGGAGGGAGAGACACGTGCCTCATTCCCTCCTCACCAGACAGGCCAGAGCCATGACCTGGCTGCTCCACTGGCCTTTTGTTCCCTGTCCCGGCTTGGGCTTCCTGTGGTGGCACCTGCTCCGGAAGATGGAAATGTCTTGCCAGAGACATTTCCTGACTTCCTCATGAGGGAGCCCTTGAGTCACTGGTTTCTCAACTCAGCCTGCTTCTTCACTGTGGGAGCCTGGACTGAGGATGTAGATTTTTAAAGAAAGATTCTTTTCTAGAGGAACTTGGATCTCAGTAGGAGCAAGACATCTGGACACAGAAAATGTGCATGCCCTGCATTGATCCTTTACAATGGCAAACTCTCAGCGGGAGCATTTGGGGAATTTCTTCTCTGGCTGGCTGCACAGAAGTGGAAGTCTAGGTCACAGTGCCACAGGGAAACCCTGCATTTTGGTATCAATAGAAAGAGGAATAGCCTCTTTCCATAAAGGGTCCCAAGCAGATTTTATATAGACAATTGACAAAACCACACATCTTTGTGAGGTATCAGGAAGCCTGGACTAGTTAGAGTCAATTGTGACATTGGTATTTACTTGTCCATCAGCTGGGTGGAGAGGAGAGAGTCAGAAACGGAAAAGGTGACACATACCCCTTAGCCCATTCTGACAGGAGTAGGGGACAAAGGGACATATTGGCTCTTGGCTGTTGTGCCAGAATGAGTCATGTGGATTCTTTTGGCCCTGGATACCTGAAGGACTGAGTCTGAGGAGGGCTACATCTATGGTCACAACAGAATGGGAGTATTTTCACAATTCATATCTGGGGAGCAGGTTTCCTAGGATGTAGGAGGTCATTAAACGATACTCCTCTTTATGAGTCCTAAATCTAACTTGACTCAGCTAATTAACTTGCAACTCATAGAAAGTACCTCAAAATGTGGAGCACTACATTGTGATACGTGGAAGAGCACAGCTTTGGAACCAGACTATTTAGATTCAAATCCTGCCTCTTCCACCTACTGGCTGGGTAATTTTGGCAAGTTACCCATCCCTTTTTTTGTGCCTCAAGTTTATTAGCTGTGAACTGAGAACATAGTGTAAAATTTTGGGGTTGTGTAAATATTCAGAACACTTAAAGTAGCACCCAGAACATAGTAAACCTAATATTGAAGAAATGATCTCAAAGCTTCTATCTAGCACTAGAATTTCAACTCTACGCTGGAATAGTCCCATTTGGTTAAAGAGACCTTAACATCAATAGTTCTTCTAAGACTGAGCTATTGGCTTCCTGCTATATCCCTTTAACAATTTCTTCCTTGCATAGGTTTTCATTTCCATCTTGCAGGCTGGTTATGTGAAATGTTAGCAAAAATTTCTAAGTGGTTTTAGTAGCCAGTATTTTAATTGGCTGGGAAATACATATTTTTTTCCTTAACAATTAAAATAGCTTTTCTCTGGCTATTGCATCAGAAGCAAGTGTAATTTAGTTCTTCTTAACTATTTATATAGTTTTAACATCCTTTGTTCGCTGTTATCATGAACATTTCCCTCTAAGACTAATGAACAAATGATGTGCTCTACTAATAAATAATTCCCATTTCATTCTAC
Source organism: Tupaia belangeri chinensis (assembly GCF_000334495.1). NCBI lineage: Eukaryota > Metazoa > Chordata > Mammalia > Scandentia > Tupaiidae > Tupaia > Tupaia belangeri. The sequence continues at coordinate 4,247,674 of NW_006159625.1, forward strand.
AAGTAGCAAAGTCAAATATCTTTAGCAGTACAAGATATCACTGCTCTAGGAAGACCTCCTAGTCCTAGTATTAATAGACCTCATCCTGTTCTTTCTCAAATAAACTGTGAGCTTGAGGATCTAGGCTTGCTGCTTTTCTGTCTTTAAAGTCCCTCCTGGCTGGAACAAGACAATGCTGCCCACTTTCTCCATTTCTTTTCAGCATAGTGCTCTTAAGTTCTAGCAAATGCAATCAGACAAGAGAGCAAAATAAAAGTCATTCAGATAGAAAAAGAAGCTAATCTGTCCCTACTTGCAGATGATATGATTATATACATAGAAAATCCAAATGAATCCACAAAAGAATAGAAGTAATAATTAACTTCAGTAAAATAACAGGATACAAAATCAATATACAAAAATCTGTAGCATTTTTATAGACCAACAATAAACAAAGCCAAAGAAAGCAATACTATTTACAATAGTCACAAAACTAATAAGATACTGAGGAATAAACCTAACCAAAGAAATGAAAGACCTTTATAAGAAAAACTATGAAAAGTTGAAAAAATAGATTAAATATGTTATCAAAAAATGGAAAAACATGCTATGTTCTTGGACTAGAATCAATATAATTTAAATGTCAGTTTTACCCAAATTAATTTACATATTCAGTGCAGTTCTGCCCAATTGCTGGTGACATTCTTCACAAAAATAGAAAAAAAAATTACAAAATTTGTCTGGAATCATAAAAGACCTCAGATCACCAAGGCAATACTGTGCAAAAAGAATAATGCAGTGGAAAAAGAAAGTCTTTTCAGCAAATGGTGCAGGAAGAACTGGATATCCATCTGCAGAAAATGAAACTGAACCCCTATTTCTCACCATTAACAAGAATCAACTCAAAATAGATCAAAGGTTTAAATGTAAAAGCCTTAAATTATAAAACTACTACTAGGAAACATAGGGGAAACTCTTGAAGCTATTGGAGCAAGCAAAGATTTCTTAAATAAGATCCATAAAGGACAGGCAATAATCCTCAAAAATAGAGAAGTGAGGTTACATCAAGCTAAAAAGCTCCCTCACAGCAGAGGAAACAATAATTAGAGTGAAAAGACAACCCTTGGAATGGGAGAAAATATTTTAAAATTATTCCTCAGATGAGGGATTGATAACCAGAATATATAGGGAATATATAAAGGAACTCAAGCAGCTCACTCATAAAAAAATGAATAATCCAATTGAAAAATGGCCAATTGAATTTAATAGACAATTTCTCCAAGGGAGATTTATAAATGGCAGAAAGACATATGAAAAAATGTGCAATGCCCCTTGTCATAAGGGAAATGCACATTAAAACCACAATGAGATACCCGTTAGAATGGCTAGGATCCAAAAAATAACCAAAAATGCCGGTAAGACTGTGATGGAAAGGAAACCCTCTTGCACTGTTGGTGGGAATGTAAATTAGTGAAACCTGTGTGGCAAACAATATGGAGGTTCTTCAAAAACCTACAGATAGAACTACACATTATCCAGCAATCCCATTTGTTGGCATTTACCCAAAGGACAGCAAAACAGTAGGAATGACAATTGCATATCCGTGTTTATTGCAACATTATTTACAATTCCTAAAACATGGAATTAACCTAAGAGTCCAAAAACTGGTGACTGGGTTGAAAAACTGTGACATACATGTACTATGTAATATTATTCAGCTAAAAGAAACAATGAGACCCTTTTGTTTGATTTGAAGTGGATGAATATAGAAGACTTACGGTTAAGCAAATTGAGCTAGACTTTGAAAGATACACACTTTATATCAGCACTCAATTTGTACTGAATATTTGGACTTTGTGGAAGACATAATAGTAGAGAGGATAAGTATAGATACCAGAGACTGTAAGGGAGAGGAGTGGAGGGTAGAGAGTAGGTGGCAGAGGGTGGGTGTTAGGTGCAAAGGGAAGAACATCTAAGAGACAAAAAATGTTTTCGGTTTTTTTTTTTTTTTTAATATATAATAGTGTACATCATGATGGAGACTTTATGTAAAATTAATCTGAAAAAAATATGTGAATAATAATAACAACTTTAAAAAGTAAGTTAAACAAAGGAAACCTGACCTGACAAGCACACATGCATGCACGTGCACACACACACACACACACACACACACACACACTCTCTCTCTCTCTCTTTCTCTCTCACTCACCAAAGTCCTTTCCTGGCTCTCAGGATAACACACAGGTTATCATTTGCAGTAGGGAACTCATTGGGCCTGGGCACTACCCACTTGGATTCAGGCATGACTGGTAGGTGGAGAAAGCTGCTGTAGTTGCTCAACTGAAGTTCATTTGCCTGGGGTCTCTTGGGAAAGAATCAACCCTGCAGCAAGAAGGAGATAATCATGCCAGGCTTGCCCCAAGTGATGGGATGGGAAGAAGAGATTCTAAACATGGCATAGAGACCATTATGCAAATCTTCCCAGAAGGAACTAGGTAGTGCTTAAAAGAGTGGTTTTATAAAACCTTGGCTATGTTGGGGTACAAAGCACAGAGAGGAAAACACAAAAAGAAGAGGACCATTTTCCTTTCCAGGCCTGCTTCGTATTTGATCTTGGTGCCTGGTAGAGTAGGTTTAAATAGTAAGAATGCTTGGTAGTTTTTTTTTTTTTTTGAGAGATTTTCACTATAGGGCGCATGCGCTCCCAGACAGACAGAGAGAGACATAGAGACAGAAAGCGAGAAATCACCCCCCAGGGGGAATGGTCACGCCGCAATCCCTTCTCCTCCATTCTCCTCTCGGGATCTTGGGCACACACGCACATGCGCCCAGTGTGAGTTTTAAGCCCTCGGGTCCGGGACGCGAACCGCGGTCGAGTACGTGGGAGTTCAGCGACATAGCCATTGTGCTAACTGCTGGTTCCTAATGCTTGGTAGTTTTAAATGCTTGCTGTTGTAAATATATGTAATGAATATTCATAAATACACGTATACATGTACATATACAACTTTATACATATCCATGGTTTTTCCCTGGTATAAACTGGGTCAGAGGAATGCATACTTCTGAAGCTACTTACATTTTAAAATGCTTTTTTAACTGTATGTGAAAGTATATATACACATATGCAGTCCTTTTAAATTTTTTTAAAATAGAAACTTTTTTTTTTATTGCCTAAGGGTTTATACACTCGCCGGAGAGAAAGTACCCCTTAATGGGCTGTGGTTACACTGCAATAATTTTTCCTCCATTTCTCCATCCCTTCAGGATTTGGCATACATCTGTATGCTCCTGTCATGTTTTTTCAAGCCATTGAGGCTTGGATTCGAACCATAGTCAACTTTGTGGGATCTGGCTTTCTATGCACAGTGCTTAACAGCTGCACTATGAGGCTGACCCAGCAGAAAATTTCTTGTACCTATTGGGTCATCGGGAAAGACACGATGCAATTTTGCATAGAAAAACAGAAAAATATGTCATGATTTTCCCTATGAACTAATAGAATTGTAGAAAAGAAAGTCTCTGCCAGGCATACTGTCATACACCCTTGTAGCCTATCCCCAAGCAACTGGGTGAGGATGTGATTGATCTTTGGGACAGTGGCAGCCAACTTGTGACCATGAGGCAACACGCATGAGGAGGAATTTTAAAAAGTCAAAATATTGATGATGGAAGAAGTAAAAAGGAAAAGAAACCTGGGTTTTAAAGATCTTGCTACATGGCTAGACCAGCCTTGAAATCTCCTGCCTCCCGTGTTCTATTCTGAGAGGGAGTATGTACTAAGGTTACCCAAGCTACTCTTGCTCATGGCTTCTATTACTTATAAAAATGCAACGTAATTAAAACAATCTACCCTTTGAAAAACAATTCAAAATGAGATTGTTATCCCTCCCCTTATCCTGCATCTCTCACCCATAGGGTGGTTTCAGTACTCCCACTCTGAGTACGTTCTTTACAAAATATTTAAAAATGTAAGACACCCAGACCCATTTATCAGCAGTTTGGAGATCTTGCACATATATTCATTCCCACCCAGACTGCATTCAGCCTGGCTCTTCTGCCTTTTGGCAGAGGAAACAACATGGCCCTGGGCAGTCAGCTGCCTTTCTGGTGGCCTTATCCCCCAGTGGTGGTAAGGTCAGAAAAAGTGTCCAAGAAACTCCTGGGTTCTGCCATTGAGCTATCCTCCCTACTTATCATCGCAGGGCCTTATTCTTTTGCCTTTCTTTCCTGGGGAGAGGTCCCAGGGGTAAGACCTCTGCGCTGCTGCCTTTTAACTGAGACCAAGTTAGGCATGCTTAATGCCTAAACCAGAACCTTTATGCTGCAAACAGTACATCAGGTTCTTGTGACTGGAATACAAAGAATTCAGTGATTCCTTCAGATTGAAAGACAGCTGGAATTGTTTTCCCTTCTATAGGTCTGTTTGCACTGAGAGAAATGTTTGATTGTGTTACTCCTGAATGGCTGGTTTCCTGTTGTGATTTAGCTAATATTCAAGTTTCTTGTGACAGGGATAAATCACAGAGCTTATTCTATCCTGCAGCCAACACCTTTCACTAACAGCCCATTGGGAGGTGTGGGACTGTATGCTCATGTTGAGGGGCTGCGATGGAAAGGGACAGGTGCCTAAGAAATGCCCCCTTCCTGGCTTAGGGTTCTACAACTGAAGAGAGAGGGAGAGAAGGGGCAGGAGCTCAGGTGGAGGCATCACTAGGTATACTTGGCAGAGACCAGAGTTCAAAATGTACAGTGCATTCAAAAGAGAAGGAGAGGGTCGGCTCCATGCTGCAGTGGTAATGCACTGCTCGAGAGGCTGGTTCCCACCTGGCCACTGTGGTTCAAATCTCAGTCAGGCTCAGTCAGCCTGAAACAGGCTGGGCCTGCACGTGAATGCCCAAGATCCGAGTGGAGGATTAGAGGGAGGGGATCGTGGCATGACCAGACCCAGTGGAGGGTGCTCCTCCCTCCCACTCTCTCTTCTACTCTTATGTGTACGCTCACACTATCATGAGTAAACAACAAATTTAAAAGGAGAGAGAGAGAGAATTGAGTAGGGAGGCACACAGAGTAGTAAAGTGGAAAGATGAAATATTTCAGTCAGACAGACAGGAGGAAACTCTTCACTCTATCATTTATCAGCCATGTGATCTTAAATGATTGGCTTAAACTCTTCTGAATCTGAGATTCCTTATCTGTAAAATGGGGGATGCATATTGACCTGACTATAGTAGCTATAATGTAGAGTGAGTAGTTTACTGCAGTAAGGACTCCAGGTCCCAGCTAGGTGTGGAAATGGAAGAGCTAGGAGAGAAAGGAGGGGTGTCAGATCACAGCATGTGGCTGAGCTGGTCTTGGTGGGTTTTAATTGGGAAGCAGTTTAAAGAGATAGCTGACTGTCCTGTGGTCAGGCCAGATTCTCCTTAAAGCTGTGTTCTTCCCAGGATGCCACTTGATAACCTAGTGCCACTGCATGTTTATTTTATAAGAGGAGGCTGAAGTGTCAAGAACAAGACATAGACTAAGATGTCAGAAATGTCAAGAACAGACACAGAATGCACCCGACTTAGCTTAGTGTTTTGGCAAGGGCTGCCTTCTAGGACGTCACCCTGTCCCTTGCCTCTCTAGTGTGATCTTTGGATAGCACCCAGCTCACCCCTCAGCCCCTCTTCCTTACCCTTCATGCACCCTGGCTCTTTTCAAGGCTAAGGCAGATACCAATGCTCCCAATATGGTAACCCAATTTGGTGATTGGCAGCCCTCCTATCATCTCTCATATAACCTGGAACTTTTGGTTCCAGGACTCTGAAATCTTGGAAGCTTAGCATCTTGAACATTTTGTTGTGTCTCATAGGCCCATGAAAAAAACTGCATGGAAGTTTTCTTTACTTTGTGTCTTCTCTCTTATTGGGCAACTTAACCCATGTTCTTTATCAAACCCTCAGAGCACAACAATGGCACCTCGCTTATGTGCTTCATTCATTTGTTTAAGGGCCCTGTTACCACTGATCTCATCCTAATCAAAAGGCAAATACAGATTGGGAGGTGGCCTTCAAAAACTGCATGGAAAATATGTATTATGAAATAATTATGCTTGGATTTCAAAATCCATTTTTTGAAGTCCTCTCAAATATGGGAGTTTCATATGTTCTCAGATAAGAAGTTCCTGTTTACACAGACCAGTTCTTCAACTGGCAGTCAGGTGGGTACATTTTATCACCTTTGAGACCTTCACTGGCAAGACTCCCTTCAAAGGCTACTTCTGGGCTTGCCCCCAGGAGTGGGCAAAGGAGCCAGATCCTATATGGCTCACTGCAATGTGAATCCTGGCCTTGGCAATGTGAAAACACACTAGGCATATATGCATGTATGCCTCAAATCACAACAGGATGGAGAAATGCGGGAGAAAGGATTGTAGCATCACCATACCCTACTGGGGGTGCTTTGTCCCTTTCCCTTTCTCTGTCTCTCTGTCTCTCTGGCAAGCACATTCTCCCCTGTCAATAAAAATGGGAGAAAAAAAAAAAAAAGGCTACTTCTGCTACCAGATACAGTTTGTGTGAGGATAGTGACTCTTGGAAGTCATGGTATTCAGATGTATCTTCAGCCTTCAGTCTCATTGTGGGAGTTAAAATGTTTCCAACTTGTTGCCATTTATGCAGACCTTGTAATTTATTACTATAAAGCACTGTTTGTCAAGGATTGGGCTTTTTTCACTATTTTGAAAGCAGTTGAGGGTGCTTGCGAGCAGATTCCCGGACCTCACCCCAAATTTACACAATTGTGCTTTCCGTGGGTGGGCCCAGAATTTGCATGCTTTGAGTCTGGAGATGATTCTTATGTACCCAAGGTTTTAATAAGTGATGGATTTGTTTCCAGTCAAGAATAAGCCTTAAGGGAACCAGCAGTTAGTGTAATGGCTATGTCGCTGGACTCCCACGTAGTCGACTGTGGTTCGTGTCCCGGACCCGGTGGCTTAAAACTCACGCCGGGCGCGTGTGCGTGCGTGCCCAAGATCCCGAGAGGAGAATGGAGGAGAAGGGATTGCGGCGTGACCATCCCCCGTGGGGGGTGATTTCTCGCTTTCTGTCTCTATGTCTCTCTGTCTGTCTGGCGAGCGCACGCGCCCTACAGTGAAAATCTCTCAAAAAAAAAAAAAAAAAGAATAAGCCTTAATTCATACAACTGTATTTTATATTTTTTAAAGAATTATTTAATTTAACTTTATATATTTATTTACATTTGAACAGAGAGGGACTGAGACAGAGAAAGTGAGAAAGTGAGAAAGCAAGCTGCCAGGTCTGGAACTCGAACCATGTCAGCCATGTGGGAGTCCAGCGCCGTTAACCATCATGCCACCTGCTGGCCCCAACAACTGTATTTTGTTGAGAGCCCTCATTATGTAAATACCACTTCTTGGTTGAGTGTCAGGAGTCGGGCTAAGTCAGCTTGTGCCACAATTAAAGCCCCACTTTGACCAGTCTCCTAAATTTCTCATTCTTGCCCTCATTGGTTGTTGTGAAATCTCCCCAGTCTCAGGTATTTTGAGAGTCTGGCACATGTGCATCAAGATCCAGTCTGTCAGGCACAACTACCTCAGGTGTCTGTCACTATCTCCTGTCTGTATCTGGTGTCTCTTACCATTGTCCTTCCATGAAACAGCCCAAGAGACCCAGTGTACCCTGGGTTGTGCCCTGTGAAAACCCCGTGTGTATGTTAAAGCGTCATCTCTCGGTGCTGGACTCAGTGCTGAGGGGAGAATATTTTCACTGCCCATTTTGCACCTCATTCATCCCCAGGGTCCTAGAGTATTGTACATCCCCTGTGTTTTACAGATTTCCTCATAAAAACTGTTCTCTAGCATCTGCCTCAAATTTCTTTTCAGAGAGGTTCACAGCTAATCCAGGGTGGGGGTTGGATGGACATGCCCACAAGTGCCCTTACCATCTACCAATCTGTGCAAATAAATGCTCCAAAAAATCCCTAGCCATGAGATTTCTGAAGAGCCAGACTCTAGAGAGAGGGCCTTCTAGAATGTGGAATCTAGTATTTATTGTAAAAATGTAATTATAAGAATTCGTTCTTAGGACCAGCAGATGGTGTAATGGTTAAGTTGCTGGACTCCCACATGGCCAACTATGGTTCGAGTCCCAGACCTGGAGGTTTGAAACTCACATTGGTGCATGTGTGTACATGCCCAAAATCCCGAAAATTGAGAAGGGATTGTGGCATGGCCTTCTCCCAGGAGATGATTTCTCTCTTTCCATCTATTTCTATCTCTGGCAAGTGCATGTGCCCTATAGCAAAAATCCCTCCCTCTCTAAAAAAGCAAAACACAAAAAACAAACAAACAAAAAACATTCTTATAGCTAAATGCTTTATGGTATGTGTTTCTTACTCATAGGGTGTTTTTTAACTTGATGGCTTTTACACTTGGTTCCTGGAGTTCTGGGACAATTACCGAATTGATGGAAAGAATCACATTGTCAGAGATGAGACCAGGAGGCTGTCTGCTCTTATGGAATTGGCATCTGAGAGAGTATCTAGCAAACTCAGTGTGGTTGTTGGTGAGTCCAGGAAGGATCTGAATAGAGCTTATCACCCCTGGGAGCTTCAATTGTCTTTCCTATTGAATCTAAAAGGAGAGTTATGACTTTCTCTGAAAGTTTAGTCTTAATTCATCAATAGTAGGAGAGAAAGAGTGGAGTGACTCTAAAATGGACGTTACTAGGGTTTAATTTCAAAAGGCTCTAATGTAATAGCCAAAAGGGAACCAAATTGAGTATAATGTAGGCTCTCCCAATATGCACAGCATACATAGGAAATTGTATGAAAATGTTCCATGATGATTGGGCCCTTTAACCAGACTAAGAAATAGTGAGGGGTTGGAGTGGACCAAGGAGACAACCTGGGTGGATTTCCTTGGACAGAATTGATTGTCCTATTATGAGCTCTACTGCCCTCCAAGGGGAGGTGAGGGCTACCTCCACTTGAAACCTAGTAAGGGGGCTTCCATGGAACGCCATATAGAGGTTGGCATGTGCTTCTTGTGGTTGGGAATGAAAGAGATGGTGTCCACACTGAAAGACCTTGAGGTTGTTGTAGCAGGTCATGCTGGTATAGACTTACATGAATTTTCTTGGGCCAGGGGTAAAAAGCTGGCCTGGTCCTGAGTCCTAGTCAAGTGGGCTTTCACCAGATGAAGGGCACTCCAACAGTGAGAATATGTGTGGGTAAGGCCTCAGGAAAGGACAGCTGAAGGCAACTGAAAGTGCCAATAACACTCACATTATAGGATAGTAGGTGGATTTCAGGATAGCCCACCAAAGAAAGAGCCAGTTTGCAACATCTGCTAAACCAGAAGTGCAAATCTAGCTGAAGGAGGCACCAGTTTTGGGAGCCTATTTACTGTCCCCTACCAGGCTTCCTTCCCCAGTTCTAATCCAGGCAAGGTAGAGCAGGGGAAAAGAGAGAGAAGAAGCAAAAAGTGCCCCAGCAATTGGTATCTTTGTGAAAGAACTACAGTTCAGAACATGACTGTCTGTGCCACCAAAACTGGCCAGTTTGGGTAATAGTTGTAGACTTACATGTAAGTTCCTTGACTGTGTGAGTTCTACTGATATCACAGAAAGCATTCTTTATGTCTGTTATTGTGTATGTGTGCTTGTGCATGTGTGTTTAGACTTCCAAGCATTTCTATTCGTTGGACAATTTGTGTGTGTGTGTGTTTGTGTGTGTGTGTGTTTGTGGGTGGTGGTGTGTTTGTGGGTGGTGGTGGTCGTGGTGGTGGTGGATGGTTGAGCGTCAAGTCATAAATTAAGCTGGATTTGGGTGCTCTTGTAAATATGGTTATAATCTGTGTACCACCAATGTCAAATTCCTCTGGTGCCAACCTTGCTAAAACGGGGCTGTAGTGCCAGAGTTTTCTTCAGTGTTCCTGCTGCACTCAGTTTTCTGCTTTCCTTGTGTACCTTTTCCAGAGGGGATCTCTCCATGTTCTTGCACTACCCCCAGTAGTGGTAGACTACCATTGTTTTTCACGTGGTCAGGTTTTCTCCCTCTGTTATCCTGCTCTAGTCTTAGTTTTAGGTCTTATGGACCAGGGTTTTAGGATAGAGTCTCTGTTCTTCTCGTAGAAACCAAACTTTGTCTTGAATGGTTGGCAGATCTGGTGAGTGAAAAAGTTTCCTTCTCATCCGCCTGTGGCTGGACACCTTTAACTGTATTGGTCTAGTATTCTGGACCCAAGACTGTTTCCTACCCTTCCCTCAGAGGGAGAGGTTTTGTTTTTTTTTTTTTCTTTTACTCTTTCTCTGGCTTCACTTTTTCCTCAGAGGCAACTGAACTTGCCACCCCACACTTAAAGACATCAGGCTTTTGTTTTCTAGAGGAGGAAGTTGTGAGTAGGGTTTTAGTTTTATTCCTGTTAGAGTCACAGTGTCAGAGTTGGGGTGGGTATGCAGAGGTAAGGCTCTGTGACCTGTCTTTTGTCTCTTCTGCAAATCTCTTGTTCACATTTCCTAATTTGCTGTATCCAATGAGAACCAGGTGACAAGGAAACTTAGAAGGTGAAGTCCACAGGGATCAGACTCCCAGGACAAGAGCAGGGCAGAGAAGAGTGAGGATGAGAACTGGGAGTGGAGAAGTTGAAAACAACCAGTATAGCTATACATAGTTATACCACAATATTACGAAAGTCAAAACAAAATAAAGCAAAAAAGTCAAAAGGTAAGTGAGTGTTGGAAGGAATGAGCACATGGTTCTGGCTGGATTGGGGAAGACATAGAAATGGAAAGAACTTGGTGCGGTATGAAATAAAATAGAAGTCTAGGCTCTGGAAGCCTTGCTGAGAAAAATGAAATGGGAGTGAAAATTTGAGAGAGCAGGAAGGATCAAATATTATACTCAGGGAATATTGTAGTCTGTTTGTGTTGCTTAATAACTGAATACCTGGAAGTGGGTGATTTATAAAAATAAATGTTTATTTAGTTCATAATTTGGGAGGCCCAACAACAAGGAGAATGCCTGATGTGGGTTTTCTTTTTGCAGGGAGCTAACTCTGCAGAGTCCTGAGGTGGCTCAAGGTATCACACAGCTAGGGCAAGAGTGGGCATATCTGTGTTTGTGTCTTTCTCTTCTTATAAAGCTACCCAGAATCAATCATGTGGGCCCCATTCTGATGACTTCATCCAATCTCAAATACCTCCTAAATGTTCCACCTTTCAACACTGAAATTGGATTGTCTCCACTTCTCAATATGATTACAATGGCTCACCAGATTTCAATATGTGAATTTTGGGAGTACACACTCAAATCATAACAGGGAGAAAGACAAAATATAAGATTGTTGAGATGCTGTCAAAAATGAAAGCATGGCCAGAGAAGGTTGGATGGCTGAAGCAAGTTGTAAGAATCAAAGAATTTGCAAAGCCAGACTACTGGATGGGTAGTTTGCTTAGATCTTGATGGAATCAGGGATAATAATGGGACAGAATTAGAGAGCAGAACTTTGGCCTTGACATTGTCCTCAAGGAATGAGGGGATGGAATGAAGAGATCTGATGCCATTGTCAAGGAGAGGAGGAGGGAGGTATGGCCAGATGACTAGAGCTTGAAAAGAACTGTTTTTATGCTACTGTTACTGCTTCCTCTCTTAGTGTTCCTATTACTATGAGAGTTAGGTCAACTTTCTGATAATAGTATGGCTTTTGTGGGGAGCCAGGAAAATTTAGTGGGGAGCCAGGGGAATTTAATCTGCAACTCCTGGGTTGGTAGTTCAGTTTACTCTCATGCACTTCACACAATATGCTTCAGCCACATTGAACTTGCATTCCTTAAATGATGGTGGTTTGTTTCACATTTTTCGAAGGCCCTTGTGCTGACTTCCACCCCTTACATATGTGAGATAAGAAATGTGTATTTTTTAAGCTGCTAAATTTATGGTATTTTGTTATGCAGCAATAGAAGATGATGCACTGTGATACATTACAGATATTATCTCAGTTGATTTTCACACAGCCCTATGATTGATGATATTATTCTAGTGTTTATAAATGAGAATTCTGAGATTCAGAGAAGTTGAGAAAGTAGCCCAGAGTCACATAGCAGCTAATGGGCAGGTATTTGAAAATAGATTTCCAACTCTAGATGCCACAATATTAACCTGTTTTTGATGACTTTCCATATTCTTGGTTTTGAAAACATATTATTAACCTTTACAATTTTTTCTGTAAGTTTACAGTTTGCCCATGTGTGGATAAGAGTATATATTTCTGAAAATTCTTGCCAGTATAGATTATTTGTATTAAAAGTGATAAGCTGACAAGCACTATAATTAAAATAAAAATTTCTGAAATTTGTTTTTCTTTGGACATGTCCTCAGATTTTTGTTTTTCTGGTTATAATTCCTCTTTTGTGAGTGGTTCATTTATAGACAGTACTTTTTTGTTGTATTATGATAAAAGAAGGGAACTAATGAGGGAAACATCTCTAATTTTCATCTTTTCAAGTAAGAAAATGAATTTTAGGTTAAATTAAATTCAATGAAATGACATAGAACTGACATGGAATAGCATTTTAATGAAATGAAATGCAAGCCTAAAGTGCCTGTTCATTTCTGGACTACATTCCAATTATACAGTCCATGGCTACCAAAGTACCTAAGAAAAACTCATTCCTTTCTCAGTGAGGAAAATATTCATACCTCTATGAGTTCTAATTAAAAACACATTAATGTGTGTTTTCTGTGCTTTTGGGTGAATGAAGTCAAGAGCTCTACAATTAATTTTCCCCACTGTACCTTTCTTTTTGAATTATGATTTTAATTGATATATAATAGTTCTATATATTTGTGGGGTACAGTGTGCTTTTTCAATATATATACAATATGTAATGATCAAATTATTGTCTTTCTAAAAAACGATACCACATAAATTGTGCCTCACCCAGTAACAGTCTGAATATGCAAATAAAATAGTTTGGTAGCAATTAAGTTAAGCCAACATTTTCTGATAGATTTAAATGTGTCCATTCCCTTGAGAGAACCCTATGGAGTTATGAAGTTTTGCAAATTTATTCAAGGGAGAGATGCAGAATGACCAATTTCTGTGGAATTCTTTCGTGGCCTTATTACTAAGGGTAGATACTTCCACTTTCTGAATGGAAACAAAGAATTATTTTAGTTAATGAAATCACAATTTCAGAGGCTTCTCAGTGAGAATGGAAATAGCTTGCTTATAAAGATATTCATTTTTATGGTGCTGTGGTTGCTGCTGAATTTAATGGGAAAAACAATTAGGACTATAATATGCAGATTTCTCTAAACCCTTTTAAATAAAGCATTAAATCACTAGTGAGTTAATTAATGAAATTGATTACAATATTTTTGAAATCATAAATCTAGGACATGTAATTATACTATGAACAGGTTTATAAAAATAAACATTACCCCCACCAGCCTGTAGAGTGTTTCATGATGGAGCTACTTTTCTACCTCCCTAGTTCCTTCTACATACTGGCCATTATGATGATGGTGAAGAAAAGAAGATGAAGCTGCTGCTGGTGATCATTAATGATAGGTAGACTTATTAAGGACTTACCATGTGCCAAGAATATTTCATCTTTTTAAAAAATTCATGATGGGAGATATACATGTGCATATGAGAGAAAGAAAAAGAAAGGAGTGCTCTCCATAGGGTCTGGCTGGACATGTCATGATCTTCTTCCTCTAGCCTCCAGTCTATGGTATCTTGGAAATTTGTGTATGTGCCTGGTGTAGTTTAGGCTGACCAGGCCAGGGATTTAAACTGGAGTCACCTTATGGGATCTGACTTCTCTTGTGCAGTGTATTAACTCTGTACATTGAAGCAGATCCTACCTCATGTGACCTTTACCACAACCGTATGAGTTATGGTGAAGGGCTGTCATCACCCCCATTTTACAAATAAGGAAATTAAGACTCAGAAAGTCTAGCTTGTTCAAGATCACATGACTGGGTGAGTGGAAGACAGGATTCAGATTCAGATATGCTTGACTCTAAAGACCACTAGCTTTGCTTGACCAAGTCATGCCCATTTCACAAGCTTGAATTTGTTTGTGAGCCACACACAGGGCTAAATCTTACATCCTGACTCTAATAGACTAGAGCAAGACAGGATC
>NW_006159625.1:4261872-4285856 GCF_000334495.1 Tupaia belangeri chinensis
AAGACAGGATCAGCAGGAACAATCTTTTTATTTTCCTCTGTCTTTCCAGAATTAACTTTCAGGCATTTCTCTAACACCTGAAGATACAGAGGTGTCTGCAATAGGCTGTTGAAACTATATAATTCCACTGAAATTCTTATGAATTGGAGATACCTTGTTTTTATCCCAAGTGCGTTTGTATTATTGATCCTACAGTTTACTTTTCATAACTCTTATGTTCCTTTTACTTAGAAAGATGGTAAACCTAGCTATTTACCACAGAACTCCACATCTCCCAACAATTATAAATAGGGTCACTTTTGCATGGAATTTTTGAATCATGCAGAATGCACTTGCAGAGGCCTGTAGGGGAACTGTCTGTGGTGGTTGCTTGTAGAATGCACAAGTCATATTAAGGCCTTACAGTGAGACATGGCGATGGAGTTGTAGGTAGATCTCTCTCTTCTTCTCTCTCTATTCCTCCCTCCCTTCATATATTTGTGAATTAGATAGATATTAAAGAAAAAGTATCAGTATATATCTCATTTACCCCCTATATTTTGAGATTCTAATTTTTTGATGATTATAAATAACTGTATGTTTATTGCATGAACTGAACAATAAAACAATGCCCTTTTATAAGAAAAACCATAGGATATCTATCACATATCGAAATTATTTGATGTCTTTAGATTGGATGTGTTTTAGTATTAATTTTTAAATCTTAAAAATATAGAAAGGTGGGAACCAGCAGTTAGCGTAATGGCTATGTCAGGTGGACTCCCACATAGTAGACTGCAGTTCGCATCCCAGACCCGGTGGCTTAAAACTCATGCTGGGTGCATGTGCGTGCGTGCCCAAGATTCCAAGAGGAGAATGGAGGAGAAGGGATTGCGGCGTGACCATCCCCCCCTGGGGGGTGATTTCTCGCTTTCTGTCTCTCTGTCTCTCTCTGTCTGTCTGGCAAGCGCACGCTCCCTATAGTGAAAATCTCTCTCAAAAAAAATATATATGTATATAGAAAGGTAAAAAGCACTATAGTTAAAAACATACTTTCATTGAATTTCTGAGGATAAGCATCACTTTTTTTTAAAAAAAGAATTATTTTATTTAACTTTATTTATTATTATTATCATTATTATTTTCCTGTTTGATCAGAGAGAGACAGAGAGAGAGAGAGAGGAAGTGAGAAAGCAAGCCACCAGGTCCGAGACTTGAACCGCGGTCAGCCATGTGGGAGTCCAGTGCCTTTAACCACCATGCCACTTGCCAGCCCCGAAGCATCACTTTTTAAGGAGCAAAAGAAACCATGTCATTGTGATTGACTATGTTATTCTTCATTGTAAATTTGGTTCTCCTCTCTGGATATGTCTGTCTATGGGAAGATAATATATTTCTGTTTTGTTAAACTCAGAAGTGGCCATGTGACTTGTTTTGGCCAATCAAATGTGGACCACTGCTGTGAAAAGCCAGTGTGGTTCACACTGCCACAATGCCTGATAGTTTCTTTCTTTTTTTTTTTTTCTTTTTGAAGAGGTTTTTGCTATAGAGTGTGTGCGCTCAGCAGACAGAGACAGACAGAGAGACAGAAAGCAAGAAATCACCTGCTAGAGAAGATGGCCATATTGCAATCCCTTCTCCTCCATTCTCCTCTCAGGATCTTGGGCATGCACACACACGCACCCAGCGTGAGTTTAAGCCACTGGATCCGGGACTTGAACCACGGTGGACTACATGGGAATCCAGTGACATAGCCATTACACCAACTTCTGGTCCCTATGCCTGGTAGTTTTTGACTGAGGCTGCTGCATTAGCCTGAATTCCAAAGTGAACATTAATTGGATCAGAGCAGCAGTAGACTCTCATGGATAAGCAGAATGACAGAGAAACAAACATTTGCTCTCATAAGCCACTGAGTATTTGCAGCCATTTATTGCCTTAGTATAACCTAATCTACCCTGCCTGACTGATACACTTATCTGCTGCCATATAAACTTTGTAAAGGAGGAGTCACAAAATAAATTTCTAGTGGCAGTACACAGTAGACTACAAGTTTATTATAACAAAACTCTCACTTTTCTCCTTTTTTTTTTTTTTAGCTTGCTGGCTAGAACTAATTTCTCTTTCCCATGCTAGGCTATTCCAGATAGCACTTCAGACCCATTTCTCTGTCAGGAAGATCCTTGTAGGTGTCTAACATGTCAGGAAAGGTCTGGTGGAGGCAGCTGTGGGAATTGCAGTCACTATGTACAATATTTCCCTTTAAAAAACAACAAAGCTGCCTAAAATAAAAATGAAAGTCTAATTGCACCCAGTACTAACCTAAAATTAAGTAATTCCTTGTTTTCTTTTCTATTGTGTTTATTTTGTTAGAATGAATGGAAGCTTTACATCTTATATTGGGTTCTTCTAGAAACAGATTCTAAAACATAAGTTCTATGCAGAAGGAATTTTTCTTTCTTTTTTCTTTATTTCTTCCTTTTTTTTTTTTTTTCTTTGATGGGGAGAAGTGCTCCGGGGACATAAGCCTGCAAGTAATGAGGAAGCAGGACTGGTTAGAGTGAGAAGCTAAGCAGCAATGGGGTTGCAACTGAGGCTTCAGTTCCCCCTATGAGGTGCCCTGGAAATGGGAAAGCCCTATAGTCATCTCACCTGAGGCAAGGGGTCTGGCCTCCATCAGCCTGCACCAGTTAGTCATGGCTGTGGGCTGCCCTCTGGGAAAGGGAATAACTTTGAGCATGGCACGACTTTGTGGATGAGGACAGTGTCCAGTGAGGACTGTAGCTCTCAGCTATCAGTAGCTGATAGTATCAGCATCCAAGAGTAAGTGCATTGGCCCTGGTGAGTTCCATGGAATCCATTGCAGCATACCCCTGCGCCATTCAGGCTGACTTTATTGTTACTGTAATTTCACCTTCCCAGAAACAGACTTCAGAGGATTCTTGTTGGTCTTACATATTGGGGAGTGAGGTTAAATGAGAACATTCCTACTTCCATTCCTTCGTCCCTGAACACAGTGTATTCTACATATTGGGGACATAGCTCCATATAATGGTCATTGATTTAGTTTGGCACCCACTTTTTAGTTTATTATTTCTTACTAGGCAGCTGAACTCTGCCTTTAGCAGGCCATCTCTTGTTATCATGTCTGTGACTTCTCGTGGTGCTCAATGTGTGATAGGACCAAGGGATACCATGGTCATATTCCTGTGGCTCCTTCTTTCCTTCCTGGAGAGTGAATCCCTCATTCTGAGGCAAGGTTATATGGTAATTGATGTAGAAGCAACAAACACTGTTAAGTCCTTGTGTCATGATGCTGGGCCAAAGCTGTACAAGAAGGAAAGGCCAACTTATGTCCAAAATTTGTATTTGTCTTAGTCAAAATAAATGGTTGCTCCTTTCAGGGTGGAAATACTCAGCTGCTTTTGTTCAGGGATGGCATCATATTAAGAGAATTAGCTATGTTGCTGGCAGATAGGACACCATCAGTGACAGTAGTTGGACTGGCTTGGTGAGTGGAAGTTCTGATTAGTATGACATTATCGATATAGTGGACCAAACTGATATTTGGCAGTGTCCAGGCAATCTAGGTACCTTCAGACTATGCTGTGCTAGAAGGTGAGAGAGTTCACATAGCCCTGTGTCAAGACTATAACTATGTAGGATTTTTGGTCTTCCTGCTAGTAGTGTGATCTACTTCAAACCCTCCTTTGTGGTAGGAATGAACAAGAATAAAACTGTCAGGTCAACAACCACATACTATGGACTAGAGGCCGTCTTAACCTGCCCTAACAGATACCATGTTTGACATAGCAACTGTAACTGAGGGTGCTGCTTGGCTGAGTTTATAGTCGTCTATTGTCATCCACCATGTTCCACCTGGGTTTTGTAGAGGCCAGACTAGTGAGTTAAAGGAAAATGTCACAGGGACTACCACTGCTGCATTTTTTTTTTAACAATCTATTTTTATTTATTAATTTAATTTTTTTGAGAGATGTTTGCTATAGGGCACATGCACTTACTGGAGAGACAGAGAGATAGAAAATGAGAAATCACCCCCCAGGTGGGATGGCCATGCCACAATTCCTTCTCCTCCATTCTCCTCTCAGGTTTTTGGGCACGTATGCACATGTACCCAGCGTGAGCTTCAAGCCTCCAGGTCTGGGATTTGAACTGTGGTCAACCATGTGGGAGTCCAGCGGTGTAACCATTGCACTATTTAGGTTTTTGCCATAGAGTGTGTGCACTTGACAGAGTGAAAGACAGAGAGGACAGAGAGAGGGAAAGTGAGAAATCACCCCCTAAGAAGAATGGCCATACCACAATGCCTTCTTCACTCCTCTCAGGATCTTGGGCAGGCATGCACACGTGCGTGGCATAGTTTTCAAGCATTGATTTGTGGCATTTCCCCATGAAGTCATCCTACTTCTTATATATTCACTTGGTCAGGAGTTTAGGGCAGTTTCAGAGACTTCTAGTTGGCCTTCTCCCCTACAGTAACTTACCTGGCAGGTCAAGGAAACAATGTAAGCCTTCTATTCTACCAGTCACAGAGTTTGTGCATTCTAATTAGACACACACCATGGAACACTGAGTAGCCCTCTGAACTCAATGGGCCCACTGTGAGTCAGACTTGGGCTAGAACTTCACTTATTATCTGATCTCCAGGGCCCCCACTCTAACAGGGAGCCATTAGGGTGCTTTGGGTTTCTGAGTATCAGTTTCAATATGCAAATTCTTGAAAGGTCTAGGTATTCTCCTTTTTCCAATGCATAGCTATCTAAGTAAATAGAAGTAGATTTCTCCGAGGAAGAATCTAGGGAATTACTACTGAATGTACTTGTTGCAGTGTTGCAAGGTCATATTCTCTAGGTCACAGAGATTATGTCAGGAATGAGCCAATGACATGTAATGATACAGTCAGCAGAAATCCTGAGAAAGGTGCTGATTCTCTTTTCTTGCTGGATACAGAGAGAGGGCATAGTTCCTTGATCTGCTGGAGCCGTCTATGATCACACAGAGCCAGATGTTGGAACCAATGCTGGAAAAAAAAGAGAGAATGGCAGGAGTGGGGATCATATCTGGTATTTGAGTCCTAAATCAAGTTGCACCTGAGGCCACACTGAAGTGAGCCCCTACATTCTTATTTTTATCTTCAACTAGTTTGAGCAGTGTTTACTGTTATAACTGTCACATTGAGGGAAGCAGCATTTGTGGGTAGCTTTTTCTTGTTAACCCAGGGCAATAGCTAGGTCATAGATGAGATCATATAGCAGAATAGCCAACGGATCATTTCAAACTCTCTCTTTCTCTACCAGGGCATGTGTGTGTGTGTACATACAAGTGTGAAAAGCTTAAAAACTGCCGCAGGTGATTCTGATGCAATTCAGCCCAACCACTGCGTATTTTGCACTAAGAGTAGAATAAATTCCATTGTCCCTACCCTTACCCTGAACATAACTTTTCGTTAATTCTATAGGACCAGTGTAATTGAGGCCCTAACAAAGGACTCTGCTTGATAACTTTATTCAAAATATTGGACATGCAACCCCTCATAGGCCTTTTGTGATGCTAGTTCTCTCACATTGTTGGCTTTCCTTTCTTTAGGAGAACTACCCAATCATCTCTTACTTCCCTTTTATCCCTCATCATTCCTTTTCCATTATTCAGGTTGATCTTTTAGGTTCTGTGAACTCATCTATTCACAGAACTAAGGAATTCAAGGTGTGAATTCACAATACAATTCCCACTGACAAGAACTGATTACAAAGATGTGGAGACATAAAAGAATAGATATTTAAAGCAGTGAGTGGGAAGTAAATACTAGGAAACAGGGCCTTTGAAGCCTGGAGTTTTGGCCCTTCCCACTCTCTCCCACAGTGTTGCCACACCAATTCTCTCTCCTTTTCTTTCTCTCTACCAAACAGAAAAATTTAGTTAAGATTTTGTAAGGTCATTTCTCATGATGGGAAGTCAGTTCCTCCTGAACTTGGAGGTTCATCAGAACTAAACAGTTTATAGAAAAAGATGATGGGGCATGCTCTTATACTGTATTTTTGTACAACTAAAATAAAAGGGGGAATGAATCAAAAAACAAAATCATGAGCACAGCATCCTTAATTGAAATGCACAATTAAGTAATTAGGCAAGCTCTCTATAAAAAGCTTCTTCTAGCTGCCTCCCACAGGGTAATGCTTGCTGACTGAAGAAAGGGAAAGGAAGGCACTGAGCAAGAATAGAGAAAAGTGATTACAGACAGTCATTTCTCAGCATCTCTGGAGAGAAAAGTCTGAAGCTTCAGAATGTACCGTTTTTGGTATCAGAGGAAGACTTCTGAATATTTAGGTAGCCTAGCATTAGACATGGCCCTATCTGTAAAGATGGCATTAGGTTTTGTTTGTAATTAAATTTTATTTATTGCTATTATTTTTTAAAAGTTTACTATAGAGCACATGTGCTCACTAGAGAGAGAGAGAGAGGAGAAAGTGAGAAAGCAAGTCACCAGGTCCAGAACTTGAACTGCAGTCAGTCATGTGGGAGTGCATTGCCTTAACCACCATGCCACCTGTTGGTCCCATCATCAGATTTCTTAGAGGATGATTTACTTGGCAGGCTTTGCTAAAGTTCTTTTAACCCTAGGAGCTGCTAGGAGGGCCATGGTATGCTGTGAATACTTAGGTGGAAGAGAGTTCTTTCTGTCAAGCTACATTCTGGGTTGTTTGGACTTTCCTTAGAGTCCCTCAGAGACTGAAAAACACATATAGTGCAATAAGAACATATAATGGGGAATATGGAACACTACTTTAAATAATAAAAATTACAAAAGGTAAAATTTTCTTAACTAGGTCATTTGACTAGAGTTAGAGTAACTGATACTTCTTGGCTCAATCTTCTCTGCCATATCACCAACAGGTCAGCAGTCTCTTCAACAGCCAACATAGGCACAAGCCATTGGCAAAAGGATGGGTCTGCTTTTCTTTCTGAGATAGGACCATTGGTAGAATCTTCTCCTTAATTACGGTGAATGCTTGAGAGTATGGGAGGCTAGCAGCCAGTTTATCCCAACTGTGCATATCTTGGGAAAGATCATCTAGAAGTATTCAATCCTTGTAGTATGCAGGTTATAGATTTTCTTTAATTTAAAGTTTGCTTAAGGTTTGTAGGCACTTGCCAGAGAGAGACAGAGAGACAGAAAGAAAAGGAAAATGGGAAGAAGCACTCCCAATGGGGAGTAGTCATACCACAATCACTTCTTTTCCATATTTCTATCCTGGTGGAACTTGGGGCATGCATACACAACTGGAGAAATTAGGGGCAGGCACACATATGTATCCAATGTGTTTTTCAAGGCACTGGAACTGGGATTCAAACCATGGATAGTAAGGTAGGATCTAACTCTGGTAACCACTAGGCTATAAGATTGGCCCAGATTTTGTAACCTGGGACTGGCCCAGGTTTTGGTAAAAAAAAAAAAAAAAAAAAAAAAAAAAAATTAGCTAGAGAGTTTTTTTTTTTTTTTAAAATTATAAGATGCATGTGCTTGTCAGAGAGACAGAGGTAGAAAGTGAGAAATCACTCCCCAGGGGGATGGCCCCACCACAATCCCTTCTCCTCCCTTCCCCTCTCAGGATTTTGGACATGCACACACCCATATCTGGTGTGCATTTGAAGCCTCCAGGTACTGGATTTGAACCACAGTTGGCCATGTGGGAGTCCAACACTTTAACCTATGCCTCCTGCTGGCAGCCAGTTTTGGTAAAAATTTATATCATATTGCTTTTAGCTTGCGATATCAAGTACCAAAAGGTTAATCCCTCAAAAGTGAAATTATATTTCACTCTTTTATTCTTTTTTTTTATTTTTAGTTTTGTCAGAGGGCAAATGTGTTTGCTGGAGAGAGACAGAATGAGAGTAAAAAAAGTAAAAGTAAGAAAACACCCCCCATGGAAAATGGTCATGCCACAATCCCTACCATTTCCCTCCTTTCCAGGATTTTGGGCATGCATTCATATGTATCAGATGTGATCTTCAAGCCACCAGGTCCAGGATTCGAATCACACAGTCTTTCATGTAGAACTCAGCCATGGTAACCACCATGCCACAGGCTGACCCTATTAATTATTTTGAATCTTGAATGATTTTATTTTTTCTTGTGTTATATTTACTTTCTCATTTTCTACAGTGAATACATATTAAATGCATTTTTACTTATGCATTATACTTATTTATTTCTCACATAATATCAATTCCATGCCATAAAATTTGCTCTTTTAAAATGTACAGCAGTTTTTAACATATTCACTATCTAATTCCAGGACATTTTTATCACTCTCCTCTTATACCCATTAGCAGTTATTTCTGAGTCTCCCTTAGCCTCCGGCCTACTTACCTGCCATGAATGACACCATGGTCAACTAGCTAAAGCCATCCCCACTATCTCAGACTGTCTTGATCACTGCTTTCACTCTGTTGTCCATTATAGTAACCATGTCTAGTGATTAAGTGCAATCATTTGGCTGCCATGTTCGCCATCACTCTGAAGCAGCTTGCTTGATAAAATTTAGAAGATTCAATCAGCTAGTGGCAATACCTTGCAGAGCTGGGTCAGTGTTTTCCAGGTTGTTGCATGTGCTCTGAATCAACATCTAATATATAGTGTTGCTTCTCCCATAGCCAGAATTTATGAATCCAGTAGTAAAAGGGTAGAAATGAGAGTGGCTTGTGATTTATTGTCAAAACTTTTGCTTCCTGTTTTCACATCCGTAGGCTTTTCTGAGCTAAAGATTTTAATTCCAAATGGAAGAATGCTTCTACTAAGAGATACAACAATGAATTAAAGTTGAGACTGCCACATGGTCATTTTGGATTCCTCATGCCTCTGAATTAGATAGTAAAGGAGTTGCTGTACTTGCTAGGGGGTTGATCTTGACTACCAAGAGAAAATTGGGCTCTTCCCCACAGTGGCGGTAAGAAGAGAATGTGTGGGAGAGTATATCTGGAGTGTAAGAAATTTCTTAGAATATCTCTTAGTACTACTATACCTTGCAATTAAAGTCAATAGAAAGCTACAATAGCTCAAGTCAGGCAGGCCTACTATTGTCCCAGATCCTTTAGGAATGAAGACTTGAGTCACCCCACCAGTAGGGGCCTGTAGTGCCTGCTAAAGGCAGAGGAAATATGGAATGATCAGTGAAAGAACTTAGTTATAAGTACAATGATCAGGTATTGATGAGGTACTTATGCAGAAATGAGGACTGTAGTTGTGAGTATTCCTTAGTTTTTTATGAATATGTTTATATGTGTATAATTATATATTTATGTGTGCATATATATGTATATAAAGCAAATATTTTCATTTTTTTTCCTACTCTTATCCCCTTATCATCTAACATAATATATATTAGTAACAATTAACTTTGTATCAGAGTTAAGGATATCAAAAGAGAAGAGTGGACATCACTGAAGAACTTTTCATTCTCTTCTGGGGAAAGGGTTAGCTTCGCTTCAGTGGTACAAAGGATAGTTGTATCATGGTAATTAGAAGCATATCTTTGTTGTTATGTTTATTTGGAGGTTAAATATGATTCAAGGAAAACTTTCCAAACCTAGAGAGGCACTCAAAGATCCAGTTCCAAGAAATACAAAGGACTCCCAATAGAATCAACCCAAGAAGATCTTCTCCAAGACACATTATAGCCAAACTGACCAAAACCAAAAAGACAAGATACTAAGATTGGCAAGAGAGAAACAGCAAGTTAACCTACAAAGGATATCCCATCAGGCTAACAGCAGACCTCTCATCAGAAACAATGTGAGCAAGGAAAGAATGGGAAAATATATTCAAAGTGTTAAAGGAAAAGCAATTTCAACCGAGAATACTGTACCTGGCAAGATTATCCTTCACGTGGGAAGAAAAGGCAAGAACATTCTCAGATAAACAAAACCTGAAAGAATTTACCAGCACCAGACCAGATCTCCAAGAAGTTCTCGAGGGAGTGCTATGTCAGGAAAATTAAATGTAGTCACACAGAAATAAGAGTTTAAAAACTAAGAAAATGGCCAACTTAATCGTAGGGACAAGTCTGGAGTTGAATATTATATCCCAGAATTCAATCGGGAAGATCGAACCACAACAGAAGATAGATGAAGTACATGAGACTGAACTGGCGAAATAGCATTCTGTGACTTTTGACTAAAATATTGCTACTTTTCTTCTAGGCTTTGTTGTCTGGTTTTAAGAGTTTTTGTCCTGTCCTGAGCTGTCAGTAGGTTCATGTACCTACTATTTGAACAGAATACAAACCTGTTTCCAGGCTTCAAGTTTTAAGCAAACTTCCTTACCAATTCAAAACTGCTTTTCTTGAAAATACCAGCTGAACTTGTTATTGAAAGTAGTTAGATTATTTAAGAAATTGTGTGATCAATAAAATGTGGGGGGAAAAGGAATGGAAGACAACTGTAGACACCAGAGATAGTGTGAGAAGAGGGTGGGAAAGGGCAGAGGGTTAGACATAGGGGTAAATATAAATAAATAAATAAATAAATAAATAAATAAATAAATAAATAAATGTGTGTGTGTATATGTGTGTGTGTGTGTGTATGTGTGTGTGTGTGTGTGTATGTGTGAGAAACAAAAACAAAAAACTGTAGCACATATACTCTATGGAATACTACTCAGCCATAAAAAACAACAAGACACTGGCTTTTGACAAAAAGTCAATGAATATGGAAGATTTACTGCTGAGTGAAGTAAGCCAGGCTATGAAGGAGAGACATTGTGTGTCCCCACTTAATATAAACTAAATTTCCACACTCTATGACTGAAACTGAATGACTAAATGATATAGAAACACAGTAAATGGTTGTGAATACCAGATATAGTGTGGGAAGAGAGTGAGTGAAGGAATACAGTTTGAGGAAGAACATTAAGGAGAAAAATGGAGAGGCAAAGAATTAATGGGACAAAAAAATGGAGTACTATCTGTTGAAGATAACTTTATAGTATTATCAACTGGACTGGGGAGAAATGTAAACATGCTGGAATATTCACTTTGCAAACTAAATGATGTGTTTGAATGTATAAAAGTACCTGAGATAAAATAAGATAAATAAAAAAAAATATGGTTCAAGGAGATGTATATGAGATCCAAGTTGACTAGAAGTGAACTGAGATGGCATGTCAGCTTCCACTGGACTAAACTCTTCAGTTACTTAACCAAACACATTTATTGTTGTAAAGGTATTTCTTCAGATATGATTAAAACTCATAATTAACCCCAGCCTCTCTGGTGTTTTGGCAGTATGACAGGGAACAGAGCTGGATGTCACATGGTGTTTTATGGTTGAATCCCCATACCTGTTGGCCCGAAACATACTGGGCACACATGACAGTACCCAAGACAGGAGGAAGGGAATCATGTTGTAACAAGAACCTGTGGAGGGTGCCCCTCTCTTCCTTTCCTTCCCTCCCTTACATACATGTGCTTTGTCATGAATAATGGAAAACAATAATAATCAGTTGAGTTTAATAAGGGAAATTTTTCTAGATAATCTCAGTGGACCTGATAGGATCTTGGGCATATATGCACTTGCCTGGCTTCGCATGTCTTTTTTAAAAAAAATTATTTTATTTAACTTTATTTATCATTTATCTACTTTTTAATTATTTTAATTTGACCAGAGAAAGAGAGAGAGAGAGAGAAAGAAAGCCACCAGGTCCGGGACTTGAACTGTGGTCAGCCACGTGGGAGTCCAGTGCCCTTAACCATCACATCACCTGCTGGCCCCACTGGCTTTACATGTTTTAAAAGAACATTTTAAGACAAATGACAAAAATAGTTAAAAATAAGTATTTTTTATAAAAATAAGTGAGAAGTCAGTGATTTCATAAAATTACCTAAAGCCCAATTCCATTTAGAAGATGTCTCACTGAACTCCATCAAATGTTTATAAAAGTTAATTGTCTGAAACTACAACATAACCTTTAGTCTTTCTCATAGAACTGGACAAAAATATTAATTTGTAATCCATTGTGTTCTTTTTGTTTCTCAAATGCTTATTAAGCCTGGGGGCCCTGTCTTACTCTTCCTTTTTTTCTGTTTGCTGTGAACAATGTACTTGGGGCTAAATACATTGTAGGTTTCAGTCTATGTTTCTTAATAATCACACACACACACACACACACACACACACACACACATGTTCTAATTTCCCTTCAATTACTTTTTTTCTAGTGATTTGTCAGAGTGTCCACTTCAGTCTTTCCAAACTAGGAGATCAAGCACTTTTATTTTAAAATATACAAAACATTAAATCATTATATCTACATTTCTTTCCTTTACTAACAATAATATATAGACTGCATTTATTTTTAAATAGTTCAAATAGCTATATACTTTCTGTTTTGCACTTTGCCCTTTTCTTAATAATATTTCAAACTCACATAGCCTTGAACATGATCATAATTTGAATTCAACATAATCCATAAACTTATCTTTTTAATGAGTAGAGAGCAGTTCATCATGTAAATATGCCACAATTTGCTCATCCATAGCTCTATTTTTGGACAATTGGGTTGTTTCCAGTTTCTTTTTATTATAAATAATGTAACTGTGAAGGCTTGTTTAGACCAATGACTTCTAAAGTTTTCTCTTTGGGGTCATTTCCTTAGGTCAATATCTCTAAAGATAATTGCAAAAGCACACGAACATTTTGTTACCTATCGCCAGATTGCTTTCTAGAAAGGATGAAACAATTTATAACATCATCAATATATTTCCTTGAAGCCACATTCACACTGGATTTTTAACATTATTATTATTATTATTATTATTTATAAGGTATAAATGGCATCAAAATTGCTTTAAGTATGAATTTCCTTAATTGGTAGCAAGCATGAGCTTTTATCTATCTCATGACACATTGGGTATTAATCTCCGAAATGTTCATCCTTATGAACTCTGAATATTTAATTTTTACATGTATTAATTTCTTCTATATGATAAGAAAGGTTTTCTTTTTTCTTTTTTCTAAAGAATTTTAATGTATTATGGTAGGAAGAAAAATGTCCACCCAAAGATGTCCACAGTTTGATCTTCAGGAGCCGCAATAGGTTACCTTACATGGTAAAAAGGACTTTGGTGATGACTAAGGGTACAGGGGAAATTACCTGGATTATCTAGGACGAGCCCAATCTACTTGCACAAGTCTTTTTTTTTTTTATTTTTTTTTTTTTTTTTTTTTGGAGAGATTTTTTTGCTATGGGGCGTGTGCACTCGCCAGACAGACAGAGACAGAGAGACAGAAAGCGAGAAATCACCTCCCAGAGGGGATGGCCATGCCACAATCCCTTCTCCTCCATTCTCCTCTTGGGATCTTGGGCACGCACACACATGTGCCCTGCGTGAGTTTTAAGCCACCGGGTAGGGACGCGAACCAGAGTCGACTATGTGGGAGTCCAGCGACATAGCCATTACCCTAACTGCTGGTTCCCATACTTGCACAAGTCTTTAAAAGCAAAGAACCTTTCTAGTCTGGAGAGAAAAGTCATGACTAAAGCAGGTGCAAAAAGATGTAATGTTGCTAGCTTTGAGACAGAAAGAGAGAGCCATGAACCTAGGGATGTAGTCAGCCTCTAGAAGGTGGAAAAGGCAAGGGAATGGATTCACCTTAGAGTCTCCAGAAAGAAATGCAGCCCTTCTGATGCCTTGATTTTAGTTTAGCATGGCCTGTGTTAGGCTTCTGACCTACAGATTTATAAAATTAAAAGTTTGTATTGTTTTAAGCAATTATGTTTATGGCAGTTTGTTATAGCAGCAATAGAAAACTAATATGTTTAGATAATACGTTCAAGAAGTTTTGCTGTGAAAGGGAGGAATGAAAAGGAATGCAATTTAAGGTATTTACAATACATTTTTTCTTGATACTTTCAGACTTCCAAATCTACCACATCTCCTGTTTAGATTGCTTACTCCCATTTCTCAATGAAAAAACTTGGAAGTGTGCCTTTATTTATTTATTTTTTTTTGGAGAGGATTTTGCTATAGGGCGCGTGTGCTCGCCAGACAGACAGCGAGAGACAGAGAGACAGAAAGCGAGAAATCACCCCCCAGGGGGGATGGTCACGCCGCAATCCCTTCTCCTCCATTCTCCTCTTGGGATCTTGGGCACGTACGCACATGTGCCCGGCGTGGGTTGTAAGCCACCAGGTCCAGGACGCGAACCGTGGTCGACTATGTGGGAGTCCAGCGACATAGCCATTACGTTAACTGCTGGTTCCCCCTTTTTTTATTTTTTACTTTTTTAAAAAGCATTATTTATTTAATTTTATTTATTTATTTATCCATTTTAATTTGACCGGAGAGCAATACACAGAAAGAGAGCAAGAGGGAGGGAAAGTGAGAAAGCAAGCCTCCAGGTCCGGGACACAAACCATAGTCGGCCATGTGGGAATGTCCAGCACCTCAACCACCATGCCACCTGCTGGTCCCCGGAAGTGTGTCTTTTATCTCCATGTCTCCAGGTTTTAGTCTGGTGCTTAAACACAAAGGTGTTTAAAATGTTAAAGAAAATAAATAAGTGAGGATGTTTCAAGATAAACTCCTCTGTCTTTCCCCAGGTGGCAGCATTCGTACAACTTAATGAAGGGGATGCACTTTTTTTTTTTTTTTTTGGGGGGGTTTCTTCTATAGCGTGCATGCGCTCGCCAGACAGACAAGAGAGACAGAGAGACAGAAAGTGAGAAATCACCCCCAAGGGGATGGCCATGCTGCAGTCCCTTCTCCTCCATTCTCCTCTTGGGATCTTGGGCATGCACACACACGCGCCTGGAGTGAGTTTTAAGCCACCGGGTCCGGGACATGAACTGTGGATGATTACATGGGAGTCCAGCGACATAGCCATTACGCTAATGGCTGGTCCCGAGATGCACTTTTACGGCTATTGTTGTCTAGCTCTTTGTTGAATTAAGCTCTGTTTTACTGCCTATTATCATGCTCTTAGCTGCCCTCTCAGGTTGCTCTGTCCTACACCTAGAGTAAAGGTGCTTGGCTTTCTTTAAGAAAGGGAAGATTTTAAACAATTATTATTTAAATTAAAAAAATTTTTTTTAGTTTTTTGCCATAGGGTGTGTGTGCTCAGAAAGAGACAGAGACAGAGAGAGAGAAGGAAAGTGAGAAATCACCCCCCAGAGGGGATGGCCAAGTCACAATATCTTTTCCATTCTTCTGTCAGCATTTTGGGTACACAAGTACGTGCACCTGGCATGAGTTTCAAACCACAGATCTGGGATTTGAACCATGGTCAACCGTGTGGGAATCCAGCACTTTAACCACCCTGCCACCTGCTGGCTGGAAGATCATATTCTCTAATGGAGACATTCAATTTGTAAACCACTGAGATGTGGAGAGTATTTGTTAATACTCAGCACAGCAGAGTATTATCTTGATTACTGCAAAGTATAAATTGAATGTCCTTATGAACATGGATTTTCAAAAATATTTCTTGACATCTTATAGTTTCTCAGAAGAAGAGTTCTCCATTCAGTTTACTTTAGCAAACATATGTACAACGTCTAGTAAAGATCCTTTAAAAAATGTAAAGAACTGTAACATGGGTTTCTTCATATGGCAAGGTTATATTTTATGACTATTACGGAAGTAATAACCACAAAAAAAAGCTGTTTCATGGCTAGAAATTGGGGAGAAGAGAAACTGGCCCTTCACAGTATAATTTAGTTTTAGCAACTGGCCTATTTGTTTTTCCTCTAAAAAGCAAAATCTGTTAATTTTTACTCTATGCTTTGCCATGGTGTCTCAACTATTCTCTGTAATCTCTGCCACTTCTCTGGATTTCCACCTGCCTATTCTTTATTCTTCCTTCTATATCAGCTGTGTGTGTCATGCTTTGGTTGCTTCATTGATATTAATGGCTCATAATTTCTATTGGTCCCTTACCTCTATAGCTTCATGGCTTTTTCTTCCATGTGTGTGAATTGTGGATGCTCACCTTTTTTTAATGCTGACTTCATTGTATTTTACATTGAAATTTTTCAGTAGAGGGAGACCAGTAGATGGCATAATGGTTACATTGCTGGACTCCCAGGTAGTTGACTGTGGTTTGAGTCCTGGATCCGGCAGCTTGAAACTCACTTTGGGTGTGTGTGTGTGCCTGCCCAAAATCCCAAGAGGAGAATGGAGGAGAAGGCACTATGGCATGGTCATTCCCCCTGGGGGATGATTTCTCACTTTCTGTCTCTCTGTCTCAAACTGCCTCTCTGGTGAGTGCACACACCCTTTAGCAAAAATCTCTCTAAACAAAACAAAACAAAACACACAAAAAGCTTTTCAATAGAGGATCTGATTGTTTTAGCTATCAGTGCTGGTTATGTCAGACTAAGTTTTTCTTTTTGGACATTGTAGAAGCTACAAGATCAGTTGTCCACACTTAGCCTAATAAACTTTAGCCAAGGTGATAGGGTCATTTGAAACTGTTTTTCAGAAAGGGCTTTGAAAGTGGAAGACATTGTACTGTCATCCATTTATTCAATATCAGCTAATTTCTGAGTATCTACTATGTGCCAGGCACTGTTTTAGGCATTGTGGTTTATTTCATTTATATATTTCTGCACCAGGACTATCCCAACACCTCAAAGCTTAAAATACAGCCTTCTGTTATCTCTTAGTGCTGACTGGGTTCAGCTTGAAGGTTCTTCTTCATATAATGTAGGCAGTGGATGAATCATCTGGGTGCTCAACTGGGCTGAAATATCCATGATGCCTTACTCATATAGCTAGCAATTGGTATTGACTATTGGCTGGGATCTTGGCTGAGACTGTCAAATAATATACCTCAGTTTTCTTTCATGTGGTATCCTCATGAATCTTAGGCATTCATAGTAAAGCTTCTGCGTTTTTTTTTTTTCTCTCTCTTATTCATGATAGAATGTGTGAGTGCCGGGAGAGGAGAGAGAGAGAGAGAGAGAGAGAGAGAAATGAACATCCTCCACAGTGTCTTGTCATACCATGATTCTCTTCCTTCAGTCCTCCAGCTCACTGGATGTTGGGCATTTGCATATGCATGCCAGGCAAGTTTCAGGTTTACCTGCTTTAGATGAAAAACATGGGATCAAATTTCTCTTAAGTGGTACATTATTACTGCACCACAGATCCAGCCCAAGTTGCTGGATTTTAAGAGGAAGGAAATGGAAACTGAAGGTCAACACTGTTAAGATCTTAGATTCTATTGATCAAAAAGTCTCATTATATTGGTCAAAACAGCCACATGGCCAGCCTAAATCCAAGGAGAGGGGAAGTAAACTCTACTTTCGATGGAGAGTAGAATGTGCATACCAGTAGGGAAACAATCAGTTATGATGATCTCTGGATAATATCTACCACAGTCAACTCTATGGCCAAAACAATTAATGTCTCTCCCATATATAAAATGATCTTTTCCCCAAAAGTCACATTCATTCCATTATGGCCTTATTGCAAGGTTCAGAGGCTTATCATGTAAGTCAAGTCCAAATATGAAGAACTCTTTGAGTGTGGCTCCTTTGGTGCAACTCCCAAGGTATGGTTCCTAGGGTGCAAGGATCTTTCAACTCAAAATACAAGTTATCTACACACCCAACATGGAAAGATGAGAAAGGCATAGGATAACCACAATAGACATCGCCAACCTAAAAGGTGACTGCAAGTATATGAGTGAAGAAGATGTCAGGGGATCTCAAGCAGAACAAGTATTGTGTGAAAAGAGAGGTCTGGGGACACCATAGTGGGAACGTAGGTTGAGTAGAGTGAAGCTGCAAGTATGAATCTGGAAGAGCAAGCTTGGACTCTTTCATGAAGGGTATAATGAGATGGAGTTTGACCTTCATATGGAGGCCATTTGGAATTAGTAGAGGTTTTCGAATAGGGGATTTCCTCTGTGTGGTTGTTTTTAGGAAGTGTTATGTAAACTTTAGTGCAAAGACGGAATTGGGGTAAGGATGTAGTCAAGACTTCAGATATGAAGGGAGTTTGGAGAGGAACTTTTTTATAGTATAGGAAAAGAAGATGAAGACATGAATGAAGACAGCATTCATGTTTTGTCTTTATGACACAAACTTTTCAGTAGAGAAAATATGAGGTTGTGGTTAAGAGTTTGGTTCTGGACTTAGATAGAACTTGGTTTTAAACATATTTACTTCTACTTGGTTTTGTTACTTGAGCAAGTGCTCCTCAATCTCTTGGCCTTGATTTTCTCTTTGAAAACAATGGTGTCTTTTTGCTGGACTGTCGTAAGGCTTACATTGGATAATGCACATAAGGCACCTAGTTGAGCCTGATAGTATGAATGGCAATGATGATGGTACTGATATTTGCTGTATGACTTCAATCCAAGATAATTCTTCTCAATCTCATTAAATGGTGTAGTGGGATTTGCTTGAGATTTGGAAACAGCATAGGCTAAATTTCAACTCTACCTCTCACCACAGAGTCATTTTGGAAAAGACAACAAACTCATACAAGCCACAGTTTCTTTATCTATGAAATGGGGGCCCTGATGCTTATACTGTCTCCATATAGGGCTGTTCAAAGATTTGAAGTAGGGGACCAGCAGATGGCAAAATGGCCATGTCGCTGGACTCCCACATAGTTGACCGCAGTTCGAGTTGAGTCCTGGACCTGGTGGCTTAAACTCACACCCGGTGTGTGTGCATGCATGCCCAAGATCCCTAGAGGAGAATGGAGGAGAAGGGATTTCGGCATGGCCATCCCCACACCCCGGGGGCGGGGGGTGTGATTTCACTTTCTGTCTCTCTGTTTCTCTCTGTCTTTCTGGCAATGCACACTCCCTATAGCAAAAACCTCTTAAGAAAAAAAGATTTGAAGTAGGATGAGAGATGCAAAAACCTTTTGTAAGTAATGAGTCCTCAATTGCATAGAAAGTATTGTTTGTCTAATTGCCCTAGAGCTATTCAGCATGAGTCTATTCTTCATTACTTCTGGTATGTCATTTAGATTCTAAGGCTAAATTGTAAGAAACAAGAAACAGAAAATTATTTGTTGAAGATAACATGTATGGTAATATCTTTGATTGAGCCAATGTAGTGTATTCTGGATGGGAAAACTCATTTTGTATGCTGCAATGATGTACAGTCAATGAATGTAAAATAAATACATAAAAAAAAGAAAAAGAAAAAATATTACAGCCAAAGACAGTAACTCTCAAATTCTCTTTCAAACTCTGTGGCTCTTATGAGGAACTGGCATACCTCCCTTTACAAGGGCTGCCAGGCTGCACTCATGTTCCCACCCAAATGAGAACAGAGGGAGTTAGCTGTCTTGGAAAACCGGACAGGGAACAAAAAGAACAGAGGCTCTGCTCCCTGATGTGCCTGGTGGTGGTGACTTGTTTTGAGAGGATAGATTTGTGTGGTATTCTTCCTTAGATGCCAATGAAATCTATGACAATGTGGGGAAATTCTGTGCCAAATCCACATTTTATTGGGTTGGAAAAGTCATGATGTATTTTTTCTGTGTAAAACAGTGTCATGACTTTTCCAATGACCCAATAGAACTGGAGAATTTACTTCATATCAGTTACACCAGTAGTTTGCATGCTAGACTGGCTTCCCAAGTCTCACTTGGGTGAATTTATAAACAATTTTATTCACTGAACAAATATTTATGATGTCTAACATGTACTAGTACTAAGATGTACTAGACATGGAGACATGGCGGTGAACAAAACAAAGCCCTGGCTTGTGTAGTGCTTACACTTGAGTGTAGGGGGATAAGTGACAAACACACAAAAATATGCAATATATCAGATGGTCACAGTTGCTATGAAGAAAAATAAAGCACTCTCACTTTCCTTCTCTCTCTGTCTCTCTCTAGTCAACTTTAAAAATAAAAATGAACATAATGACAATGATTAAGATTAAATAAAATAACAATAATTTTTTTTTTTTGGAGAGGTTTTTGCTATAGGGTGCGTGCGCTTGCCAGACAGACAGAGAGAGACAGAGAGATAGAAAGCGAGAAATCACCCCCCGGGGGGATGGCCACGCCGCAATCCCTTCTCCTCCATTCTCCTCTCGAGATCTTGGGCACGCAAGCACACGTGCCCGGCGTGAGTTTAAGCCACCGGGGCCAGGACACGAACCGCAGTCGACTAGGTGGGAGTCCAGCGACATAGCCATTACGCTAACTGCTAATCCCGAATAAAATAATTCTTAAAAAAAAAAAAGAAAAAGAAAAAGAAAGCAGAGTGAGGGCCAAAAGCTGGCGAGGATGGGATGTTATTTTAGGCAAGTGGTCAGAGAAGCTCTGTTTGGCAAGGTACCATATGAATAGGGGCCTAAAAGAGGCGAGAGAGGAAGGCATGTCCATATCTGAGGGATATTTGGGCAAAGAGCCATTATGCAGAAGGAATAGCCTGTGTAAGGATCCTGAGGTAGGAGCATGTTTGTTTTACCTTTTCATTGAGAAATAGCAGTGAGACCAATGATAAAGACAAGTAGATTGGGTGGAGGAAAAGTTAGGAGATAAAAGCAGGAATCTGGGGGCAGGGGCAGACTATGAAGACTTATACCATGGGAAAGATTTAGAATCTTACACTCAGTGAGGTAGAGAGACATTAAAAGTTTTCAGTAGAGAACACAATCCAGGATGGTCAATATGGTGGCGACCATAAGATGTCTTTGTAGAGTCTTGACACATCATCAAAAGCATAGTTTTTCCAAGATGGTTTATCAGACATCTCTTTATCTGTGTTCCATAAACATTCAGATGACAGACATTTTGCGGCGCTGGAAAGGCCTAAAAAAAAAAAAAAAAAGAAAAAAGAAAAAGAAAGAAAAGGTGTCAAAGAAAAGGCATCGGATGAAAAAAAAAACATGAGATAGAAAAAATAAAGTCATATCCCTACATGGAAGGTGAACTTGAGGATGGTGTCTGTTCAAAACGCTTATACCCAAGGCAGATATATGAAATAGACAAAGCTATTCATTTACTTAAGAAATTTCAAGTTCTGTACTTTACTAATTCGAAGCAAGGTGTCTATCTTGATTTGACATTGGATATGTCACTGGGACAGAAGAAAAATGTGGAACCATTTGCCAGTGTTCTTAGTCTTCCATACCCATTCACTTTGGAAATTAAAAAAGTTGCAGTGTTTACAAAGAATCCATCAGAAACTGAAATAGCGGAAGAAAATGGAGCTGCATTTGCAGGAGGAACTAATCTGATTCAGAAGATTTTGGATGATGAAGTTCATGCAGACTTTTATGTAGCTGTTCCAGAAATAATGCCTGAGCTCAATCCATTAAGGAAGAAACTGAAAAAAAGATTTCCAAGGCTTATTCGAAATTCCACCAGCTGTGACATCCCCAAAATGCTTGAATTATTTAAAACTGGACATGAAATTAACGTTGATGAAGAAAGGGAAAACTTTCTCGAGACCAAAATAGCCACATTGGATATGTCAAGTGATCAGATAGCTGCCAATCTGCAAGCAGTTATTAATGAAGTTTGTAGGCATAGACCTCTGAGTTTGGGTCCTTTTGTGGTACGTGCTTTTCTTCGTAGTTCGACAAGTGAAGGTTTATTACTAAAGATCGATCCATTGTTACCTAAAGAAGTAGAAACCGAAGAGAGTGAAAAAGAAGCTGCTTCAAGTGTTGAATTGTGAAAATATTTTAAGTGGATTAAGAAGCAACAGAGAAAATTATAAAACCATATAATTTCTACATTTGGTGTCTTATCGTTCCTTGATCATCACACTTAGAAGTGAATTTTAGGGATGAGGTGGTGGCACAGTGGTAACCCAGCTGAATGGGTTTGCATCCTGGTTATTTTTTGCTATTCTCAATCTGCCAAGCCTCAGGCAGCTGCCCACTCATACCCTGAGGGTTAAACCTACACTGCACCTCAAATCCTTCCCCTAATACCCTTTTCTTTCATCTTGTAACAATCCCTTCTAATTGTTTTGCTCTGCCCTCTAGATAAATTCTTATTCCCTAGCCCATATAATCTAGTCCAATTAATCATCCCACCCGGGAGATAATTCCATTGTGATGGGCCAAAAGTCATCCTCAGGAGGCCGAAATAATTTATTTCCCTTGCTTCAGAAACAACATGGAAATGTACATTTCTGCTCCTTTCTTTATACGATTTATTTCATCAGTTTATTTTTATTTATTTATTTCATCAAAAATAACCAAGGGACAGATAAAGGGGAACAATGAGAGCAGCAGAGCTATGCAGAAGAGGTCTAGAGGCAGAAGCTTTGAGCCAAAGGAGTAGATGAGAACAGAGGCAGACAAGGGAAAGAACTCAGGAAAGGATCTCTTTCCTTTCTGCCTTACCAAATCCTATGCATCAATGTAGGTACTGCACAAATTCATTTTAAAAATGTATTTTTGAAATACTTGAGTGGCTAACATATGCACATGGTTCAAATCCAAAGAGTTAAAAAAGGATATGACTATGTTTTAAAATTTGCTGTAGGGTGTGTGTGCTCACTAGAGAAAGAGAGTGAGCGCCCCCTGGAGGCTGTGGATATGGCTGCACTGCATTTCTCCTCCCAGGATTTTGGGCACTTACACATATGTGCCTGGTGTGTTTTTCAGGCTGCTTGGTCTGGGATTCAAAGTATGCAGTTGGCCATATAGGATACAGGTGCCTTAACTACCAGGCTATTTGTTGGTCCCAAATATAATTTTGTCTTTTGCTTCTCTGATTAGGTTATTGCTCATTTTTCTCTCTATCTCTCACTTGCTAGAGAGAGACAGAGAGAAAGTGATAAAGCTTCACCCCCACCATGGAGGATAGTCATGGCACAATCCCTCCTTCTTCATTTATCCCTATTTGGGGATTTTGGCCATACAGTCACACATCTGGCATGTTTTTCAAGCCATCAGGTTTCAGGCTTGAAGGTGCAGTTGACTATGTAGGATTCAGCCACCTTAATCACCATACCACCAGCTGGCCCTAGCTGTAGTTTGAATGTTGTTGTGCAATTATCACTAACATATCTCTGAAAATTTTTTCACCTTTCTAGACTGAAATTCTGTATTCATTAAATACTAACACCCCATTCTCTCCTTCCCCCAGGCCTGGGTAAGCATCATTTTACTTTTTGTCTGCGTTAATTTGACAGCTCTAAGTAAATCATGCAGCACTTGCCCTTTTGAGACTTATATTTCACTTAGCATAATGTCTTGAGGTTCATCCATGTGGTAGTATTTATGAGAATTTCCTACCCTTTTAAGGCTGAATAATATTCCATTATATGTGTATGCCACATTTAGTTTATGCTTTCATCTGCCAAATGTATACTTTGGGTTGCCTCCATCATTTGACTATTGTGAATAATGCTGCTATAAACTCACGTGTAAAGGTATTTGTTTGATTCTTGTGTCAATTCTTCTAGGTATATGCCCCTATGTGAAATTGCTAGACCATGTGGTAATTCTATGTTTGATTTCTTCTTTTTTTTTTTTTTGGAGAGATTTTCGCTATAGGGCATGTGTGCTTGCCAGACAGACAGAGAGAGACATTAGAGACAGAAAGCGAGAAATCATCCCCCAGGGGGGATGGTCACACCACAATCCCTTCTCCTCCATTCTCCTCTCGGGATCTTGGGCATGCACGCACACGCGCCTGGCATGAATTTTAAGCCACCGGATCCGGGACGCGAACCGCGGTCGACTACGTGGGAGTCCAGCGACATAGCCATTACGCTAACTGCTGGTTCCCATCTATGTTTAATTTCTTGAGAAAGTGTGGAAGGAGGAGAGAGGGAGAGAGAGAAAGAGATCAAGAGGTATTTTTCTTTCTTTCTTTTAGAAAAGTTTTGCTATAGGGTGCATGTGTTTGCTGGAGAGGCAGAGAGACACAGAGAGACAGAAAGTGAGAAATCGCCCTCCAGGGTGGATGGTCATGCCACAATCCCTTCTTCTCCTTTCTCCTCTCGGGATTTTGGGCACGCACGCACACGTGCCTGGCATGAGTTTT